>NC_089235.1:69040833-69412511 GCF_963924675.1 Phocoena phocoena | reverse complement strand
TGCTGCTCCTATGGTGGTTCTTTCAATTTGAAATAATATATCCAATATGAAAATGACACTCAATCCCCTGGGTCATGTTCGGGGTCAGAGAAATTGCATCTGGTCTAGACTTAGTAACCTGAGCTCCCAGTTTTCTAAAAGGTGATATTAGGCATAGACACAAAATCACATAATAGGGGATCTACGTATGTTAGTTTTCTTCCTTACTTGCTCAAAATTATGCAACAATATGGCAGAGCAACTTTTGGGACCTGCCCCGTGTGAATCTAGATTATATGCTTAATTAGCAATACCATGCTTCCCTTCTTACATAACAAGGAATAAAAAGATGTGCAAGATATAGCTCCCATCCTTAAAGCATGACAACTGATTTGGTGAGGGAGGTGGGGAGAGAGCCATATCCACGCCAAAAATCAATGCATGATATAATTCAGTATACACTGAATGCTCAATTAGAATGCAGGTTCTTAGAATAATTGCAGTCAGAAAAACCAGATGTCACAGAAAGTTGACTAGATCAGAAAAAAAGCTTCCTGGAGGGGCTTAGAGGTTTGAACTGGGCTCTGAAGAATGATCCTAGGTTGCAAATGGGAAATTGGATAGTTTAGTCAATTCTTTTCTCTTCTCTCTACTTCCAGCTCCACAGTTTTACATTATTTTTAAGTCCTTTTGTCCACACTTACAGTTTGTCCTGAGACGTAATCTCACAAACCCCACCTAGATATATTGCTTCCAGCAATCATTTTATTTCTAAATAATATGGAAACGGTCATTCTTCCTGGACCATAGAAGGGGATTATAACCAAGAGAAACTTGCTGTTCTTGGCTTTTTCCCCACTTCTGAATACATCATATATGACTGTGTTCTTCAAGCTTCTACCGCACTCAATCATCCATAGCCTTGAATCGCTGCAAACACATCTCCGTCAGAGTCAGCCCCGTGGTCTTGGAGTCGATGTTACCACAAAACTAATCCCTGTGGGTACTTTCCGACGTCCCTTTTGGTTGTACAAGTAATGAATCATCTTTGAAACTTCTGGGATCTGCTTTCTTCTCCTCCAAGGCTTCTTGCGGACTTTTTTTTCCATTTGCCAAGAACTCCGATAACTTAGGAAATTCAGCAATGCGCCCATTCACTCCAAGGAAAAGATTTTCCTAACTATTTCCCTATGAAGTAGTACTTTTCTTCCTTCTCCCTTCTCTTGGCATGTATTTCTGCAATCCAGAAAGCACCTATACAGAGGGATTATTGGAAGCAATGAAGTGCCTCGGGTGAGTTACGACACATTTTCAGTCCTCCATTTGTTCTGCAAAGTTACACAGAGTTGGACTAGATAAGTGGTATAGCACAATAGTTAAAAGCCCAACCAGAGTTAGCCTTGATTTAAATCCCTGTCTGATATCTGATCTTGACATAAAGATCCTGACCTGTCTAAATTTACATCTCTTGACTTGTAAAATGGAAAAAATAACAGTTGCAAGGATTAAATAAGAAACTGCATGCCAAATGCTCAGCACAGTGCCTTGCCCATTGAACATACTCTCTAAGTGTTAACTATTATTATTCTGATTCATGGGTTCATCAAGTATTTATTAAGGACTCTTCCCTTGCCTCTATGCCAGCCACTAAATATAAAGGGGTGAGTAAGACTATCATAGTCCCTACTTGCTGGATAATTACAGTTCCTTTAGCTGGTTAATGACACGGACAAGCCAAAATGTTCCTCTACGTCTGATCAGTTCTACCTCCCACACATCTCTCGTGTCCCTCTCTCCCTCTCCGTGTCCCACTGTTGCTGCCCATTTGGGGAAGGCAACAGGAAGGGGAGGTAATTGGTATATTTATTAAGCACTTATTATGGCCCAGGGCTCATGGGAAATCTTTTCAGAGAGATAAATGCAGCGTGCTGTGACTGAGGGTAGGAATGCAACCAGAGGCATGCTTGCCCACTCGTGTCAGTGTATATATGAACCTCTCCAGAGGGTGAGCAGCAGGCCAGTGTTTCCACAGTAAACTTATCCTGTGGCAGCGCTGCATCGCTCAACTGCATAAACTATGATATGTGTGACAGCAGCGTTCTAGTTCCCTGAGAACAGGAAAATAAGAAGGGAATATTTTTACGGTACTACAGAACTCCAGTCTTGATTCAGCAGATCTATAGACATAGGAATACCAAGAGTAATACTACTTATATTTCTAAAATAATAGTGAAGTAGTCTTACCTTTGTGAAACATAGTTGATGTTACCGACAATCCCATGTGATGGACAGATCATGTATTATTATCTCCATCTTACAGATGAAAAACTAGCCCTGAGAAGCATAAGAAATTTTGCAGAGACACACTTGTAGAATGTAAGAGCGAGAAACTTTCTCCACCAGATTATACCCTCACGGACAGCAGGGTGTATGATCTCTCAGAGCAATACTTTGAAGAGTTTAGCATTAAAATCTGGGGTTTAGCACATCCCAGTTGAAAGTTTCAAATCCCGACCCTGCCGCTCACTTGCTGGGTGACTGGAGAAATCACATGAACTCCCAGAGACGGATTCCTCATCTACTGAATAGGGATTAAAATTACTACCTGGCAGCACTCTTCTGAGGATTAAATGGGATCATATACATAAAAAGCTTCGTCCAGCATGTGTAGAAAGTGCTCATTAAACAGTTGTCATAATTGGTTTCTTTTCCTCACCTCCCTCCTCCTCTTCTTTCTTGTTTTCCTTCCCTCTTCTCTTCCTTCTCACTATTGTTACTGTTGTTTTTGTCGTTATATTACTACTGTGAATGCCATATAGCAGCCTTGTTGAATAGTTACGGGGTCTGAAATTCTAGTTCCAGCTCTACCACTTCTTAGCCTTCTTGATTTTGCTGAACTAGGAGTCAGAGGATATATACTTCTGGGCTGAGTCTAATCACAATATCATCTTGCAACGGCAGGGATGCTGCTATACTAGACTGAGACAAATAGCCCATTTTTTTTCTCATTCATTAATTACTTTTGAATGCAACCAGCCAGCCTCTCATTCATATATCTCTAAATCTGTATTAGATGAATAGGACTCCCTTTTAGTCATGATTAACATGAGGAGCTTGCTGTCCAGTTGGTTGATTTAGTTGGGAATCTTGCCTATAAGTCACATCCTCCCTCCTATTCAAACAAGAAATCACGGTCATTTGTTTATCCAAACCACTGTTTCATTTCCAGTATTATGGGCCAAAGCAAACAGACTCTCCAACATCAAATAGTCTCATGAACTCAACTGGTATTCCTCCCTTGGAGGCATAGAGCAGCAACACCTCAGGACCATGTAATTGGATCATGGGGTAACTGTGGCAGCCAGGAAATGTCTGTGATGCCTGGGTGTTTTCCCAAGCAGGCCATTATCATCTTCTACCAGCTGCCATATTATAGCAGAAAGGATGAGAACTTGGGATGTGGGTGGATCTGTATTAGAATCTTATCTGTTTGATGGACAGAGAGTTTTCCTTACATTTTGGTTTCTTCATCTTTAAAACAGGTTGGCAATACCTGAGTTGTTAGTTCTGAGAGTTAGAAATGCTTTATACAGAGTGCCTGATGTGATATTTGCCACATGGCACCTGCTCAAAGAAAATCATACTTTCTATCATCGTTAACTAAGTAATTTGTTTTTCACGGGGGTACGAAGGTGGCACTTTTCATCCAACCAGGTGTGGATAGTTCCAGCACCAGAATGTGAGTTGTGGGCTCCCACCCTCTGCCAGACTCTAAGGCTCAGCATCAACTTCACTTCTCAGATCCTTGATGCAGCATCTCTGCTTTGTCCTGCCCTGGAGAGCCCACTCTGTTGTTGATCGCATCAGAGGGTCTGCAGGGGTTCCCATCCGAGCAGATTGTCTGGCGTTGGCCTCTTTACCTCTCATTACCCAATTAACCATCTTGCAAAGTGTGAAGGGACATTCCCACTCTCTGTTCATAGTGTATGTGTTACCCAGGTATTATTGCATTTAGCAGCATACCTTGTGTATTGGGGTTCTCCAGCGAAACAGAACCAAGAGATTAAATAAATACATAAATAAATTTATTTATTTGTTCATTTACTTATTTATGATGAAAAATTGGCTCACAAGATTATGGAGACTGAGAATTTCAAAAATGTGTCATCGGCAAGTGGGAGGCCCAGAAACACCAGTGGTGTAATTCAGCCCAGGTTCAAAGGGGTGAGAACAAAGGAAGCCAATGTGTAAATCCCAGTCTGAGGGCAGGAGAAAATGAGATGAGATATTTCAGCTCAAGTGTGTTACAGAAAAGGTGGCAAATTTCTCCTTCTTCAGTCTTCTGTTTCATTTAGACCTTCGATAGATTGGATGATGCCGGCTCTCAGCAGGGAGGGCCATTTACCGAGTCCACTGATTGCAGTGCTAATCTCACCTGGAAACACCCCCAGAAATAATATTTAATCCGGGTACATGACCCAGTCAAATCGACACATCAAATGAACTATCACACCCCGCTCTTTAACCAGTATTTACAAACACCACTAGAGTAGCTGGGGCGATCCATATTCAAGGGCGAGCTCTCACGCTCTTCCCTATATCACACCTTCCCTTTGCTCCTCCACAATCCTCAGGCCTTGTTGATTTATCAGTAAAGATCTATCAGTCTCCTTTTCTTTTCTGATCTGCCTTCCTCGCCCTTTTAGTCATGATGTTGAGGTAGGCAGACACATTGGTAATGGTTGGAACCCCCAAAGATAAAAGTAGCTCAAGTCGTTATTCCTCATTCCCTACCTCTCAAGGCTCTTCAGATCACATGCAAGTCAGTGGATGCTGGTGGACACATCAGAATGTGTCACTCAGACTCACTGGTCAGCTCAGAATTTGGGTTCTGACCCAGTCAGGACCACTGCTATATGAACTTTGAAGGTCACAAAGTTTTTGAGTGCAGAAGAGGACTTCCAGGACTCCTGTCTTCTGACCCCTTGACCAATGACACTTATTGCAGCAGCAATAAGTACTGAGTTACAAAGCTTTTACTACATGCTAGGTGCTGTGGCCAGTACTTCAGAAGCTTTAGCTCATGAAGTAAGCTCTATGAAGTATGCGTAATTAAAATCCCCTCTTGGATGATAAAATGTCCAAGGAAGTTAAGAAACACGCCTCAAATTACCCACCTAAGATGAAGAAAAACTATGGGTTGGTCTCTTGCCAAACTCAGAGAAATCTCTATACTGACTCTGAATATAAAGAATTTAGTATAGTGTTTGATACACAATAAGCTTTTGATAAATGATTACTAGCTCATGTAAGGCTAGTCATACCTAAGAACCCCTTGAGGAAAAGCGGCCTGTCTTTTTCTGCTTTTCTCCCTCATCATTGTCTCATATATGTCACAAGGTCCACTGCAAATACCTGCCCAGCTGATTTGATTTTGATGCTCTCCAGCTCTGAGATGGACACAAAGTACAAATTTATAGTGTTACCTTTGGGTATCAAGCAGTCAGTTCTGGAGTGGAGGGCAGCCATGATGTATTTGTGATACATTAATGAATGAAAAACAGAGAAAAGCTTTGCTCAGATTTTCTAGATCCAACCCCATTAGGCTTCATGGCATTCAGAGTTCAGGAGCAATAAATGAGGAAATAAAATTAAAACTAAAATAAAAATAAATAAAACAATAATTAGGGATCGAATATTTCCATAGCCTGAGACAGTTAATTTAGTGAACTTCACCAGCCATGACGTAAGCCTTGCTCATGAAGATTGAATAAATATCTTAGTACATTGTATTCCACATCGCTTTGCTGAATTTGCACACAAGGTCATAAAAGAAAATAAGATTAAAAGTGACAACTAGGCCATCTAAGTAAAGTTCAATGCGTTTGTTTGCCCTGTCAGCGAACCTTCTTTCATAGGCGATATCGAGTCTTTCCCTAGCTCTGAATGCTACAAGTCTTATTCTTGGCCTTTGCTATATATGCCAAATTTAATTAACATGAGTAAGTGAATCAGCTTAGAGAGAGGGTCAACTTGGCAGGTATTAGATTAGCTGGACCCTACATCTTCCATCTTCCATGAATTATTTATACTGTTTGATCCCAGTTCTGAAAGAGAAAAATCTGAACATCTTTTTTCTAAAACTTTTGTTAGGATAATCCAATAACTTAATTCTCAACAAAGCAACTATTTCTGGGTGTTTTCAAATGGCACTTCTCTTTTGTGTTGGAAAGAAACTTCTGTGTTGGATGATCAAATGAAGCAAATATGTACTCAGATTTAGACCAGAGTAATCAGAACCATCCCTAGTGTAACACTGAGTCATCACCATTGGGGAACAGCAAAATGAGCATAAACTATGGAATCATCATAGACCTAGGATTTAATCCTGGCCTTGCCCCTAACTCACTGTGTGATCTTGAGACTCTCGCATCAGAGTCTTAGTTTCTGTTTAGGTCAAATAGGATAAATGGTAATCACCTTGCAACTGCTGTGAGAATTAGATGAGATAATGCCCACATTGTAGGTGCTCAATAAATGTTACTAGTCATTATGACTAGTTTTGCTATGACTTTTCACTGCCCCGCAGACCCTCATGTCTACAGAGGGTGATGCTGTGTTCTGTACTGCATGCTGGGAAAAATTAATGGAGCCGCGTCAGAGCCAGACCCTCAGGAACATATGCATTAAATATAGTCCTCTTGGCATACAGATCCCTGTCTGATCTGCTTCTCTTTCCACTCTCTTTTCTCTCCACATCACATACTTCCTTGGAAGTAGTCCATTCCAACAAACTTAGAGATCTCAGGATTTCCCAAGTTTTCTCTGCCTGTCATACCCTTCACTGTGCCTAGAACCCGCTCTGCTCCTCAATTTCCTGAACAACTTTCCTTTGCCTTTCAAGACTCCTTTAAAGAATCATCTGTTCCCGAACATTTCTGCCAGTTCACTTCTTTTTCTGGAATGAATTGGGAGCCGCTCCTCCACACTTTTCCTCTGCCCTCCCATACTGCAGTATATACCTCTACAGTATCTTCACCAATGGCTGCCATCATTATTGACTTACTTATCTACGGCAAGAGCAAACTGTCAGCTCCCAAGGACAGAAAGCATGTCTTTTTATTTTGGTGTTCTTAGCACTCAATATCAGGCCTGACACCATTAGGAACAAAATAAATGTTGAATGACTGACAGAATAGATGAATCTTCCTGAAATAACACTTTTTCTTATCCCCCATATACGAATGTGACCTCTAAGGAAAGATACGTAGAATAAAAATTATTTTAAAACGTACAGCTCTCTAAAAATTTCATGACTGGGTCTATTTATTTATCTACAATGATTTTACTCACCTCTTCATGGTATAAACAAAAAGAATTAATTTATTTTTAAAATTTAAACAAATGAAAGCAATGAATTTTCTGTGAGACAATTTTCTATTGCTTAAAAGAAAAAGTGTCTAAGCATACATATTAATTGATACAATTTTTCATTCACTCAGCCAACAGAATTATGGGTAACTAGTACTGTACCTGGAATTGGGCTAGGTGATGAAGCATAGTGCTCTTCAAGAGAAAGAAATACAATCCTTATGTTCCCCAGTCCTATAACCTCAGGGGGTCAGGTAAGAAAAATTAACTACCAAATATAGCTATATCTAAATTGGTGCAGCCACTGTGGAAAACAGTATGGAGGTTCCTTAAAAAACTAAAAATAGATTTACCATATGGTCCAGCAATCCCACTCCTAGGCATACATCCACAAAAGACGAAAACTCTAATTTGAAAAGATACATGCACCCTGACGTTCATAGCAGCACTATTTACAATAGTCAAGACATGGAAGCAACCTAACTGTCCATCAACAGATTATTGGTTTAGAAAGATGTGATATATATATATATATATATATACATATATATATGCATATATATACACATATATATGCATATATGTGTATATATATGTGTGTATATGTATATATATATACACACGTGCACACAGTGGAATATTACTCAGCCATAAAAAAGAATGGAGTATTGCCATTTACAGCAACATGGATGAATCTAGGGGTTATCATACTAAGTGAAGTAAGTCAAAGACAAATATTATATGATATCACTTATACAAGGAATCTAAAATATAATACAAATGTACTTATTTACAAAACAGAAACAGACTCACAGACATAGAAAACAAACTTACTGTTACCAAAGGGGAAATAGGGGGAAAGGATAAATTAGGAGATTGAGATTAACAGTTACATACTACTATATATAAAATAGATAAACAACAAGGACCTACTGTATAGCATAAGAAACTATATTTGGTATCTTGTAACAACCTATAATGGAAAAGAATCTGAAAAATGATATATATGTATATGTGTATAACTGAATCACCTTGTACATCTGACACTAACACAACATTGTAAATTAACTGTACTTCAATTAGAAAAAAAAACAAATACAACTATTGTGTAAAAATCAAACTGAGGTAAATACATTGAGGGAAAATAGGAGATTCTGAACTGAAGTTCTGTGCTGCTCAAAGAGGGTCATGAGACTTCCCTGGAGTATTAACAGTTCATAGAAGTGTTGAATATTGAGAGGGATCCAGGCAGGTGAATGAGGGAGGGGTGGCAATGAGAGGCAGCAACAGTTACTGCTGTACAGCGGGAAGCAGCCTTAGAGAGATCAAGGTGGCTTTCCAAACACTACCTCTACTGAAATCCAAATCTAAAGGAAACAAAACCAATTCGTTTCTTTCAAAATGGCTTCCTGATTTCCATTAGTTTCCTTGCCTGCTTTTCATTAGATGAATTACCTATATTCTATCAGATGTAATCAAATTTATTTGAAGACCTGGGCACCTATAGAAAACTCTGCATTTAGTAGGGTCTGATCAAATAAAGAAAGTGCCTTCCTGCTACACTACACTATACTTTGTCCTGTTTATGCTAAACAGGACAAGAGGAATTCCTATAATGTAACCAAGAGATCTGGTGTGTTGTCTTCTCTTTGGTTAATCTGTGAAGGCAGTCACATGTGTATGTTGGGCAGTATTCAGAGAAAACAGTAACTAGGGAGCTGGCTGTACATTCAGCAGAGAGGAGGTTGCTGAAAGAGCCAAGTAATGAAAAGAGCATTGGACTTCTAGTTACACCAAAATTCTAGCCTCTGTTTCAACAGTGGTCAGGAAACAACTTCTCCTTGATCCTCTATGCCCTCCAAAAAGATGGAGTTTGATGACATGTTTTCTCTGGTTCCATTCTCATTCTAAATAACTCAGGCTATCCCTCAACACTGGCAGGAAGTAGGGCTGGCTCTTCACAGGGAGAACTGCATTCAGTCATCTTAGGCCCTTATAGACCAATTGCAGCCTCTGAAAAAATACAGCAAATTAAAATTCCTCAGCATTGAATTTACACTTACAGTAGGTTCTTTGGGGCTGCTCTTCCTAATGGGGAACAAATCACATTCCAGGTACTTGTTTGGAAATTATGCTTTAAAGAGATGAATTGCTGTGACATTTGATAGGATGGTATTGTTTAAAACATTCTAGGGCTAATCTGTGGCTAATGAACAGGACTCCTGCAAGTGTGATATAAACTGTACGGAATAAATCAGTGTTCTCTCTGCGTTAACTGAGTGTCAAGTTTGCATTAGTTTTAGGGTAGCAACACTACTCTATTGGAGCAAATGGAACTTGGACTCCTCCAAAACCCTCAATGGGGAGATCTCACTGTAGGACTTGACAGATGACCCTACTCCATGCTTCCTTGTTATATCTGGCCCATGTGTTTGAGGGTGTTGAAATCTTAGTGTTTCTAATTATTTCATCCAATGTCTAATGACATCTTCTAGCATTCTGCCATATTCACATTAAGCATGTCCAGTTGTTTTGTTTTGTTTTGTTTTGCTTTGTTTTTGCGGTACGCGGGCCTCTCACTGTTGTGGCCTCTCCCGTTGCGGAGCACAGGCTCCGGACGCGCAGGCTCAGCGGCCATGGCTCACGGGCCCAGCCGCTCCGCGGCATGCAGGATCCTCCCAGACTGGGGCACGAACCCGTGTCCCCTGCATTGGCAGGCGGACTCTCAACCACTGCGCCACCACGGAAGCCCAGCATGTCCAGTTTTGTTCATGTTTCCAAACCAGCAATGCACATCCTTTACCTATGGCCTGCATATGAGTTAACCTCTGATAGGTAGCCCCCTCTAAATTTACCTAAGTTAGCTAAGGCCAGTTTCTGCTGGCTGCCACCCAAAGAAACCAGTCTTATAGCTCTACTGCATTGATTCTCCCTAGCTCTTCCCAGTTGGACATCTTCATTCCCCGCCTCTGGAATTCACCAACATAGTGCTTGTCACTTCATACAGAATTGAACTGAGTTGGGTTTTGACCAGGGTGGGCTGGCTTCCAGCTGATACACAGTAGCCGTGAAACGTTGCTAACTCAGATCGTCAAAACATTTGGGGGCCTGGAGAAGATCTCTTTTAGGATTTGTGAACAAAAGGATGATTGCAAGAGGAAAATTCTGCAATCGAAAAACTTGTTTTCAAATATCCTCTGTGTGCCCACTAGCAAGTTACTCAAGCTCAATAAGCCTCAGTTTCTTCAGTTAAAAAGAAATTCATAATATTGATTCGAAGCATTGATGAAGGATTAGAGTAAATGCTTCTCTTTTCAACCATTTCTCCTTTCTTCTGTTCTCTTCTCCCATCTCTTTTCCGTATTCCTTTTCGCTTACTCAGGCTTCTCTTTTTATTCTTGTCTTGTCCTTTTGTTTTTGTGTTGTGGTTTTCATTCTCTCTCTATTATTTTTACTAAGAACAATATCTTCCACCCTTTAATGGTTATGATGGGTTGTCTCTTCCTGCCCCGCATGATTCCCCCCAACCATTTTTTTTTTTCTTGTTAAAAACACTATGTATAGATTGGAGGATTACCTTATGCCATATTATTATGGAGAGACTTTCAATTCAATTGCCCTGACTTCTTCCAGAAAAATGGTGAGTTCAGGGCCCAAGTAGGCCGGTTAAATACTTTCTTCCTTTTTTAATTTTTATTTTTAACATCTTTATTGGAGTATAATTGCTTTACAATGGCATGTTAGTTTCTGCTGTATAACAAAGTGAATCAGCTATACATATACATATATCTCCATATCTCCTCCCTCTTGCTTCTCCCTCCCACCCTCCCTATCCCACGCCTCTAGGTGGTCACAAAGCACCAAGCTGATCTCCCTGTGCGATGCGGCTGCTTCCCACTATCTTAAGTGGAATGGCATAAGCACGGATCCCCCACTGTAGATTCATCTCATCAATGCATCCTGAAGAGACCATCCATTAGATCCTTCCCACTAGATTCCTAGACTGATCCTGGTGCTTTCCCCTTTTGATTCTGCTATTTGATTTTTTTTTTTTTAATTTCAGCAAGTTACCCCATCTCCTCAACAAATCTCCTTTTTTGCTTAAGTTAACTAGAGCATGTTTAGGAGCTCACTTCTGAAAAGTCCTTAATGATTCACCCCTTTCTTTTTCCCTAGAAGAGTCTCTCCTACCTCAACTGCAGCTGCTCAACCCAAATGTGTAATAGAAAATACACATGCAGAGGCATGCTTCACGGAACAAAAGTGGATGTCACACTGTGTTTGAAAACCCTCAGTTAGGGATCCAATACAGCCTGCATGCCTCTCTTCCAGTCCACGAAAGTGGGCTCTAGTTGCTAGAGTAGTAGAGACAGAATATTTCAGTATCATCCAAAGACCTAGGAAGAATCTGGCCAATGTTAAGTTCTCTTCTCAGATGTTAGACAACAGAGGTGGGATGTGGAAGTCCCCTGGCTCACAGGATGTGGAAGTCTCTTCCTTGACTTTCCTATTATCCAAATTCATTTATCACAGAGGTACATTTGATCATGTTTAGGGTCCCTTGAGCTGCCTTCTCCCAGAGGTATTACTTACCACTTTCAACTTCTACTGAAGCTCGATTCTGTGAACACTGTTCTTTTACTTCGTATGTACACACACACACACACACACACACACACTCACACCCCTAAAATTAATTTTTCTTCTAACTCAAGAAAAATCCCAAGGATTCTGGCATAATGGAAATCCTCACTGAAATTTGAACCCATGTAGATCCCCCCACATCTCCCTTTGGGCATAAGCATGGACTCCATTGAACTTTGGCTTCTGCTTGCAAGCATGGCTATCTCAGCGCAAGGCGGCACATATTTCAGTTACCCTTATTTTTAATTTCATTGAGTTATATTATATACCTATATACTTGTAGTGACCTGTCGAGGAGAATTTAAAAGGATTGTATACCTAAAGAACAGATTGGGTTGGGAAACTTTCCTCTACAAAATCAAGAGCTCTTTTAGTCTCTGTTGGTTTATTCCCCCACCAATTTAAGAGGAATAACATTTTCCAGTGCAAAAGACTGAAACAGTACATTTTTTTTTGGTGACAAGCACGTAAAGAACTTACGCTAGCCTATTGTACATAAGCAATAATGTAACTGCTCTCTAGCCTCATTTCCCGAAATGGTCTAGAAAAATGGAAAGATACATATATCGTGGTGATGGCGTTATCATCACATCAGGATCTTATTTATCTGAGTGGACTGTTCATAGCTTCATGCTTAGGACTCAAGTCAAGGGAATTTGCCTAGAAAAGACCCAGGGCTTTAAATATTCCCTCTGAAACGTGGGCTGCTGAAGCAGATTGCAATAGTCATTTGTCTGCTTATTAGTTTAGAGCATTTGTTGCACCGTAATTGCAGGGAGAAAAAGCTTGCAACCCACGTGGCTCATTCCAACAGTCATTGGAGGGTATATTTCTCTCCAGGGAACAAATCACTGTGTTTTTTTTCCTCCTGGAGAAGTTTACAGTGCGATGGGCTATAACACCTAATAGATACGATACATCTTCTCTGAAGAACTTACAAAAGAAATCAATGGTTTGTTTTAAACCCATTGTCTCCCCAAATTCCCTCATACATTTGCTTCCCCTGGCTTGGGTAACTTAAGAGCAATCACACTTCCTAATAAAATGTTGGCTCATAAACATGGACTTGGGCTAGAAACTTTGGTGGGGCTCATTTATTTATAGCATTAATTGTGATCCTAGCACAAAATAGGCTGAAAGAACATCTAAAAAAAAGAAGTAAAGAGAAACAATAAAATTGATAAAGCACACATCCACACAGCATTGCTCTGTAAAAGATATAATGGAATCACTGAATCTGATCCCAAGGAGTGTAGTGTAGACAAATGAGATTTAGTCTCGGTATAACGAACTTTGTAACAATCAAAAGTACCCAGTGGGGGGTGGGGGAAGTACCCAGTGATGGAAAGGGATGCTTTACAGTATTCTGAGTAAGTTCTTTCTCAAAAGAAAAAGCATAGCAGAAGACAAATACTCCTGAACTTGAAGTCAGAAGGAACCAATCTATTACATTTAGTAGCCAGGTGGATTTGAACAAATTTCTTCGGCTCTTTGTCCCTGTTTTCTGTTCTACAAAATGAAGATAATACCTAACAACAGGATTTTAAAGATTGAATAAACTTGTGTGTGTTAAATGGCTAATATAATGCCTCAAACATGTTTGATATTCAGAAGGTTAATTTCATGTTTTTCATCAAGACCAAATGCTTAATTATTGCTCAGGATGTGGCCAACTGATGCTTCATATCCATTTCCACCATCTCCTGGTGTATCACCTGTACTGCTGAGCACAAAAGGCTAGAAACCACCTTTTCCAGAAGCTCTTGGAGCTCAGGATCAGGATGTAAGTTACGTCCCACTTATTCAGTGCACGCATGCAACTTTTGGAAGGCAAAATTGCAGCCAAGGGCATCTTCCTGCAGCTTTGGAAAATTTCCCTCTGACAAGCAAAGTTGTGAAGGAATCAGTGTCCCTTTTCTAGCTTCACAGTATTGGGAAGCATCTGTGGTGGGGAAGGATTCTGAGCTCCAGTGTCCACATGCTGGTAGCTGCTTCCTGATTCTGGCTTCCTGGTCATTGAATCAGAGCATGGCAATTTGTCCTTGAACTCAGCTGCAGTGGGCTCCTATTGCCCCTTCTTCCTCACTTTAGAGGAGTATCTATCCTAGCAGGTTGGTTCTTCACTGTTCAGCATGTTCCTCAGATCCCTCCAAAAAATTTACAAGCAATTATATTTTTTCAAATCTCTTTCTTGTTTTGTTTTTTGTTTTCACACACACACACACACACTGTATTTTATTTTTACAAGAGATAAATCAACTGACACCAAGCATTGTAAGTGGATGACCACAACACAAACAACAATGATTGCAATTACCAAACACGAAACACACTCACACTATGTCATGGTATTGACATTCAATCCAGGAATCCTCCACTGCAACAGCTCCTTTACTCTGCAGTGAAAATTGCAAATCTCTTTCTTCTTGAAAATACTTATGGTGGTTTATATTCGTTGCCCCAAACTCTGATAAAGGTATATAACACGTGCCCTAATAGTGCACAGTTCCAAGAAGAACAACATCATCTACAATTAAAAATTAAGGAGAATTTTCCAATAAAATTAACAAAACTTAAAAAATAAAATTTGGATTAGAAATTCAAAAAAAAGGAGAATTTAAGAATAGGACATAGCCTTGTAAAGACTTGCAAATTTCATATCTTATCGTGAAGAGAATATTTTGAATTAATTGCAAGCTTGTAATTATTTGACTTTATAGAGAAGCTTAGTCTTACCAAGGTAAACTTACAAAGCATGTTTTAAGATGGTTATTTACTTTACAAAAATAATTTCTTTTAAAAAATATTCACATGATAAATAAGATGAGGAGTAGTCAAAGAAAATAGAGAAGTTTATCTTGGAGCAAAGAATTAAAGAGAGACATAATAGTGTCCATTGTATGGAGAAAAAAGTTGTGTAACTTCTGAATAGAGAACCACAACTACTGGGTGGGGATCACAAAGAGATTGATTTGTTTCAATGTGAGAAATTTTTTTCTAATCTTCTACAATGAAAAGGCTGCCTTCAAAGGGGATAAACATATTTAGGTAAAGGTAAGGAACAAAGAGCTGTTTCCCAAGGACAAATTACAAAAGTTCCTTAAGAAAGGAGCTAACAGCGCTTTGTGACCACCTAGAGGGGTGGGATAGGGAGGGTGGGAGAGAGAGGCAAGAGGGAGGAGATGTGGGGATATATGTATATGTACAGCTGATTCACTTTGTTATACAGCAGAAATTAACACACCACTGTAAAGCAATTATACTCCAATAAAGATGTTAAAAAAGTAAATTAAAAATTTAAATAAATTAAAAAGAAAGGAGCTAAATTAGGGGAAACTTGTGGTCTCTTCTAAATTTTGATATCCTGTGATTCTATGATCATTTATATTGTGACTTCACAGTTTTACAATTAAAAGCGATGTGTGAAAATGATTTAAGCTCAACTTTTCAGAAATATAACAATTACATAAATTGAGGCATAGATTAGATTGACAGTGCAATTAACACACATTGTTTTTGTAATATATCTTTAAGTGTATGTATGTATGTGTGTGTGTGTCTGTATATATATACATACATATAGACAGGTATACACCCACAATGAACACAAATGTGATATGCCAGTTTATTAGTCATGTACCTGATCAGTAATCTATCTATTTATTTCTCTTTTCATCATTTCAGATGAGTGTCTGGAAGACCTGATATACATATAGTTTCTTTTGTTCATTAGCTACTGAAATAAAGGAACAGAGCAAATTGGGCAAATGGGTCACACCTGTGATATATTCCGCCTAGATGTAAGTTAGAAGGCCTGTCAAAAGGTGATTCTAAATCAGTTTCTTCTTCTGAACTCCAGAGCTTTTTCTTAATCCTATTACCCTCTAACTTAATGCTTATATACTTCACTGGTGTGTTAGAAACAAAGCAAGAAAATCGCAATGTATTTTGACCATAGGAAGAAAGTGTACGGCCTCCAACATTTTTTCAATTACTCTTTTTCTTAGCGAGGTAACCCTGGAATTAATACTCTCTTAGCAGTTCACTTTATATATAAAGAAAGTATGGAAAAATATAATTTTCAATTGGGTAAATTCTAACTTTCTGACTTGCAGGTAGGTGATTTAAGAAACAGCTATTTTGTCTGGATGTGCTATCTCTATCCAGTACAGGGAGTGGTAAGTACCCATCACTTTTTGGTGGCATAAATCATGTTTAGAAACTTCCTTGAGTTCTGAGAGTCTCTGAGAAACTTCGGATCTTTTATTCCCTGTAACTACATTTCATCATATTTGCTTTGGGGTTTATCTGTTAATAAAGTCTCTTGATCTGCTTCACTGCCTCTTCAAGGAAAGCATATCGATAATACTGTGTAATGATATAGTTTTAAAATTTAGAACGATGTAAGAGGAAATTTTAATCTTCTTCTAAGTTTAGCCTCAAAATGTTCTGGTCATAACAGTCATGTTTTCAAATTTATCATTCCTATGAAGGCTTCACATTTCACAACGCTTAACTTTGCAGCCAAGGAGTATTAATCAACCTTGTTAATAACTAGAAGATACATTCCAATCTTAACATTTTGTTCATAACTCTTGCCCATGACTGCACAGGTGAACATTTCCAAACTGAGAGTGCCAAATGATTATGTGACTTTCCTAAAATCATATACCAAGCCTTTGTTTAAAAATACCTTTTGTAAAAAAAAAAAAAAAAAATACCTTATGTTTCACATGCATAATATGGTTTGAAGATCTCTTGGTCTGAGAAGTTGATTGTCTGAGTCAGGTTTCCTGCTTAACCACAAATCTCAGCTTAAAACAAGAGCAGTTTGTTTGTTTTTAAAATCAGATTTACTTGTCAGTAACTGTTCCAACTCTGCTTGCCTATGCTGCAAGAGTCTTCCCCCTTTGGGGTTGAGATTGAGGACCCAGCCCACATCTGGTGCATGCCATGCTAGCAGCAGAAGGCATAAAGTTAAACAAAGCTGTACAGTCATAGTTAAAACTTGAATGCGGCATGTACAGAATCCACTAATATTCTAACTGCCAAAGAAATCAGATAAGCTCAATATAATTGGGCAAGAAGTGTCTTCCTTCCACAAGGGAAGGGGAGCAAATATTTATAAATGTTAATCCAGCATGTAGGCCAAATGATAATTCTGCTTACCTGCATGTGTAAATGCCCCATATAATCGTATAAATCTTCTGAGATCTATTATCTAGCTCCACTAGTTGTATCTGATCAAAAATCTCCCTTCTGCCAGGCATGTATCTGATCAGGTAGTCTGATAAGATGGTAGCATAGAATATGGAACGAAGATAAGTTTTCAAAAGTCTGACCAGAGACGTGAGTTGAAGCCCCAGCTTGACACGAATCTAACTGTTTGTGTTTAAGTTGATTCACTTCTTTAGACTTTGGCTTCCTAGTGTGTAAAAGTGTGCTAATAGTAATAAATGCCTATCACAAAAGTTGCAGCGCAGTTTCCTGGGGTACAGCGTAGGAGAATAAGCACATGTGTAACCTGCAAAGCACTCTACAGGTGCAGCTACTGATAAGAGAGTTTTGATAAGGGGTAAGAATAAGGAAATAAGAGGGCTTCCCAGGTGGTGCAGTGGTTGAGAGTCCGCCTGCTGATGCAGGGGACACGGGTTCGTGCCCCAGTCTGGGAGGATCCTGCATGCCGCGGAGCGGCTGGGCCCGTGAGCCATGGCTGCTGAGCCTGCGCGTTCGGAGCCTGTGCTCCGCAGCCGGAGGGGCCACAACAGTGAGAGGCCTGCGTACCGCAAAAAAAAAAAAAAAGAATAAGGAAATAAGAGAGTCATGACTAGACCTTTGTGATATGAATGGAGTTCGGACAAGCATGTGGACGAGGAAGGAAAACACAATGCAGGACAGGAGAATGGAAGTTACAAGTACATGCTGATATGAATCACATCCACTTCTTTGACTCTATGCACCGTAGAAATAGAAAATGAATGCTATCACACTTCAGTTATTAAAAGCTCACAAGAGATTCCTTGGCTTTCTCTTCCTTTTCTCCTGGAAAATACAAATGACATGGAAGACAGGAGATAATCATGTGCATATTGTGGATCCATCACATAATAGCTGCAAGCTTCACTTTTCTTATCTGCTAAATGGGGATAATCAAATGTGTCTAATGGATTTTTCTGAGATAATTTTCATGAAAGTGCATTAAAGACCATGAATATTACATACAGGAAATGATTCGGTTATCTGTAAAGCAAGAGACTTGGGGGGGTCATTAAGAACCTTTCCACTCAGAAGTTTTATAATTCTGGTATTATTATTGGCTTAGACCTGGAAAAGATGTTAGAGACCAAATAGTTCACATCCCTTATTTCACAGGAGAGCAAAATATTCTTAGTTCCATGATCTCAGTCCTCTTCTTTTATTGAGGTATAATTGACATAATATTATATTAGTTTTATATATACAACATAATGATTTGATATTTGTATATGTTGTAAAATGATTGCCACAATAAATTGAGTTTACATCCTCCATCACCATACATAGTTACAAAAAAAAGTGGGGTTTTTTGGCGGTTGCCAGAGATAAGGGTTAATGGGTGGGCAAAATAGGTGAAGGAGGTCAAAAGGTACAATCTTCTGGTTATAAAATCAGTGAGTCATAGGAATTTAATGTACAGCACGATGACTGTAGTTAATAATTCTGTATTGTGTACTTGGAAGGTGTTGCAAGAATGGATGATCTCCGTTCTTCAAATGTAGAGCAAGTATATTTATAATTCTTGCACCAAGTTTTTCGTTTTAGTTTCAGTGTCAGTATATATGAAAAATATTTTTGTTGTAATGTTGAGATTGCTTGCTTTATTCTGAGTTACTACTGTAACTTACTAGAGTTCCCTTTAGTCTTCAATTCAAATCAGTGAATGTACATGAACTCCTGCTATGTACTGTGCTACAGACCAATACTTCTCAAGCCAACTGCATATTGGAGTCACCTAAGGAACTCCAAAATACTGATTCCTGGGCTTTCCCCTAGATATTCTGATTTATTGGGTCTCAGGCATAGTTTTTGTTTATCTGTATGTTGTTTTATGCTCTCCTGGTGATTTTATTGTAAAGCCAGGCATGTAAACAATTTCTCTAGAGCCATCACATTGAATAAGGCAAGATTCCTATGTTTAAGAAACTCAAAAAAAAAAAAGTTTTGTCAGACAGATGTGGAAAAATGACCTGCTGATGCTCTATCATAGAATTATGTTCAAGACGGACCCGATCTGGGAGCTCAGAGAACCTCCTAAAGAAAGTAGAGCTTGAACTCATCTCCAACAAGAGTAAGGATTTCCTACCTGCTCAATCAAAAGAAGAGCCTTTGGGAAAGGGAAAAAAATGGTCAAAGACACAACAGTTGAAGTCATCAAATGTATTTGAAGAATATCCGTAATAAGATGTTCACATGTAGAGTCTGAGGTGGGGAGTACAGCAGAGGGGAAGTTGAAGGAAGAGTCAAGAATCAAATCAGGAAGGGCTTAACTCCAGTTTGGATTTTATCCACTGAAAATAAACTGAAAGACTTCCTAGGCAACTGAATCATTTCTTCTTAGACGAATTTCTTCTTCTTCTTCTCCCCCAACAAAGCCCACCCATCTCTCCTTGAAACTTCATGTTACTTTCTCTTGATCTGCTTTGGATTTCCCTAATCTGGTTTTTTATATCCATGCTCATCATACAAAAATCCTGGAGGAACTCTGAAAGAATACCGCATTTGAAAAATGCACTATCCCCCAAATATTCTGTTTATGCAAATGTACTGGTCTTGAATCTCATGGACCTTACCCTATTTCCATGATTCTAAGATGTAGCTAATTATAAGAAACCACTTTGATTTCATAAAAACTATTTGTTGACAAAAAAAGAAGGAAATGACCACTGTTGCCACATTAAACATATTCCTCATTTGTAAGAGGCAGCCTAATTGTCAAGATACATAAAAATTGGGGGAAATTGTGCATGTTTGAATCAGATAAAGAGAACAGATGTTGTTTCTTAAAGGCTCATAATGTGCTCTAATCATAAAAGCAAAGAAAATTCTGATCATTTACTGTAGCAACTCATGGGTTTTTTTTCTTTTTCTTTTTTTTCTGAGTTCGTGTTTATGTTTCCTCCAAAAAAGACCTGAAAGTCACAAATGGTGTCCAGAGGAAAGGGATAAAAGTGACACATTCTTTTGCATAAAATGTTCTTATCTAAATGATCAATGAGTCAACTAAAAAGCCTAATGTTTTTTGACTGCTTCCAGCATGTAAGGCAGTGTGCAAATTATTAAGAGATGAGGAAAAGTCATTCTTACATTGACTCATTCATTCATACCACTTACGTTGAGTACTTACTACGCACCTGGCATCATGCTAGGGTCTGGGAGTACAAAGATAAACAGAACGTTATCCTTATCTTGAAGTGCTGATAGCAACATGGTTAAATAGAAAGACACTGCAAGTCATATACGTTATTCTAAATTTTCTAAATCTTTTTAGAAAGTAAAAGGCAAAATTAATTTTTATAATGTATTATATTTAACTTAATGTCCAAAAGTATGATCATTTTCACATGCCATCAATATAAAAATATTAATGAGGTAGTTTGCATTTTTTTCCTTATTCAGTCTGTGAAATCCAGTTATATTTCATATTTAGAGTACAAATTCAGAAGTTAAATTATTGATAAAATGAATGTTTTCTTACCAACATAGTAAAGTTGTATTTAATGGAAACATTTTTATAGTGCTTTAATTTTTAAATGTAAGTCAATCAAGAAATTCTAATAAAATTAAAATTCAGTTCTTCAGACATACAAGCCATATTGCATGCAGCTAGTGGCTACTCTTGTTCAGAACCTGCTAGAGACTAACTAAAAGAGGAAGAGTGATTGCAGTAATGTGATAAGACAGAAGGCATGTAAGGAGCACAGATGAAGGTGAACTTAATGTTCCTTGGTGAGCTTGAAGAATCGCTTCAAGCTGTAGGAAAAGCAAGCATACAAGAATGGAGAAAGGGATTCATGGAGAAGACACAAATGTAAGAAAGAAAAATGGTAGATGGAGAGTTTCCACTCTCTCGATTGACCATCAAAGTGGCAAGACTAAGAGACAATGAGTTAAATGTTGAACAGTTAAATGTTGAACCTTGTATACTTACATACACAATGCAAGTATGAGCTTGAGAGAGCATCAAAGGTATTGCAGAACACCTACATGCATACCGCAGTCCTGCAACTTACTCTCTGCCTACAGCTGACAGCATCTAGGCATTTTCTCATCCAGAAAAATGGGAATCATAGTATCTACCATAAAGGACTCTTGTGAGCAATAAATAACATGCATTAAAATGGCCAAGGCATGTTTGTGAAATCAGAACGCAAACGGGAAAGACCATGAATAACTAAGTACCATACTCAATGTACAGGCAATCTTTTCCCTTGAGACTTAGAGGTGCGGTAAGACTTCAGGCTGCAGCGGTAAAGGGAACTCCTTGGCAGAGTCAGCGGCATCTGAGTGTCATGTTACAGGTGGGATCCACAAACTGGGGGAAAAGACTGCATTCCAGGTGTTGCTCTCATAGTAACTGAGTAGTACCGTGGGGGGAGCATGGAGAGCTAAACGAGATTAGTGCAAATCCCTGCCAAAGAAGGAGACATGGGCGAGAAAGGGAAAGTAAGTAAAGGATAAGTAAGAGCCAGGGACAGAAGTTTAACTTTGAGAAAGACCAAAAAATATGAGGAAAGAGAAAGAAAAAAAAAATGACAGGGGCGCTTCCCTGGTGGCGCAGTGGTTGAGAGTCCGCCTGCCGATGCAGGGGACGCGGGTTCGTGCCCCGGTCCGGGAGGATCCCACGTGCCGCGGAGCGGCTGGGCCCGTGAGCCATGGCCGCTGAGCCTGCGCGTCCGGAGCCTGTGCTCCACAACGGGAGGGGCCACAGCGGTGAGAGGCCCGCGTACCGAAAAAAAAAAGAGAGGGAATGCCCTACTACAATTTTTACTGTGGCCTCTAGACCCCAAGTAAATTGCCCTATTCTGCCTTTCTGGTTTCTATTGATGCCAAGTCCTCCTAACTCACAT
This sequence comes from Phocoena phocoena, assembly GCF_963924675.1. Taxonomy (NCBI): domain Eukaryota; kingdom Metazoa; phylum Chordata; class Mammalia; order Artiodactyla; family Phocoenidae; genus Phocoena; species Phocoena phocoena. The sequence continues at coordinate 69,390,411 of NC_089235.1, read as the reverse complement.
GTTGCTGGTTATCCTTGGATGATGTGTGTGTTCACTTCTGCCTCAAAGACATACACTTGCCCTTCCCTTCGACTGCAGTGCTTTTCCCTTGCTTTTCCTGCCTGTAGTTCCTTCTCATCTTGGAGGTCTGATCTGCCCGTCTAGACCACTCCCAACCACACACCGAATTACTCCTACCACCTTAACTTCTGCTGCCTGCAGAGACCTGATCCCCACATGGATACATTCCCTTATTGTCACTCATCTGTCACTGTGCCCCTTCTAGAATGCAAGCTCCATGAAGGCAGTGATTTCATGTCTTTGCTTATGACCATATCCCTAGGACCTAGCAGGTGCTCAAGGAATATTTGCTGAATGAATGACTAAATAAATAATACACTATCCATAACATATAACTTTTCACCAACACGGACACGTTCGTAACTCAAGCAGCTAGAGGCCAGTAAAATGAATGTCAAAAATGCTATGCCTGTTATAGTGATTACTGGGACCCTCTATTTACTCCTTTCGAAATTCCTTCTCTCCTCTCATGATCAGCTTTTTATGCCCCTCCCTTCCTTTGGGATTAAAGCCTAATGTTATTTTTTGGTGTCATACTCACCCTGTGGCTCCAGGCTATTTTGGATACAGAGCCTCAAATATTCTAGTTCTGGAATCTGGAGAACTAACTTGTGACTCATAGAGAGGGAGAGAGAGAGAGAGAGAGAGAGAGAGAGAGAGAGAGAGCGGCAAAATGAAAATGGGAGGGAGAAAATAGCAACCTAGAATATACAAGAAAATGTAATGAATAACTGTAACATCTGCAAGGAAATAAAGCCTTATGAAAACATAGGTTCAGGTGTTTAAGGGAATAAATCCTAAATAAAGCAAAGAATGCAGATGTTGCTTGAAAATCTTGGCAGAGGGGCTATGTAGGTCGGGGAAAAAACTTGCAAGAAATTTGTAAACACTTCTTAAAAGTGAAGTAGATGTTTCAAAAGGACATGGAACTTCTTTAGCTCTGCTCTCATTCTGACAAAGTTTCTCCTTTTTGATCAATCATGGTTTTTCCTAGGTTTTCATTTCAATACACATAAAACAGGCCATGTATCTGGGTCAGCAAAATGGGTAACCATCCCCGATGATTTCCTCAGTCCTCACGCTTGGCAAAATCTCTGTAATGGTATCAGCTGCATCAAGAATAGGGCTACTTCTCAACTTAAGGAGAGAGGGAAGAAATGATTGAATCCGGAGGATTCATTTTATAGATAAGATGTCTGAGGTTCAGAGAAATGGACACATAATCAGTCTTATAATTCCTAATTGCCTTAACCTCTAAGATGATGGCCTTTTCAAATTAATTTCAAGATGATTCCTTGCTCCCCAAAAAGTGTTTTTCGTAATCTACTACCACGTACCTGAAATTATATCAGTCGTTCAGTGTAATTGAATTTGATGTTACATGCCCACCTGTTAGCATGAGGAAATGTTTCCAGGCAGAGGAATACATCCATGTTCACTCTTCTGGTGCAGAGATTGGGGGATCCTGAGAGAACAGGGCAACGGACTAATAAATGCTGATGGGTCAAGGAAACATCTAGGTTAATCGGCACTCACCAGTGTTAATCACCTTAAGTATTTCTTTTATAAAATGAATCTCTCCCCAGTGCCAAGAGGTTTGGTAGGTGAAAACATTCTGAGAAAAAAATGTTGGGACTCAAAAATATACAAAAAAAAAAAAAAAAAGAATATGCTCTCTAAATCTGATTGCCCAGTTTGACTCAAAGATAGAAACTATGTCTTATTTGTATTTGCATTAGGCAGTATATTAATTAAGGTAAAAATTTTCTTGTTCACGTAACAGTCCAAGTAGACCGTTCCTGGTTGGCACGAATTTTTCCCCCGTGCAGTGATTTGGGGACCTGGGCTCCTTCTGTCTTGTGATCTACTATCCCATAGCACTGATTTTGATTGGCATTCAGACTATGATAAAAAGTCTTGGAGGAAGCATACCTCTTCTTTAAAGCCTGATGCTAGGTACACATCATTTCCATCTACAATCTACCAGAGAGAAGATACATATGGCTAGACTCAGTTGAAAACAATGTTTACAAGTGTGTGGGAAAGGATTTTGGTGAACAGTTAGCAATCTGCCACAGCAGTACATGCAACGTTAAGAAATCAGACCTTGGGGAGGGGGAAGGGTAAGCTGTGACAAAGCGAGAGAGAGGCATGGACATATATACACTACCAAATGTAAGGTAGATAGCTAGTGGGAAGCAGCCACATAGCACAGGGAGATCAGCTCAGTGCTTTGTGACCGCCTGGAGGGGTGGGATAGGGAGGGTGGGAGGGAGGGAGACGCAAGAGGGAAGAGATATGGGAACATATGTATATGTATAACTGATTCACTTTGTTATAAAGCAGAAACTAACACACCATTGTAAAGCAATTATACTCCAATAAAGATGTAAAAAAAAAAAAAAAGAAATCAGACCTAGATTCGCATCTTAGTCTCCCACTTTTTTAGGCATGTGCAAATGGGCCAGCGCTTAACAGGTCTAATCCTTTGTCTCCTTTGTTACTGATAGTATGTATCTTCAGGGCTGTTGTAAGGATTAAATGTGACAGCACTTTTAGTGTTCTTAGCCTTGTCTAGCAAGTAGAAAGTGCTAAGTAAATATCGATCATTATTTTCATCTATTCTCATACTACTACTGCCACATCCCAGCTTGAATCCCAACAGATAATGGATCTTAATAAATGCGTATGAGCTGAACTGAGCTGAACCTCACAGTCATTCCCAAGGTCAGCCATACCCTTATGAGGAAGTACAAGGGGAGCAAGTCTGGTCCTTTTTCGCTCTGACGCTAACATGCTTACAGTCTGCTCTCTTTGTGTTCCCACACCTCTATGCTGCATTCATCTGTGAGGCTGACTTTTACCTTCTCCAGGGACACACTTTCACTAATTGAAGACTGCAAACAAAAATCAAAAGTTGAATTGAAGAAGTCAGCCAGTTTAATAGGTACCACTGGTCTCATTTCTCCAGCCCCCAGTGACTGGTAGTAGCTGCAACCCTGGCGCAAGCATAAGCCTGGCTGTTCTCCTGCTGAGCAGGGTGGCTCACAGGGAAACCTACAGCGTTTTTCAGTGGCTCTTCTGTTTTATACACAGAAGTCCTATGAGAATCCACCGGTCATCTGACCCAGAGGTCCCATAAGCTACCCTGCTTCAAAAGGCAGTGCTGAGTCCAGTCAGCCCAATTCAAAATGCTATGTGGACTCTTTGCTTTTCTCAAACAGGACCATGAAATAACCATTCTTTCCAGCATAAGCAAGAGGTCAGCGTGCGCAATGCTCCCTGCGGTAGTGTTGACACAGGCTGGGTTATTCCTTACAATCTCTTCCTCCAACTGACACCTTCTCTGTGGGTTCCATCTCAATCGCTATTCTTGCTAATTGTTCAAACAGTGAATTGGTGGCTAAGTTTTCAGGTGAAATGTGGATGGGTTAGATAAAGTATGTGTTTCTTCATATTCAGAGACTCCGGGGCATTTGGACATGCTAGAGCCGGGTGGCAGAGTGGTCATATCATGTCTCTGAATGCCAGAATGGATAACGCCGTTGAGGCTTCTCTAGTTTCAGTTCCTTAGAAAAACCTCTTTTCAATGTCTGCTCAGGGTTTTCTCTGTGGCTCAATCCCTCTTTCCTTTAGTGCTGAAAAATTAATTTCCCTTGGAAAACTCATTAGAACTAATTATTTAGTGCTGGAAGACACAGCTGAGTTATCTCACAGCTGAACTGTATTTCTCCCCAAAGGTTACCAGGGTAAGGGCATCCGAATTGCCCTTGGTATTCTTCTAGCACATAACAGCCCTTTAAGCTGAGCACTTCCTCTTCCATATGGTTTCTTTTCCACCTCTACTTTCCTTTCCTTTTATCCTCTTCTTAGTGAGAACGGGAAAGATACGGATAGCAGCAGCCTGTTACTATCTTCCTTGTGTCACTTCCCGTCCAGTCTGTTTATATGAGTTTTCTCATTTTTCCACTTGTAAGAAAGGAAGAGATAAGAGTTGGAATGAAACCCAGGACAAACAATTTGGAACAACTCTCAAAACCAAGAGACCAGCTGGAGATGTAAAGGCTGCAACTGCCCATTAGAACATCTATCTTAGGGCTTCCCTGGTGGTGCAGTGGTTGAGAGTCCGCCTGCCGATGCAGGGGACACGGGTTCGTGCCCCGGTCTGGGAAGATCCCACATGCCGCGGAGCGGCTGGGCCCGTGAGCCATGGCCGCTGAGCCTGCGCGTCCGGAGCCTGTGCTCCGTAACGGGAGAGGCCACAGCGGTGAGTGGCCCGCGTACCACAAAAAACAAACAAACAAACAAACAAACAAAAACCCATCTACCTTAGCTTCAGCTTTTCTCTGCCTTGAAACCTATATTCCTATTAGAGAGAGATGGATGAAGGGCTCAGTGCTGGAAACTCACCTGGGGCCAGATCTTCCATTTAAATGAGTCTGTGATGTATGTTGTAGGTCACTTGCAAGGGAGCCATGTTCAGAGGGCCATTGTGTGTTCAAAAGAGCAAAATCCTCTCAAGTTTAAGTCCTGACTGTCCATTTGTGAACCGTTGCTCTTGGGACAAATCAGCAGCCTCCTAATGTTCCATGTTTAGCTATAAAATGTGGCTCATAATAATTACTTCCCAGGCTGCTCGTGCAGTGGAATGCGTTAGTATATGGAAAGGGCCTTGTATACTGTAAAAGAGGGCTATAAGTAGCACATGTACGTTCAAGGAACACAGTAGGAAAAGCAGCCTCAGATCAGAAACACCAAGTATGGAGGGAGGACAGCGGGGCTGAGGGAGTGGACAACTTCGGTCCAAAGAAGCCACCCTCCCCTTCTCAAGCTACAGGCTCCAGGTCTTTGACTTTGGGTCCCCAGACCAAACCATCTCTCTGGCTGTTACAGAGGTGAGTCACTGGGTGGAGTGAGCTCACTAACAAGACTAAAGAGAAATGAGAGAGTAAAGGAGGGGGTGAATTTTTTCACCATCTTTTAAAACTATTTATTTTATACATAGTGCCTGGAGTCGAAAGCTACCTTGATCAGAGCTCTGCTACTATGCATCAAAGGGAGGGAGCCATTACCACATTTGTAAGAAGCATAGTACTCCCCTAAAAACACATACGGTAGGATGGTCATAAAAGTTTCAATGCATAAAGAAGACACATCAGTATATGCAAAAGTGAGATGCCAGGGGCAAGAAACACGTTTCCCGTCCATTGATGTGAGGAACACAGGCTGTGATTGATAACTGATTTTGCCTATTTGGGCCCTTCCATTTTGTTTGCCTATATTTTTATTTTTTAATTACTAATTTATTGGTTTTATCTTTCAGTCTTATGCGTTGCTATTAGAACACGACCTCCTTGACATTCAGTTTCCTGAATTTCATAAGACGGGCATCACTCCTACTTCACAGTAGGAGAAAAAGAACAAATGTGAATCACCTGGCTCAGTCCAAAGGACGGTCCTGATAAATGGCCTATCTCCCAATTCTCCTGCAAATAATCTTGGATGTAAAGGATTTTGTAAGCCAGAACCTACACATTTGTACAACTATGGCATCTAAGGATGATCTAAACGTTTCAACCTGTGGGATGGGGAAGCTAAAATAAATCTAATATCATGAGAACTTTACCTAAAGCCGAGAAATCGCAATTTTAAAAGTAACTTGGCAGACTCTAACTCAGGGATCAAGCTGGAAAAAAAATATGAACAGCATACTGGCTGCAGGATCTAATGTGATCCCTTTGAAATAACTAGAAATATTTTGATGCTTGGGGGAGAAAGAAGAATCAGCACAGATCGAACGTTTGCTGGGTACCAAGGACTCTGCTACATGCTTTCTACATATATGTCATTTAAGCCTCATGATAACCTCATGAGGTAGTCAGGGATGTGCCCATTTTGCTGATGATAAATTCAAGACTCAGAAAGGTAATCAATTTTTGCAAAACCACACAGCTAGCAAATTATAGGACTAAGATATAAGCCCATATATATTGCCAATTTTCTAAATGAATGTATATTAGGGGCTTTATGTGACAAAGATTGGGTGGTAAGTACTTAGCAGTTAATAAAATAAACATAAGCTTGTCATCTGGGACCTCAGATACAGCAAAAAATGATATGAAAATATACAATATATGCACCTACTAAAGGCCGTGGAATTGTGCACTTCAAAATATACCAAATTGATAATAGTATTTATCTCAGTGGTGTTCCAAAGCAGGATATTCGGAAGAGGAGAGCATTAATAACTTTATTTATATATTTGTTTTACTTTATTTTAAATTTCCAACTTTTAATTTTAAAATAATTTCAGATTTAGAGAAACGTTGCAAAGTTCCCATATACTTTTCACTCAGGTTCCCTAAATGTAAATTTATATATATAACCATGGTAAAATTATCAAAACTAGGAAGTTAATGCTGATACAATGGCATTATCTCATCTACAGACTTTATGCAGATTTTATCGATTGTCTCATTAAAGTCCTGCTCCTTGTCTAGGAGCTGGTGCAGATTCCATATGGCATTTGGATGTCGTGTTTTCTCATCATCCTTCATTGTGGCATGTCTCTCCATCATTCTCATGACTTGACACTTTTGAAGAATCTTGGCTAGTCATTTTGTAGACTATCCCTCAATTTAAGTTTGTATTTTTTTTCTCTCTATGATGAAACTCAGGTATGCACTTTTGGTAAAAAAAATACCACCACCAAAGCAATATCATGTCCTTCTCAGAGCATCTTATCAGGAGGTCCACAGTGTTGATGTCTGATTACCACAGGTGATTTAATAATCCTTGCATAAAGTTATATCTGCCAGATTTCTGTCCTATAAAGTTACAATTTCCCCCTTTGTACTCAATGACGACTTTGTTGGGAGGTATTATGAGATGATGTAAATAACCTGTTTCTCATAATACTTTCACCCATTAATTTTATTATCTATCAACAGTTCTTCCCTGCAACAGTTATCACTATGGTGTTCCCCAAAGGGTGATTTTCTATTTCTATTTTTCCTTCTACATTTATTAATTAAAGCTCTACTGTAAGGTAGAGTTTTTCCTTCTCTCCCATTTATTTCTTCATTCTTTAAAAATTTTGATACCAGTCTAACTTATGGATATTTATTTTAGCTTTTGAGAATTATAAACCATTACTATCATTATTTATTTTCTTGCAGATATTGAACCAGATTGAGCTATTAGGAGCTCCTTCAAATTGGCTCCTAGATTCTTTAGGAATAACACCATGATTTTTTTTTTTCTTTGCGGTACGCGGGCCTCTCACTGCTGTGGCCTCTCCCGTTGCGGAGCACAGGCTCCGGACGCGCAAGCTCAGCGGCCATGGCTCACGGGCCCAGCCGCTCCACGGCACGTGGGATCTTCCTGGACCGGGGCACGAACCCGTGTCCCCTGCATTGGCAGGCGGACTCTCAACCGCTGCGCCACCAGGGAAGCCCAACACCATGATTTTTTAGGCATGTTCTTATGCTGGTATCATAAGACAATGATATACTGGTAAGCTGGTTCTCAAAAAAAAAAAAAAAAAGGAAAAACTGGAAAACAAAAATGAAAGCCATATTTATTTTTGTTGTTGTTGTTTTTTGTTTCCTGATTTCCATGATGTTGCTGAGGTGTCATTTACATCTAGGCTTATTCAGAGATGAGAATTAGAAAGCGTTTATGTATTTATCCCCATCTGTATACACATTTATATCTATCTATCCATCTACATTAAAAATTATGAGATCATATTGATACTTTTGAATCCAGTTCACCAGCACTTGACATATTCTTGCCGTCTCCATATGTGTAAATCCTTTCTCTGACGGTGAGGAGCCTGAATCTTATTATCCACAATATATCTGCATATTTGCTTAATCTTAGTATACAATAACGTTTCAGTATTATGAATCTATAGCTCTGTGAAAATAAATTTACTGTTATTAATATATATGCTAATATCCTAATAAACCCTATTATATAATGACAGTAATGGTACTATTATAATACAAGTTAGCAATAGTTTGTGGGGTTCTTTTTGTCTTTAGCCTTACAGTGTACAGACAAAATATTATTTCTTAAGATTACTTAGGTTAGTTTTTCTCTTTCCCACCTTCATCAGTGTGGTTATGCTGTTCCTTTGTAATACAGTTAGGTTTATTGGTTATTATTTACATTCCACTGGATTTTCCTCACATCTTGATTTTAATTATTTACACATATTTTTGAGTATGTGAAACATTATTATTGTTCTAAGAGTTAAAACCATACAAAAAAGTATTTTCAGGGAATATGCCTCTCATCCTTTCTCCCTTGTTTCTGTCCATCCTCTCTTTCTACCCTATTTCCACTGACCCATGTGGGTAACCAATCTTATTGGTTTCTGGTTTATCCTTCCTGTACTTCTTTTGCACAAATGAACAGATACATGTTCATTTTCTTATATCACCTTCTTTCTTACAAAAAAAGGGTAGCATAGTATAGATAATATCTTGCACTTTGCTTTTTTCACTTAACAGTGTATCCTAGAAATCACTCTATATGTGTATATAGAGATCTTCCTCATTCTTTTTACAACTGTATAGAACTCCATTGTGTGGATGTACCAAAGTTTATTCAATCACTCTCCTAGATATTGGGCATTTATATTGTTCCTAATATTTTGCAGTTATAACAATGTTCCAATCAAAGCTCTTTGCCTATGCATTTTTCTCCAGGAAGTTCATTTTTATGGTAAGTTCCTAACTGCAGGTTTGATGGGTCAAAAAGTAAGTATATATATAATTGTGTTAGTGTTTGCCAAATTTCTTTCCAAAATATTTGAATCAGTTTGCATTTGCACCTGCAATGTATGGGAGTATCTATTTCCCAGAAGCCTTGAAAATGAAATATGGTGTTATGTTTTTTAACTTTTGCCGGTCTGATAGGTGAAAATTGTATCTTAGTATTTGCTTTGAGTCAAATTGAACATATTTTCATGTACTGAAGGAATATTTTTATATATTGTCTATGATTTGTCTGTTCATGCTTCTTCCCTCATTTTTCTATCAAGTTTTTAGTTCTTTGCCCCTCAATGTTTTAGTCTTTTATAAACTAAGCATATCAGCTTCCTGCTTGTGGTGTATGAGCAGAAAGGTTTTCCATGCTCCGAAGTTAAGGAGGAATTTATGAATGACTTACACTTTATCTCTTAGTGTTTTTAAAATCCCATGTGTTTTACAATAAGCCATGATCAAATCTCTGGAGAAGTACAGCAGGTGATTGTGTCATACCCAAGGATAAGCTCTGCAGACTCGCCTTGGAGGGTGAGAACCCAGGCACACCATCTATGAGGTCGTCACCTCCACAATGCAGTCTTTTATAGAAGGACTGCTAACCCCACCACCTTGCATTTACCCTGGCCTCACTTCAATCTCTTTTCAATGGAACAGTGAGCGCAACAACTAAGTCAGGTCATGCCACCTCTTCCTCAAATTGCTGCAGCCACAGTGGTCTTGCTTTCCTTGACTTCACCAAGTTGCTTCTGCCTCAGGATCCTCTTATTGCATTCCCTCTGCATGGCAAGCTCTTTCCCCCAGATGTCATTTTAGCTTACTCTCTCCCTTGCCTCTACTGTCTCTTATATAATGCCTGGTCTTCCGTGACCGTGACCACTCTGTTAAATCAACCCCTTTCTACCTCCTGTTAAAAACAAATAAAAAAATAAGAGGAAACCTCCACTACATACAATCAGAGACCAGAAGGGGGAGCTCTCATACCCAGCGACGATAACAGAGCCCGACAGGAAGAAGAAAGACTCCTCTTCTTTCCTGGCAAGGACTCAGCCAATCAATAGCCATGGAGTCTGCGTTTATGATAGCCCTCCCAACTTCCTTCTACTGTCTGTAAGAGAGGTCTCCTTCCCTTGCCGTCAGGGGACTTGCATGTTGTTCACCATAGTTGCAGATCCTGAATTGCAATTCTCTGTTGATCCCGAATAAACCCGACAGTCTTATTTGTTTCAGGTCAACATTCCATGCTGTCCACTCTGTTTCCCTGTTTTATTTCACTTTTCATTATCTGACACAGTTTTTATTTTACTTGTTTCCTTGCCTATTGTCCACCTTCTTCTAGCACAGCTGAGGCTTCATGAGGACAGGATTTATTTAATTTTTTTCACTGTGTCAGCCCCTGAGCCTACCTATGTCAACGCATTGAGCATAGCAGTCATTCAAGAAGCACTTGCTGAAAAAAATGAATGAATGAATGAGTATATTGGTTTTGTCTGGCTGCATTCTCAATACCGTAAGAATTTTCTAGAGCAAAACAACGTATTTTTGAAGACTTGGTGATAACATCTATTGTGATTCAGAATCAAAGAACGTGTGGCTGAAAGAAGCCTTGGGGATCAGGTTGGTTGTTGTCGCCTGATTCAAAAGGAGGAACTGGAGCCCACAGAGGGGAAAAGACTTGCCCACCAGGCCACAGCCACCCAGATTCCGGGCATTGGGTCCAGTGCCTCTCATTCACAAAGCTGGGACTCCCCATTTACGTCTCTGTCTGCATAGGGACTTAGGAGGTAGAGGGTGCTGATGGTGTGGAGAAGAATTTTCTATTAATTTCATTGAAGTAGAAAACTGGCTTGGTCAGAAGATGTAGCTAAAGCATATTTTTAAACTCATTTTCACATTGCTGGTTTTGATCAAACCAGGATGAAGAATTATCCCTTTTTGCTTCACTTAGGAGGCTTATTCATTATTTCCTGTCTGACAGGGATGTTCAGACACTATTGTTTTTCAAATACCCCCCAAAAACCCATAGAGATTACTTTACTGTAATGCAGAGAAAGAGGAAATTCCACACATTTTTTTGCCACCATTCATGGCAGGAGAGGGGCTGTATCTTAGATTTTCTGATTTTTTTACCAATTTTCAACATTATCTGTCTAAAAAAAAACCAGATCATTGCTTTAATTTCCAAAATTCTATTCCAAATCAAGGATTTACCAGAATTAATTAATTTTAGTTAATTAATTCAGATAAATCAAGTCTTTATCTGAAGAATTGGCTCTACAACAGGTTGAACTATCAGGGTTATGGAATTTATACATCTATTCAACAAATGTTTTGTTTTCGCTTCTTAGCTTTGGACAAGTAACTTAATTGGTCGAAGTCTGAGTTGTCACATTTGTAAAATAATAATACATCACAGGAGTTGTCAGGAGAATTAAGTGTTGTCAAATTCCTAGCATAGTGCCTGGCATGTAATAGGGACCCCCTACATGGAAGCTATTATTATAATCCTTATGCTTCTTCTTCTTATTATTATTTTGCTATTATTCTTAGTAGAAGCCGTATTAAAGGACAGGCGCTGGCCTTCCAGACTTATTTAAAGTTGGATCAGTCCTTTATACTCCCAATGATCAGTCACTGAATCTGGGTTGTCTTGAGAAGGGGCATGACTTTGGGTGAGGTAGCTTTCTAGAACTCAGACAGTCCCTGGAAGGACTTATAGCTGTGGTTGCAAGTTCTCATTAAAGGGAGGTGTGCGTGGTCCATCACCGTGTGTCCTACAGGAGGCACGTATCACATTATTCCCCACCCTATGCTTATGTATATGCATAATACCTCCTTAGAAAACTCATAGCAGTATCGCACATCTCTTTCTATATATGCATTCTTCATCAGATTGAGTCTATAGCTTTCTCCTTGTAATTCCCCAGCCTTCATCATCACACATGCTTAATTCCTTATTCACATTTCATCTCATCAGTGATTTGAAGGCAGTTGCTATGCTGCCTTCAAATATCCAAACCTTTTCTTTTCCTGGTGCACTAACCTTGGCTCCATGAAAGTTTCTTGAGATGACAATAATTTCTGAGTCATCCTTTACCTTACTCGCTCTCCTCTAGTTATATTTTGATTTACAGAAGTCCTTCATACAAATAATACCTAGAACTACACTACCTGTGAAAATATAGTCACAAGGTCACTTGGAACACATTTTAGGAGCTAAACAAATATCTTGGCATTCATTTGAGCTGTGTATATGGAGAAGAGTAACAAAGGAAAAGAAAGAAGGGGGATACATATGAATATATCAAATGAAAATATCCAAAATGCATAATTTTAAGATTAAAGAATATCTGGTTTGGCAGAATAAAAGGCAAAGCAAGAAGGAGGTCTTTGTTGACTGTCTACTCTCCTATCCAAAAGAGTTCTTTAAAGCTAAACAATCTGATTTTTATTACTCAGTTTGTTCCACAAGAAGTGGGCCTCCACTATTCTCACCTTCTTCCATATCCTCTGAACAGCTTGCTCTGCCTATATTGCCTTCCACCTCACATCAACCCACTCACTTTGAACCTTTGAACTCTGTCTGCTTATGATCTCACCTCACCCTTTGGACAAGCGGATTGGCACCAATTTACTTTCTTCACTGGTAATTTAAATCTTTCCTCTGGCTACACTTAAAAGACAATAAGTTCCAGGAAGGCAGGGACTACTCTGTTTTGCTCACCACTTTATTCCTAGTACCTAGAATGGTTCTTGGCATCGAGGAGATGCTCAATGAGTTTTGGCCAATCGGGTGGTGCCTCACGTAGCTGCTGACAAACACCTGCCTCTTCTGGCCTGTACTTGGGACACTGTCTCAGAGGATCCTATGAACATGTCACTTACCAAGCCCATATCATATGAGATTCAGGCCAAAACAGTGAGACACTTACTGTCTCTTCAGAGGAATCCCCATCTTCCAGAATTCTCAGTCCTGGAGAACAAGCGGTTAACCCTGGGGAACGCAGAAAGGAGAAGACAATAGAGGAATGGTCTACATCCAGTGGCATCTGCTTCTCAAAATGAAACATTTGGAAGTTTTCTGAGTGCTTGTGAGGGGGCTTTAAAATGCAACATGTGAAGTGAGGTTATTTAAATTTGGATCTAACTGTGTGGCCTATCTTCATGCCTGCATTAAAATTATTCAGACTTTGTCCATCCACCCCCGTCAGTCTGTTTGGATTAGCCGAGGGCTCCACTTGTGTGGTACGTTTTAATTTTGTCTGACACAGTGTTCCCATCCCATCCTCCCTCAAGTAGGTCCGGGGGAAAAAATGTACTTAACTGAGAAGTCACAATCTCTGCTTTTTTGTGCTTCCAAGGAAACTTAACAGGAAATGGATTTGCTTTGCCATATTTAGGATAGCTTGGGGTACAGATCCACACAGAATTTTCCTCAAGTTGCATTTTACACAGAAAACTCAATGACAGATGCAAAGAAAGAAGTGATCTCACAATCCAATTCCAGGATGCTTAGAGAGTATGATTAAAGCTTTCTATTTGATGGCTGAAGGAATTGATTCCTCGTGAGGGAAGAGTTTATTCAAAACCACACGATGACGGTTTAAGAACCAGGACTGGGATCCAGGTCTCTTGCCACTATCAAGCATGAGTTAGAAGTTAAGCTAAAACATACCTGATGGAGCCCTATAGTTGTATGCTTTCATTTTTTAACTCCACTGTCCCAATTCCCAATGCAGTGACCAAAAACCTGGATCCTAGGGTGTATTGGGGGTGGTTTCAGATAACAATGTCAAGAATGTGGGCTAGAAGAGTCATCACTGAGGAAGTTCTAGAGGTTCTATAAAACTAAGACTAGTAAAGGTAAGATCAATTAGGCTAGATGTGTAAGACCCTCGTAGGATGCTATTCTCTATAGCCTAGAGATTTTCTTCTTTTCTCCCTCTTTAACAGAAGTGAGGATACCTGGCACAACAGAGAAATAGTGAACACCAACTTGTGCCTTACATTGCTTCCACTCTAGAGAAACAATCTCTGCAGCCAAGTGGTGAGTGACAGAAGCTTCTACATGAACGGAGCTTTATCCAGGACCTTTGTCCAGGATAAGACATGTGCCTCGGTCATGCTGTGGGGAAACAGCTTTAAGGTAGATCAGAAGACAGGCAGGGATGTACATTAGCTTCCTACAACTTTCTGAGGCAGTAGGATGAAAGGAAGAAGGGCAAAGAAAAAGGACAGGTGAGAATATTAGTTTGAAAGAGTGTTCTGGAATATTTCAGGGTCTGCCTTGACTTTCTACCAATGGTCCACTGATAGACCACACATGAAGGCTTTGGTCCATCTCAGTCCCAGAGGCAATTCTATGATGAAGGGAACATCAATCCCACTGCAATGGGAGGAGTGGAAATGTTGAAAATTAAATGGGGCTTCTAAGCAGAAGGAAAATCCAAATACCAAGGATGACTCAGCACCGGTCAGTATAGCTTCTGTGCTATACAATGGGACCTTGGTAGTCCCCCCCATCCTCCAAGTTATGCTGAATTATTCTGATTAAATAACAATATCTGTATTAACCACCACTTCAGTGTATTTGAGTACCCTTTGACACACTAGGAAATGTGAATATATTAGGCTTTTTACGTGCATTATATTTGATCCCAACCACAATCTTGAAATGCAAATATTATGAATGGATATTCTATAGAAAAGGACAATGGAGATTCGAAAAGGTAAAGTAATTAGCCCTGGGTCACATGGCTGAGTAGCTGTAAGAGAATGGTGGTTAAGAGCATGGACCGCTATATTTAAAATAAAATGCCTTTCCGGGCTTCCCTGGTGGCGCAGTGGTTGAGAGTCCGCCTGCCGATGCAGGGGACACGGGTTCGTGCCCCGGTCCGGGAAGATCCCACATGCCGCGGAGCGGCTGGGCCCGTGAGCCATGGCCGCTGAGCCTGCGCGTCCGGAGCCTGTGCTCCGCAACGGGAGAGGCCACAACAGTGAGAGGCCCGCATACAGCAAAAACAAAACAAAACAAAATGCCTTTCCATGAAAAAAATTTTTTTTTAATTTTAAAAATTTTAAAAGTAAATAAAAGTAAAAAAAAAAGAAAAAGATCATGGACTGTAGAGAAAGAATACCTGAGTTCAAGTTTTACCTTTGCTCCTTGTTAGCTGGCGAGGTGGGGCAGGCATCCTCTAAGATGTTCCCAATTGATCCCACTCCCTGGTAGTCATAGATTTGTGTAATCCCCTTCCCTTAACTTGCTTCTAAGCAGTAGAATATGGCAACACTGTACAGTTATCATTTTGGTTATTAGGTTTCAAAATATTGTGATATCCATCTTCTTAGCAAACTTTCTCTGTTGCTGGCTTTGATGAAGCAAGTTGCCATGTGGGAGAAATAAGGCTGACCTCTAGCCAACAGCTTGTGTTGTACAGTGGGGAACTGAATTCTGCCAATAGTTATGTGAATATCCCAGTCAAGTCTTCAGATGAGATCCCATTCATAGAGGACACCTTGATTGCTGCCTTATGGGAAACTGTGAAGCAGAAAATCCAGATATGTCATATCCTGATTCCTGACCCAAGAAAATGTGAGATAATAAATATGTATCATTTTCAGTCTCTAAATCTGGAGATAAACCCTTATACAACGATAGATACAGGGAGCATGGACAAGTTATGTAATCTCCCTTTGCCTCAGTTTCTTATCTTTAAATAGAGATAAATAATCATGACTATTTCAGTGGGTTCCTGGGAGGATTCTGTGAGGTTATGTACATAAAGCCTGACATTTGGGAAATGCCTAAGTGTTAAAATCACAAAGCTGAAAGCCAACCCTGGGTCTGGCTGCCACTCCAGATCTTCTTCTACAGCAGCTCTCTTGCACCTTGCCAATCCATTTTGAGAATCTTATCTTTAATATCTACTTCACAACTCATTTGTGGTTTTATGTATTTTCTCTTACCACATCCCTGAATTTGCCTTTTTCCTGACTCAGTGTTATCTAATTTCCTAAATCCACTCTTAACTTTGAACCATATAAGGTACTGGCTTCTTTACTTTATGGCTCAGCATCCTTTCTTGGGCCCCTGTTTTCCTAGACTTCCGGCTTCCTGTGCCCAGGTTAATTCATGCTCAGTTCCACTGGGCCACATTCCTGACCTGGAACTATATGAGATGTATATGTGGATCCCGGAAAGCCAGAAAGAACAATGACTAAAGAAGGTAAGATGTGTCCTCTTGTTCCATTTCTTCTTTAAGTAAGTTAACTCACTATTTTCTGCACCTTAGTTTATCATATATGACATGGAAATTATAATATCTATTTTACGGAGAGCATAGCATTAAATGAAAAAAGGAAAATAGAGTGACTGGTGTGATGAATGCTAGTCTTTTCCGTCCTTTCCTCGATTCTGACATTCCATGGTTCTGGCTGTAAATGCTTCAAGCAGAGGCCATGAAAGCACCAGAATATCACTCTCTTTTGGTCATGAACTCTTCCTCTATTCTGCTCTGATTCTTTCCCCCTGGAAGTGCTATTTCTATTTGGGGAAAAAAATGAGCTGGTTTCAGAGAGATCAGACCTGCCAGTTTCCTAGATGTAGATGGTGCTTCTGGGGTAAAAAGACAACCTGTCTTAGATTTTGCTCTGCCCTTCTTCATGTCCCACCTGCATCCCTCAATCACAGGAACCCTGCCCTTCCCTCCTAGCTTTACTCCTGATACCTGTTTGTTAAGACTTCAAGGCTACAGACACATATACCTACCAAGTGTCCCAGATTTTCCAGTTTGATCAACCCTGTTATCATACAATTTTTTTTCACTTGCTCCCCCTAGGCAATTCAAGCCTTTGTTGCTTCATGCACAAAATGAGGTTAGAATCCCTATTTTGGAGCATAATGATAATGTACATAAAATGCCTGGTACATGGGCCCTTAATGTAGGGATTATTATTACCTTAAATAAAGGTCATGGAAAACCAAATTGTTTATCTTTGTAAAGATTTTAAAGCTTTTACTATGCACATATTTGATGAATTAAAAGAAATCTTTTGTCATATTATTTATTCCTATGAAACCAGATATTCTTTGGGATATCGATAATACTGTGAGAATAATTGTGGTCAGTGTAGTGTGGACTGAAAGAAAGGATATGCGCTTGGGACCGACCCGGGCTTTAATCTCAGCTCATCCATGGAATAGTACCTTGCTACAAGGTCAGCTGTGTGACCTTGGCAAGCTTCTTGCACACTTAGTTTCCTCATCTGTACAGCTGTGATAACAGAACCTATCTTGCCGGCATTTTGTACACATGAGCCATCTGTCATTTACTAGGCACTCAATGTGTTAGCTCCCTTTCCTTCACAACTGGTCTTTCCAAGGTAATCCATTTTTCCTAATTGAAGACAGTCCTTGCCTTATTTCACCTGATGAGGGATTTTGCAATGTTAAATGTCCCTCCCTGAAAGCTGCTTCAGATTAGGCATGGCTTAAAATACGGGTGACCCATCCTCCTTACCACCCCACTTCCTCCATAACTCCACACTCCCTTCTCATCTAGAAAAATCTTTCTTCAAAATTCAAAAGGCCAAGGAGTCTTCCGAGGGAAGTTAAATCCCTTTATACTTTGTCAGAGAACTTTCCCACAAAGAGGAAATTCTACAAATACTCAGATGACATCACCAAGAAAAGGCCCTTGTTTCCCCAGGGCCCAGCCTCCCTGGAAGATGACAAGGGTTAGGGACAGAGAAAACCCCGGGCCACTTGTCGGATTTGGCAAGCGGCAGCCAACAGCTGGTCAGGCCAGTTAATTAGCCCTGCACTCTGCTCCTGTCCAGCCTTTATTGGCAAAGGCAGAGGCAAGTGGCTCTGGCCTGCTTTTCTCTTTCTATTAACAAAGCCCGGTGCCATAGGGTTACCTTGGCCCGGGGCCAGGCCTGCTCGCCTTTTGCTGCCTCTGTGTTACCATGGCGATGGCGATGCGCCTTTTGCCAAGGCAGCAGCTGGTGGATGGGTAGCGATTACCTGCCAAGCAGATTTACTAGCTCCAAAGTACAGACCTTTCTCTGATAGGTAAAAGAGGAAGGTTCGAGATTCAGACAAGGAGAGAGGGATCTCTGTATCTTTTGACCCGTTCCCCGTATTTTAATTGTCCAACAAAAGATGATTATTCTCCTTCATGTGTCCAGATGCCCATCCGCTAAGCACATAGGCCCATCTTGTCTCATCTTTTTCTTGCATCATCTTGCTCTGAGGAGAGGCAATAAACAATTTAGTCTTTGTCTTTGCTGCAAGAAACATGCTACCCGCCCCCACCATTCTGCAGCAGGAGCAGTGCTTTCCACACCACAGTGCAGGGCTTTGGGGAGGGAAGGAGTTCCGGCAGTGGGAAGAATTTCCGGAAAGGAAAAAAGGCAGTGTGCTCACTTGGAGAGACTCATGAAAACTTAGTGGAGAAACCTACGATGATTATGGTTTTCACCTAGGAGGAGATTCCTAGGGAATTCTGGATCCCTGAATTTTAGGATAAATTCTTTTATTTTCTTAAATTTCATTTAGAAAGCATTTATTAAACACCAACTGTATGTAAACTTTTTAAAAATTTTCAATTGTCCTATTTTATTTTATTTATTTATGTATGTAATTTTTAACATCTTTATTGGAGTATAATTGCTTTACAGTGGTGTGTTAGTTTCCGCTGTATAACAAAGTGAATCAGCTATACATATACGTATATCCCTATATCTCCTCCGTCTTGTGTCTCCCTCCTTCCCACCCTCCCTATCCCACCCCTCTCGGTGGTCACAAAGCACCGAGCTCATCTCCCTGTGCTATGCAGCTGCTTCCCACTAGCTATCGGTTTTACATTTGGTGGTGTATGTATGTCCATGCCACTCTCTCACTTTGTCCCAGCTTACCCTTCCCCCTCCCTGTGTCCTCAAGTCCATTCTCTAGTAGGTCTGCGTCTTTATTCCTGTCCTGCTCCTAGGTTCTTCATGACCATTTTTTTTTTTTTTTTAGATTCCATATGTATGTGTTAGCATATGGTATTTGTTTTTCTCCTTCTGACTTACTTCACTCTGTATGACAGACTCTAGGTCCATCCACATCACTACAAACAACTCAATTTCGTTTCTTTTTATAGCTCAGTAATATTCCATTGTATATATGTGCCACATCTTCTTTATGCATTCATCTGTCGATGGACACTTTGGTTGCTTCCATGTCCTGGCTATTGTAAATAGAGCTGCAATGAACGTTGTGGTACATGACTCTTTTTGAATTATTAGTTTTTGGTTTTTTTAGGTAGGGAGTTTGGTATTGACATGGACACACTGCTATACTTAAAATGGATAACCAACAAGGACCTACTGTATAGCACCTGGAACTCTGCTCAGTATTCTGTAACAGACTAAATGGGAAAAGAACTTGAAAAAGAATAGATACATGTATATGCATAACTGAATCACTTTGCTGTACGCCTGAAACTATCACAACATTGTCAATCGACCATACTCCAATATAAAATAAAAAGTTAAAAAAAAACAAAGTTTTTGCTGAATTTCAAGCATTGATCTCCTACTACTTCCATATATAACCAATACTGCGACCATTCAGAATGAGTAAGATTTCAAAAGGCAGACAGAGGGAGGTGAGCAGGGCACTCCAGGTGGAGAAGGAGGGTTTACTCAAGGACAGTGTCAGGATTGAGGTGGGGAGTACTTTGTATAGCTTGAGTGGGCGCTGTACATGGGAGAAAGGAGAGTAGAAGCAAAACGTCAGGGGAAGCAAGCTGGGGTTTTCTATGTATTAGAGGAATAGACACTGAGGAATTTCCAAGCTGTTGTAAGTGGTAGAGATCTATTAAATGTTCTTAAGCCAGAGTAAAACAACTAGTTATGCTTTAGGAATGAAACTCATTGCCCTGCGGAATGGATTGGTGTGGAGAAAGAGACCGATGGGGTAAATTCAAGACCTGTATCAGCAATGATTCGATATTACCATCGTAACAGCTAATAAAGAGGGAGGGCCTCACAGGGTCCAGGTTCTGCCATAATTGCTCCATGCATATCCTGTGTAGTGCACGCATCTGCCTCAGCCACCATCACAACATCTCCACCGTCAAGTCCCACTTTACGGACGAAAAAGACTCAACTCTGGGATGTTTCTGTGTTTGCACAGCTGGCGGGATTGGCAAAGCATTGTTTTGTAGTTTTAATTCAAAGCAGTCTGATTCCAGTCTTTGGGTCCTAACCATTTTACCACACTGCCTCCCAAATTCCGTTCAAAGGGAGGCGAGATACATTTCTGGGCCACCGAATGCTTATAATCTTAGACAGGGGGTTGGTGAGCAAACTCTTTCTGTAAAGGGCCAGATGGTAAATATTTTAAGCTCTGTGGGCCATGCAGTCTGTGTCACAGAGACTCAGCCATGGCAATGCATCAACCAATGAGGGTAGCTGTGTTCCAATAAAACTTTATTTACAAAAAAATAGAAGGCCAGATTTGGCCTATGAGCTATAGTCTGCCCACCCCTGATCGAAGGTAAAAAAGTACAGGAATGTCTTCTTTGGGTATAAAAATGGAAGAGCTAAGGTGATAAATTACTGAATTGATTTGGAAGGAAACTCTAGCTTGCGAGACAGAAATTTAGACCAGGAAGAACCTTAGAATTCCCTGAGTTTAAGGACTCAGATCTTGGAGAGATGACCTGAGGACCAGCAATATTCAGGAAGGACTGAGGGTGATGGGACTGCAAGGCTAATGTCGACATCTCTCAGAGAAAGCGTGTGAACTTCGAAAAGGTCTGCTTTCCCAGCAAAGTCAACGGAGTTAAAGCTTAATAAGTGTTCTTGGTCAGAGTTATGTAAAACTTGGGATGAAAACACTTCGTGACAAACTTCCACAGATATATGAATGACCTTCAGAAAAACTGTAAATCTCCTGGGGTTATTTGCAGAATCATTTGTAAATGCATGTGTACGTGATTGCTCCCTCATCTCAGCCCCACCTGGAGAGAAATAGCATAACAAACTCAGTAGGGAAAGACACCAGTGCTGGACTCAGATAGACCTGGGAGCAAATAGGGTTCCTCCAGTTATTAGCTCTGTTACACACAGCATGCTGCTTACCGTCTCTTAGTTTGCCTACCTATAAAATGGGACCAAAAAAATACCACCATATGGCGGGCCGTTATTCTGAGAACTGAATGAGCTGGTAAATATAAATCATTATGCTCAGAGCTCCCTATGTGTGATAAGAGTGAAGGCCAAGTCTAGCCCTCTCCTGGAGTATAGTTGAGGTATTGAGCTCATGGCCTCTGGAGACAGGCACTTATATCTCATTTTCTTCATTTGCAAATGTAAATGACAAAGTGCACCTCGTTGAGCTATTGTGAGGATAAAATGAGATGATGTTGATGAAGAGCTTAAAGGCTGCTGGACACATAGTAGGTATTCTTTAAGTTTTAAATTTATATAGATGGGTAAACTGAGGCCCAAAAGATTAAGTGACTTGTCCGAAGTCACAGTGCTTCTGGGAGATCTTCCAGTCTTGGAAGTGAGAGGATGGTAGAAAGTTTAATTCTAAAATCTTGCCCTTGTCTCCACATCAAATTAAAAAAGGAAATGTCTTATTAACGATACACATTTCTGTAATGCTGACCAGACAGCAACGATATTCTACGTGTTTTCCATTGACATTCCATTCATCCTCTCAACGACCCTGTAAGGTAAGTACGCATTATGATCCCCATTTTCATCTGAGGAAATAAGGCACAAAGGGGTTAAATGACTCTCTTAGGGTGACATGGTAGTCAACGGCAGAGTTGGGATTTGAATGTAAGTACTTTGCTGCCCTGCCTTTCAAATAACCTATTAAGTTCAGACAGAGGAACAGTAGAGGATAGTGAGGAACAGGTAATGTGAATGAGGACAGCACCCCAAATTCCTAATCAAAAGGCCTTGGAGGATGACATGTTTTTGATTCAGTAAGGTTGTCAAATCACCCAGCATTTGTTGTATGTATGTATAACTGAGCCACTTTGCTGTACACCTGAAACTAACACAGCTTTGTAAATCAACTGTACTTCCATAAAAATTTTAAAAAAAACTTAAAAAGAAGCAAAAGCAAAAATAAGCAATAAAACATCATTCAGTGATTGTTTAATATCTATCTCCTCTGTGAAGGCTTAACTACACCCGTCTTCATGCCCAGTGAATTGCTCTCTCCCTGTTTTGGTCCCCATCACTCCCTTGTCCAGACATCTGCCGCAGCGTCCACAGCACATTGTTAAGTGTGTTGGATTCCCTTCTGTCTATCTTATTTCTAAGTCCTTAATAGTGGGGTCTCTGTCTTATCTGTCTTTGTATTTTCTGGACCCAGCACAGTCCCTGGCACAGTAAAAGCACCATTTTTACTGATTGGATAAACAAATCCACTAAGAAATGAATGAGAGCCCTTTAGGGAGAGGAAGGAGATGGGTTCACGGGCCATGATAAGACTCCAGGAAAATCCGAGATTGTGTTGTAATGAACTCCTCAGAAGCCTAATGAAGCTACTGCGTGACTCTCACCTCAGCTGGATGTCGAAATGAAAGGCAACATGAGCCCGTGTTCTGCTAAGAATAACACCTACGAGATAGCAGTGTTTGAAATAAGCCTGTCTCTGGAAAGGTTCCTGAGCCTTGTAATTTTACTTTTATAGTCATGGCCCCAGCATGTTTGACTTTTCAAATCCCCTCACTAAGATCCAAGGGTCTGTTTATAAAAGCTGTATCTGAAGCTCTTTCCTCTGTGAGGTACAAGTGGGATTTGTACTCCTCTGTACAAATTGGTCCCCTGGAGTGACATTACATTCTGCTCCTCATAGGGCTTCTCTGTTTGGGGAACTGAGAAGAGAAAGCGAACAGCTTAATACAAAGTTGGTCATAAATGTCTCCTGGGGGTCTTCCCTGGTGGCGCAGTGGTTGAGAGTCCGCCTGCCGATGTAGGGGACAAGGGTTCGTGCCCCGGTCCGGGAAGATCCCACATGCCGCAGAGCGGCTGGGCCCGTGAGCCATGGCCGCTGAGCCTGCACGTCCGGAGCCTGTGCTCCGCAACGGGAGAGGCCACAACAGTGAGAGGCCCGCGTGACGCAAAAAAAAAAAACGTCTCCTGGGAACTAAAGCCCTCTAACAATAAAAATAACGATAACAACAGTAATAATAACAGCCGAAAGCAGCTGTGATCCAAGAGGGGAGAGCAAATAGAGACTTAGGAGAAGAAACCAGGTTAGTACCAGAGGAGCAATTGGACCTTTTAAATGCCATGTTCTAGGCAGTAGACAGGAGCCAGGGACATTGGACACAGGATTGGAGAGCAACGCAATAGGTTGTAACACAAAGTAAAAGGACTCAGGACCTATTTTAGGATGCAAGAAAGGCTACCAGGAGGTCAAGTTTATTGGATTCCAACGTGGTCTGGTTAAGCTATTTAGGACCACACTGGAGCCCTGTCACTACAAAGAAACATTATGGTGGCTTTATAATGTGCTAACCTGGGGAGGCTAAACTAAGTTTCCCAGAATTTTTTTCCAGAGTGTTTCAAGTTAGTGTGGAACCAACAGAGATTCTCATGCAAGATTTGAAGGGTGACAGCACAGGATAGCCCTTATCTGCTGGCTCACTTTGTCATCATGAAGCAATAGTTAGGCTAACAACTGCTCCAGCCTCCCCCAGTTCCTTCCTTAGCTTACCCACCTTCTGGGCCAGGTGTGTGTATTTTGCTCTGTGAGGCAAGGTGCGAGCCACTTTCTGCGAGACACCCACACCATCAAGGTCAGAGGCAGTGAGAATTGACATGGATTTCAGCACATCTTTCTTGGGTTCCAACTTGTGTTTGGGGTTCTGGCTTGCCCTTGCCCTTAATTTTTCCTCACCAATGCCTGCCTTGTGGCCTTCGAGGTCTGGCATTAAATGCAAAGACAATCAATAGCCTTACAGAAATTATTTCACCAGTGGCATGATGGGGCAAGGTCAAATCCCTGTAACAAATTCTGTATTATATACATATTTACAATACCTAGTGGTTCTGCTTCTCTGTTTGAACACTGACTAGTACACACATTGGCAGCAGAATGGAAAGAGCATGAGCTTTGAACCAGAGAGATAGACCTGAGTTCAAATCCCACTCTCGCTACTTGTTTTTAACCTTCCATGTAGATTCTTATTTTGATGAGCCTCAGGTTTCTCATCTGGTACCTGAGGATAATGCTTACCTCATAGGGTTATCGCGAGAATTAAGAGAAATAAATATGGATAGCACTAGCTCATAGTAGGTGGTCAATTATGATGGGGAAGAAATGCTTTGTTCTTTCTTGACTTCAGGTAACTTTACTTCTCGTATGTCCATCCACAGCAGCTTCATCAGAGCAATGGTACTTGATATGTGCTCCATGGTCAATTGGTCATATGTGGTCCCAGCTACCCACTTCCAGAAAGTGATGGAGTTGGGGTCGGTTTGACTCAGGCCCTGCTTGCTTCCTCCCAAGGGAGTCACTGCAGGCGATTTCCTCCTCACTGCAGGGGGATAAAAGCCCCACCCAGAATGAGCTGAGCACATGTGGCACTGTTCCTAATCCTCAAACATTCCCATATGGCCCACTGGCTGCTGATTCCCCAGCTCTGACTGTTCCGCCTCTTCTGGCCTCTCTTGGTTGTGGCAGTGATGATGGCCAGAGTTACTGAAAAAGAGAATGAAGTCTTTGCCAGCCAGAGTTATGAGTCTCTGATGAACCCCTGGCTGAGCTCATCAATGGCCTCTCAGCATTCGGACGGCCATGGGGATCAGCCCCCTAACACCAGGATGTATTTTGGGACAGAGACAACTTCCTTTAGCTTCATGATAGGTGTTGTCAGAGCTAGATTCCTGATGACAAGTCCATTGGTCAAAAATCTCCTGGGTATTTACTTATTAAGACAGAGGGTATAGAGAACAAATTTGGAGAATTGCAAGTATTCCCACAAGTTTAGTGGGTTATTTCATAGCTGGCACAATTGAAAATAATAGAAAGAGCATTGGGTTGAAAATGAGACGGTAGAGATTTCAGTCATCTGTTACGTATTGGGGAGGGAGTGTGGAAAGCCATTCACTTCCTCTAGGCCTCAGTTTTCTTCTCTGTAACTCCATCTCTAAGGTCTATCCTGAACCCTGAGTGTGAACATTTCAGCATGAATTAGTAGAAAAAGAAGTAGACTATTCAACAATAAATACTTTTGAATATTTATTGTGTGCCAGGCAACTTGCAAGATCCTATAGAATAAATGAAAAAGACATAATTTCTATCTTCACAGGGTAGATAAGAATTAAACACTTAAAGAATTACTATGCAACATCAAGGCAATAGAAAATGTATCAAAAGCAGAACATGATTAGTTGCCATGCGATTTGTACGGAAAATATGGGCTGAAGAAGATCAAAGAAACTGAAAGAAAAAGAAGGGAAGTGAATCAGGTTTATGGGTTTTAAAAGTTTGTTTGTCCTGATGAATGTAAGATTTAGACAGGTAAAGAAAAACAAAGGACCAGGAAGGAAACTAGATTCTCTTCCTCAAACTAGACAATTGGTCATGGACAAGGCCCTAGACATCCCAGAGCCTCAGTTTTCCCATCTGCCATATGGGGATGGGAATTTGAGTTGAAATGATCTGATTCTTTATTAGTTTAGTAATTCAAGCCAGATTACCTATCTTCATTGGGTTTTAGTTTATGATATGCACAATGTGTCTATACAACACTCTTTCGGGTACTACGGCTGAAATAGTTCCTTGACTACAAATCACACCTTCCCAACATAACTGTTAACCTTTTTTAAGGAAGATCCTATGGCTGATGCTTATCTTGGTTCTTCTTATTCTGTTTGCAAAGTGTCTATGTATCCACGGCCAGTGTTTAACAAAGTCAGTTGGCTGATAGGTTTGTATCACGTTGTTCAAAGCAATAGGGAGCATCACCCAATTAGACACTTGGACGAAATCCCACATCCCCTGAAAGAGTGCAACACTGAAAATTTACGCAACGAGAGACAAACATGTGAAAATTTTCATCAAACTCTCTTTTCACACAAAGCCAAGCACTTGGTGTCCTTTTTTTTCGCAAGTTTGCAAAATAACAAAAAGATTTCTCAGGCTGTTGGGAACAGATTGTCCCTTTGGCCCAAGTAGAAGGGGGGGGGGGGTGAGACGCTGACTGTTGGGTAAGAAACATGTCTGAAGTACACAGACATGATATTTTCATTTCAACCTCAGTGGTCTGACTAGGATGACTGAGGCTTTTTATAGAATTATTGTTTTGGCCTTGTAAATTGGCAAATCTGTTTTCCATCAAGTGGGATCGTTGTCTCTGGCAGTGCGATATTTCAAAAGGAAAAATTGGTACAGTCGACCTAGATGTGGGCATCTTAGCATCCTTCTCTCCATGGAGACTTAGTAAGTTGCTTTCTTGGGCAAGGGGTGTGACTCATCCAAAGGTAACAGACATATATCTTGTAATCTGTCAAGGAAACTGACTTTTGATATTTTAGAATACAGAAAAGAGCAGCAGATTTTGTTCATGTCCTGGCTACTTGACGTAAGCAACATTACATAATATTAAATAAGTAGCATAATCTAACATCAGTAACATTATCAGGATTACCAAAGCTGTCCTTTACTTTGGAAAACAGTTGTGGTCTAAAAAGAACTTCCAGATTTGTTATCCTAATGACTGTGTGTTTTGTTTGTTTATTTGTTTGTTCCTGTTTCTTACTTCACCTAATGCTGCCTGGTAGCACTTTTCAGGTCTGGCTTCCCAACTGGATGCCTGCTGAGGGTCGGGGTAGGTCTTGTACATGTTGATTTCTCACCCTGTCTCTGCTGCTTATTTTGCAAACAATAACTATGTTTTAAGAAGTTTTTTCCAGTGATTTTGACTCTCCCAGAAACCTTGTGTGTTAGGTAAGGCAAGAAATATTGTCACTTAGTTAGCTGAGGCCAAAAGGGGTAACAGGCTTTGTCTGAGGGCCAGCCACACCCCACCACTGTCTCCTCCATTCCAGGTTGACAAGTCTTGAATGCATTTATTCCACCTAAAGTCCTCCTCTTCACCTGGGTATTTCCAGATCATCCTGACATTCTATTCAAGGAACTTCGGCTCTAAAATAACATATGAGGTCTTGACATATTTTCCTCTGTCTTCTCCTGAAATCATTCTGATACATAATGAGACAAAAACTCAAAGGCTCCCAACACTGAAAATCATGACTTTCAAACTCTTGCAAGAATTTGAAAATAAATTTCACTTGC
The DNA here is from genome assembly GCF_963924675.1 of Phocoena phocoena. Taxonomy (NCBI): domain Eukaryota; kingdom Metazoa; phylum Chordata; class Mammalia; order Artiodactyla; family Phocoenidae; genus Phocoena; species Phocoena phocoena. Next base: position 69,363,258 of record NC_089235.1, on the reverse strand, counting down.
TATAGTACTTCAGCAGCTAAGAATCCCAACTTGTGGCTGTCACGGTAATCGCTACATGAAGTGGAATAGATCCACTAGTGAAAAGAAGATAGGAAAATCTTAGCTGCCACCCTCTTATACATATAGCTATTTCTTTGGCAAGGACCCTGGGTTCTGGTTGACCAGAATATCACGGCATTATTTCTCTGATGAACGGATCATCTTATCAAAAAGGCAAGATATTGTGTCTTATTTAAGAATTATTTCCCCAAAATAAAATACACACACACACAGACACACATGTTTTATATACATATTTTTTTCAAATTGCTTTGAAGTTCTTTCTCTATCTTTTGGGTCTTCAATGTCCAAATCACCTGGAATATACTGTTAATATGGCATGAGTTTGAGATTTATTTTTTCAGATAGGGAATGCTCACTGTTCACACTCTATTTTTGAAAAGCCCATTTTTCCCATTAGTTTGTAATGTTCAACAAATTTGAACATTTTCAAATGTTCAACAATTTCCTTATATGCCAGGGTCTGTCTCTGCCTGCTTAGTTCTGTTGATCAATCCTACACTGTGTTAATTAGTGTGGCTTAAAAATAAGTCCTTATGTCTGCTAGGGTAAGTATAACATCTTTGCTCTTTGGCAGAATTTTCTTAGCTCTACTTGAACAACTATTCTTCCTTATGAATTTTAAGTAACATTTTGTCAAGATCTGTGAAAAAAAAAAAACTCTACTGAAAAACTGATTGGAATGTCATTGAATATGTAGACTTATTTAAGACAAACCCACACATCGTTACCTGGTCCTCAACCCAGTAAAAGTGTACTTTCCCTAATCTGACCCATCTCACACTGTCCCTGATTCCCCAAACCTTTCCATAACGTACTCAAGAACCCACAGTCTGTCATCAGCAATTCCTCTATAACCTAAGCCTGAAGCTATTGTTTCCCATGAAGCTTTATCAATCAGAGTCAGTCTTGCCTCCCACGTGATTTGTGGGTCTGTAGGGGGGATGGATGTCCTCCTTGCTCTTTATTGGCACTTCCCAACTATTTATCCTGTTTTCTGTCTAAAGCATCTCATCGTTTGAAAAAGACACAATTGGGCTACATCATCTGTTACTTTATACCTTGAATACAGAACTCCTGGGTACTTCCCTTTTACTCACGAAATATTTTAGCAAATGCCTTATGAATTTTCTTTCCATGACTACTGTTGTCATCCTTGTTTGGTGATTTTTGTATTCATGTAAGTGGATCTATCCAATAGCCCATCTTCTTTTCAAGATCTCATTCTCCTCACACCTCAACTTATCCAACTACGTGGTCATAGCTTAGACCTGACCATTACTAATAATTGCCTTCTCCCTCCACCCCAAAATATCAGCTTCAAACCTCTCCTTTTCTGACCAACACCTCCTATCTTTTCAGCTCTTCATCTCTTTCTGGTGCCCCCTTTCTCAAAATGCTTTCACCTCACTGAGAACTCTAATGCAGAATGATTCTACGTTAGGAAGGATCTACCTACCCTTCTTTTTCTGTCATCAATCCCCTCCTGGTCTCATGTCCCTCCATATACCATTTATATTTCATGCTCTATTATTATAATCACATGCTTGCCTCTCTCTCTTTCCAGGTACTTAGATTATTTTCCTATCACTATCGTAACAAATTACCACAAATTTAGTGCCTTAAAAGAATACAAATTCCTTATCTTCCAATTCTGTCCATTGGACATAAAATGAAAATGGGTCTCACAGGCTAAAACCAAGGTTTCATCAGGGCTGTGTTTCTTTTTGGAGGTTCTATGGGAGAATTGGATTCTTACTTTTTCCAGCTTCTAGAGTCCACCTGCATTCCTGTACTTAGGGCACCTTTCCATCCTGAGTCAGCGATGGTTGAGCAAGTCTCATATGACATCACTCTTTACGTTTACACTCTCTGTATCTCCCATTATAAGGACCTTTGTGATGATATTTGTCCACTCCAATAATCCAGGGTTGTCTCCATCTCAAGGTCTGTTGACTGACAAAATTAATTCTATCTGCAGCCTTAGTTTCCCTTATCCATGTAATCTAACATAATCACAGTCCCCAGGACTCGGACGAGGACAACTTTGTGGGGGCATTATTCTGCCTACCACAGGACTTAAATGGAAAAACTCTACCTTGGTGGAATTAGACTCTCTGCCCATACTCTGGACCATCCTCAGAGAATGGAACATGACAGACCGTGACATTGACCTCATGACAAGAAACCTTAGGTGTCCTTGTCTGCTAAGGCTGCTACAACAAAATAATAGATAGGGTTACTTAAAAAACAAGCATTTTATTCTCACAGTCCTGTTGACTGCGCTCCTCCAGGCTTGCAGACAGCTGCCCTCTTGCTGTGTCCTCACATGGTGGAGAGAGAGAGAGAGAGAGAGAGAGAGAGAGAGAACACTCTGATCTCTTCCTCTTCTTATAAGGACACTAATCCCATCATGGGAACTCTAATCGCTTGGCCTCATCTTAACTAATCACCTCCCTAAAGGCCTCTCCTTCAAATACTGTCACGTTGTGGGTTAGGGTTTTAATCTCTGAGTGCTGAAGGACCCAAGGGCTCAGTTTTCAGACTTCTCCTGATTGAGGGTCATGATTTTTAAACGTTATCTGAAAATTGATAATTCTCAAATTTATTTTTCCAGCCCTGATGTCTCCCTGAATTCACACTCAAATATCCAACTTCCAACTTGGCATATTCACTTAGATGCCTATCAAGGATTAAATACTAATTTTTCCAAAACCAAGCTCTTCATTCACATCCCCACACTGAAAAGTGTCCTTTCCTACATTATTTTCAAACTCATCATGAAATAGCTAAACCTGGTAGTTCCACATTTTCACTACACTGACCTTCACGAGACTGACCTTTTCTCATCATCTCCGGTGCTACCTCCCAGTCTACTCCACAACCAGTTATCCTTTGCCTGGTCCAAACCAATAGTTTTTTTTTTTTTTAACTGGCCTCTTTTTTTCCACTCTCACCTGATAAAGTCTACTCTGTTCCCTACACAACAAACCAAGTAGCCCAATTAAAAATTTAATCTGTTTATGTCATTTCCCTGCTCAAAATCTTCTATCACCTTCCCAACATGCTTAGAACAAAATCCATATCTTACCATGATCTATGAGGTCCTTCACAATATGGTCAACCTCATCTCCTACTTGTAACTGCTTAGTCCATACAGTCACACTGGTTTCCTTGCTCTTCCTTGAACATGCTAACCTTAGGTCCTTTGCCCTTAGATTTCCTATTCCACATGGTCTCAGAAACCTCTCCTTCACCACACTTAAGTCTTTACCCAAATATCATCTCTTTGGAGGCCATTTCTAATATTCCTGTCTGAAATACATCCCTAATCACTATTTTTTCCCTTACTCCTGCTTTATTTTCCTTCAAGGTCCTTTTCATTATTTAACATATTACAATCTGCCAATTTGTTTATTTTCTGAATCTCTCTCTAAAATGTAAGATATCTGAAAGGAAGGAATTTGGCTTTTTTGTTTACTGCTATATCTTCAGAGCCTAGAGTAGAACCACAGAGGTTCTCTTTAGCTATTTGCTGAATGAATTAACTAAACAAATGAATGTCATTGAATGTTTTCATCTATATGTGGTATAACTCCATTTCTTTCATTTTACAAATTCAATAATGTTTTTTTAATTTTAATATTTATTTTTATTTATTTATATATGTTTTATTGAAGTCTAGTTGATTTGCAATGCTGTGCCCATCTCTGCTGTACAGCAAAGTGACTCAGTTATACACATGTAGACATTCTTTTTTTTATATTCTTTTCCATTATGGTTTATCACAGGATATTGAACATAGTTCCCTGTTCTAGACATTAGGACCTTGTTGTTTATCCATTCTAAATGTAATAGTTTGCATCTACAAACTCTAAACTATGTTCATAGCAGCACTATTCACAACAGGCAAAAGATGAAAGCAACATAAATGGATGGATAAAGAAAATGTAGTACATATATACAATGGAATACTACTCAGCCACAAAAAGAATGAAATAATGCCATTTGCAGCAACATGGATGGACCTAGAGATTATCATACTAAGGGAAGTAAGTCAGAAAGAGAAAGACAAATATCATATGATATCACTTATATACGGAACCTAAAATAAATGACACAAGTGAACTTATCTACGAAACAGAAACAGATTCATAGAGAACAGACTTGTGATTGTCAAGGGGGAGGGGAGGAAGGACGGGGATGGACTGGGACTTTGGGACTCAATAATGTTTTGAGCTCTAGATTAAATTAACCAATTAAATTAACCAAAATACCTTGTGACAGAAAGAGAGAGAGAGATTCCTATTCTCACAGGTCAGGTACCTAGTACTCTCACATTTTGGAAAACATGAATTTATTTTCTGGGATAGCCATGCTTCACTCCAGGCCAATTAAATAAAAAATCTTGGGGATGGGTAAGGACATAAGTTATATTTTAAAGGTCCTCAGGTGTTTCCAATATTCAGCCAAGGTTAGAAACTACTCTTCCAAATGCTGAGAACCAAGGGTGAGGTTATAAAAAGCACATTCATGACTGGTTTCCTCTCAGGCAGTCACCTCCCCTACGACCACCACCCTTTTTCTATTTTTTATTTTTGGCCATGCTGCAAGGCATGTAGGATCTTAGTTGAACCTGTACCCCCTGAGTAGAAGCACGGATTCTTAACCACTGGACCGCCAGGTAGGTCCCTGACCACCATTCTTCTTTTTGTGGTACGCGGGCCTCTCACTGTTGTGGCCCCTCCAGTTGCGGAGCACAGGCTCTGGACGCGCAGGCTCAGCGGCCATGGCTCACGGGCCCAGCCGCTCCGCGGCATGTGGGATCTTCCCGGACCGGGGCATGAACCCGCGTCCCCTGCATCGGCAGGCGGACTCTCAACCACTGCGCCACCAGGGAAGCCCTGACCACCATTCTTTTATCCAGTGTTGCTTGCAGTTCTCTCACTGCACCATGTTCTCATTATACTTTGAACCTTTACTTGTCACTTCCTTTGAGATCATCTGTCTTCCCTTCGTTAGCCGACTCCCATTCATCCTTCGACTCTGCTCAGACTCCTCCAAACTTCCCAGTGTTCTGCTCACAGCTTTTAAAAGACCTTCTCCTCTGGGCCCCTCAGAGTTCCACCCTTACTTCCACCATCACATTGGTCAATAATAATATCAACAATGGTGGTAAGAGCAGTAGTCTATGGAGTAGCTTCCTTTTTGAACTCATTTTTCTATGCTATGGAGAGCTTTCTGCTTTCTTGAAGAATGAATGGAAAGAATCGTAGAACCCGGGCAGGCTTTTTATATTACTGAAAGAAATGTTTAGGCAGAAGGATGAGAATTCTACATGAAGAACATGGGATTGGCAGGGTGCAAAGAGCAGAGGTGACAGACAGCATTGGACTCAGGCAGAATAGTGGTTCTCAAGGTAGTGGTTCTCAACTGGGGGCAAGTTTGCTGCTAAGGGACATTTTACAGACTCTAGAGCATTTTTGGTGTCACAATTTAGGGAAGGAGGTGCTACTGGCAGCCAGTGGATAGAAGTCAGGGATGCTGTTAGATGTCCTGTGGGCAGCCCTAACGGCAAAGAATATTTCGAATCAAAATGTCAATAGTGTTGAGGCTGAGACACTCCTCTGATAAAGCAAACTCAGGTGAAAGTCTGGCTCCAACATGTAAGAGCCAGGTAACAATTTGGACTTTTCCCCCTGCCTTTCTGGGCTTCAGTTTCCTCAAGTGCAAAATGAAGATAATAATAATATTTACCTCATGGAATTTTCAGCAGGATTAATAAAATAATTTGTGAAAAGCTTTTGGCATGTTGTCTCACACATAATAAATACGTAAAGAAATTGGGGTATGGCCACTAGAATTTTAAATCTGGATTTAGAGATAATCTAATCCCATCCTCCACCCCATGAAGAAAGTTTCTTCACCTACAGCAATCCTGACATATAGTTATTCCCTTTGTTCTCTGATTCCCATGAAAGCCAAACACCATTGTTAGACAGTTTTAATTGTTAGATATTGCTCTTCTACATTGTGTCTAAGCAACCTACCCCAAATTTGAATTCACTTATTTTAGGAGTTTTGTCAGGAACAAAACACCACAAGCCTCATTCCTGTTTCATATGGCAGTACTTCAAATGCCAGCAAGCTATATGACCTGAACAAAGAGAGTAAAGTTACTGGACAGCATCTCGAATATAAGGATATAAATACCCACCTTATAGGTTTAGGATGGTAATATCATGAGATAATGGAGATTGCAGGATACAGTATAATTCTTTACAATTTGAAGGCTTAAAAGTGTTTCTTGGGCTTCCCTGGTGGCGCAGTGGTTGAGAGTCCGCCTGCCGATGCAGGGGACGCGGGTTCGTGCCCCGGTCCGGGAAGATCCCGTATGCCGCGGAGCGGCTGGGCTCGTGAGCCATGGCCGCTGAGCCTGCGCGTCCGGAGCCTGTGCTCCGCAACGGGAGAGGCCACAACAGTGAGAGGCCCGCGTATCGCAAAAAAAAAAAAAAAAAAAAAAAAAGTGTTTTTTACATTCCCCCCTTTTCAAATCCGAATTTAATGTTCACTATTAGATAGGGAAAGGTAGGTTTCTAAGAATGATTGAAGTATACATCCCATGCAGGCAATTTCTCTATTTTTAAAAGAGGTGCCACTAAATAAAAACATGTTCATAAAATCTGGTTAATTCAACTCTCCACCATTTGCAATTCCAAAACAACCTCCCCTATTCCTTTTCTTTCCTGTCTCAGAGAATAGCCTTCCATTCATCTCATCTATCCCATCCATCTTGTGCCCAAACCAAACGTCCCATTTCCAGTCTTGACTCCTCTCTTTTCTTCATCCTTCACAGATGGGTCCCCTTCATTCCAGCTCCTCACTGTATCTTGAATCCAGCTATTCATTTTCATCCAGAATGCCACTTCTTCCATGCAGGCTGCCATCAACTACCTCCTGGTTTATCACAGAAGTAACCAATCAGTTTCCTTACTTGTGTCATTTTCAATCCTTCTTTGATAAGGACTTGTAATCATTTATTAGTTATGTCTATACGTAATGCAAAGGCTTTACATCACGTCTTTATTATTAGGAAAATGTTTGCCTTGCAGCCCTGGCAGTGAATTCTAACCAGTCAAGGACCCTCTGCTACTTGGATTCATAGAAAAGTAGCTAAACATCGGCATCCACAAAGATGAATTTTAAGTGTCGGGGCCCTCGGAATAATTTCTTTCACTGTTTGTGACCCAATTTCTTCCTGATCCAATATAGTTTTGGGGGACTCATCTCATCAGGGATATCGTCTGTGTGTGTGTTCCTATAATGTGTTTTTATCTCCCGTGTAGTGAGGGATATTCATCTTTTTCAATTTTACTTCCTTAAGTACAAACATTCAGACCCAATACGTCCTGCCCACACCATCCGTGATGAAATAAGGCCTTGATGGTCTTGGCTAGTGCCGAGAAAAGGAGAATGGAAGTGTCATTAGTCATTTTGTTGCATTTTGTTTTAACCCGTCCACCAGATTTGATTTCCTTTTTTAACTCCGTGAATGCTTTTCCACCAACTACAAGAATCCAAATCACAAGATCAAAGAATTTTAGAGCCCAAAGACCATAAGACTTAAATGTGTTTCAGGAGAATGTCTAAATGGTGACATAATCACGTTCTAGCCAGAGATACCATTTCTTAATCATTTTGAACAACTGTGCCAACCTATTTGCTAAGAGTAAATAAAAACAAAATGTGCCATCTGCATCTTGGCTTTAAATTATACAGTTACAAGACAGACAGAGTTGGTCTGTTCTTTGCAGAAAAATTCCCCTCTTTTGCATCATCATATTACTTGGTTCATATACAGTCTGCTTTCAATTTGTTGAAGTTTTAGGCTCTTAATAGGCATGGACCTAATTTCTATAGTATGGTTTGTTCATATTCAGTAAATTTCTTTACATATTGGCTTGCTTTCCCTGATGTAAGAACTGAGGCACCAAAAAGTGTGTCTCTAAAATCACAAAGTAAATAGTATATATTCCATAGTGCACATTTGAGAAAGCTTTCAGTTTAGACTTCTACTGATCACGGCATATCTATGCCAAGAGTCTTGACAAAACTGAATGGAAGGCATGTCTCCTAATTTTGTTTTTCTGAGAGACCCCCATTAGAAATGCATTATAATATTTAATATTCTTTTTAAAAATCATCCTTGGCTATAACTAAAATGCTACAAGAATATATGCATAGAATCTCTTTTTAGAGACTTCTCTACAAGTCAACAAAAACTAGCTATAAGTGTCAGGAAATCACATATCTTTCTGCTAGTTAGGTATCCGTAGCCCTTTATAACACATATTCTCACTGTGTCCTCTTTTTTCTTTAAATATTTCTTGGGTTAATTTTTCATTTTTGAATATTCCACCATCTGCCTATTGCCTGAGTTTCCTTTCCACTCTCTGAAGTCTTGCACCCTAAAAAAGTAAGCATGCCTTAAAAAAAAAAGTCTGTATGGTTAATCACTGTAGAAAAACAGCCAGAGGTATAGAAATTTGCAGTCATTGAATATTCACCAGGTTTTGACAGTGTCAGTGGTACAATATGATTAACCAGTTACATTGGCATAAAACAAGGCAGGATTTAAAATCATATCTCAGTTTATTTACTTTAGAGATGTCACTTTTCTGAAACCCAATCGTTCTAAAAAGGAAAGGTAGTACTCTCCAACTTGTAAGATTGTTATAAAGACTGGAGGTAATTCATACACTCAACAAATGTTTATTGAACATATTTTAAGTGTCTTGCTTGTGCTAGGCTCTGAGTATACAAGAGAGAACAGGTCTATTGTATAGGTCAGATAGGGCTCTGGACTAAAGTTCACATTTGATTGGGGGATGGGCACAGAAATAAATAAGCATACAGCAAATACAATAATAGCAGATAATTATGAATGGCCTAAATTAAAAATATCATGTTATATGAACTAAGACACAGGGCCCTTTGAAAATTTTTTCTTATAGCTTTTGAAATTATTTGTTGAAAAATATTTTAGAGGTATAAATGCCTTGACCTTATTTATATATCTAGTAAATTACCTTAATCCATTGAATGACATAACAATCACACAGTGTATAAAATAAGGCAATCCCTGGATCTGGGAGAGAGAATGTCCTCTTCTGCTCTTGGGTTCTAAAAAAAGAAGTCAAGAGAATGGATAGTTTTAGTTACAGCTAGTGGTTGACTTGTCTAAGTGTCTAGCCTGAGGGCAGGGCTCCACGGAAATATGTTTGAAGAAACTAAACACCGTGAGCATGTATTGTACATATATAATCCTTTGCTCTTATAGAAAGGGGACTGAAGCAAACATTAGTGGCAGGAAATGTCCATATATTTTATAAGTCACCAGTATGAGGACTCATTGCTGTTCATAGAAATAAAATTTCATAGAATTATTATTTTATTTTGTGTTGTAAATTTCTTGTTGGATATTTGGAAGATTAACCTTCTCAAGTTCTCACCGGCTTCCTCAACCTACAATGGTTAATTCAGTATAATGTTCCAGAGGCTTTGGGAGGCTGGAGATATGGTTAAGAAAAGTTTATTCCCGCCCTCAGGATCTCAGAATATAGGGAGAAGGCAGATGCTGAATGAAGCATTGCAATGGCATACAGTCAGCTCTCTAGTGGCAACCAAATACTAGAGTCCCGAAAATTCAGTACATCAAATCTCCAGGCTATGGTGCATTGACATTTGTTTTCTTTTCCGGGATAGAAAAAAAGAAAGAAAAAAGTAAGTCATCATATCCAGACTGCACATAGCTGAACTTCTGATATCATTGTTATGTTTTGACTAACCATAAGCTCAATGTAATTTCTCTAATCCTTGCAGTGGTTGCATCTTCTCTCTGTCTGCCTATGTCTATAGCTAAGTCTACTCTTATTTTTCAAATCTGATATTGTGCCTGAAGGAATTCTCAGTAAAGACTTTTTACTTGCAACCTTTCTGCCAAAGCTGGGGAGCGATCATCAGACCGAGTCACTCTAAGGTATAATGAGTGTTCTTGGCAAGTGTGGTGTGGTTGTCTAACTACCGTGTACCATTTTTTTGAAGGGGCCTTTACAGTAAGGAGCCCAGGGTTTAAACAGCAGCTCTGGGTTCCTTACTATCAAAGTCTCCTAAATGTCCATTTCCTACCCTCATCTCTTTCCAGAATTCTAGCCTCATGTATCCAGCAGCCCATTCCACATCTCTGTTTATTTAATACACATATCAATGATAACATGGTCAAAACAAAACTCTTGATTCTCTACCCTGCAGAACTATTCTTCCCTCAGACTTTCACCACTCAGAGAACGGTACCGTCATCCATTCAGTATTTGAACCCAAGGTCTAAAATAATGCCGTGTTCTTCTCTTTCCTTCTTCTCTACATATTGTCCATCAGCAAGTGCCCAGATGGACTCTCTCCTTCCACATTTGCCCACTATAGTTCTCCACAAGGATGCTTCAACCATCTTTTTAAAACATAACTAAGATTAATGCTCCTCCTTACATTGCAATCCAATTCTTCCAAACTTCCCCTAAACTGGGACACATCTAATTATCTATTGGTTGACTAAAAGCCCAAGATGTAGTGAAGAGGATATGCTTTGCAATCAGAGATCACTTCTAATTTGATCTTAGGCTTTTCTACACAACAGCTGTGTGAATTTGGACAAACTACCTAAATTTTAAAGCCTAATGTCTCAATCTGCAAAATAAAATGAAAAATAGTACCTTTCTTCATTCATTCTAAAAACATCTATTGAATTACTAAGAGTGTCAGGTACTGTAATGAGCATTGGTATAAAAACTAAATAAAATAGATATAAGGCTGTCCTTACATTGCTTAAAGTTTACAACTGAACGTAGTAAGTCAAATGCGTAACAAGTACTTAACAAACAATCGGTGCTGCTATGGTCTGAGTGTTTGTGTCCTCCCAGATTCATATGTTGAAATCCTAATGCTTGGTGTAATAGTATTAGGGGTGGGGCCTTTGAGAGGTGCTTAGGTCCAGAGAGTGGAGTCCCCATGATGGGATTGGTATTCTTAAAAAAGAGACCAAAGAGAATTCCCTTAGCCCTCCTTCAATGTGAATTTACAACTTAGAAGTCTGCAACACCAAAGAGGGCCCTCACTTGACCACACTGGCATCCTGATCTCAGAGTTTCAGCCTCCAGAATTGCAAGAAATAAATTTCTGTTTATAATCCACCCAGTCTATGGTATTTTGTTACAGCAACATGAACAGACTAAGACAGGTGCTTTGTTCTTTTGCCTTCTGATACTAGGGATCACCTATCTTCTATTTCAACTTCCCTCAGGTTATCTCCTGATTCTTAGTCTTGAGCTATTTTTACTTTACCATGGTGCCTTATACTGTCATCTACTGGAGCAATATCCAGTTTTAAAACTGAAAACAAAAAGCTGAAATGATTTGTCCTCAAAGGATCACTTGGGTAGTCCTCTTACTGCAATTTAGAGAGAGGATGTAGTTCTAGCCCCCCATGTGAATAAGCCCTCAGCCTTGTACAGCACCGACTAGCTATGGTAAGATGCATGAGGAGATGAACACGTTCCTTGCAGGTTATAAATAGGTGTGTGTGATGTTTGTAGTAAAATACAAGAATTGGGTTTTAATTACAGCAACATTCCATAAGGAGCCAGATGACACATATAACCACAAAAGAAGAATGCATTTCAATGACTGGAGTAGATTGAGACCCTAAAAACCACAGCTGCAACTAGTGCTGGAAACCAGCTCAGACTGATTCCGTCTTTGCTCATGAGCACCCGGAGACGCCACCCTTTGGTGAGCAAGGTGTCACTGCCACAACTTGGGAGGCCAAAGGCTGGTTGAAATCCCTTGAGGCACAGAACAAATTTCTCTTCATATTTAACCCCAGGAACTCATGCCCTTATTCCTCCAAAAGAGCCACAATTCGGTTCACAGCAGAGAAAAGTCAAAAGGACAGGTTTCCCATCATAAACCGAGCCAATCAGAAGGGAAACTGCCTCTTCTTGGAGCCTATGAATCTAGTTCTGAAACGATTTGATTTTTACTTGCGCCGAACAACAAGCACAACCATGATGAAAATGCAGGTGATCTAGGAACGATTCTGACCTCATGCCTACGCACCAATGGGTAAGAGTCATTTCCTTTCTTCCGGCTTTCATTTCCTCACCCATTAAATAGAAGTTGAGCAGGAAGCTAAATAGAAGGCCCTTTCTGGTGTTCAAAAGAGGATGGAGCTCTGAGACGGCCCAGGCCCAAGCCTCTTTCCTATCTGTGATTCAGATCACTGACATCAGCCTTTTGGGCCATTTTATCATACTCTGAGCTTCCTTTCAGGAAGTTGCTTTGCATTAAGTAGGCTCTTGCTGTTCTTTTGTCCCACTCTACTAGTCAGATTTCACCTTATTAACTACCTGCATTTTCTCCTCTTTGAGCCTTGGGGCTCTTCCTTGTACAGTAGCTCAATTTGCTGCCTTAGCAACTTGCGTTTGTATTTCCAGTGGATCTCTCTACGCAGCCTCTGCTTCAGAACAAGAGAAGTACCTTCTTGGGAGAAAGGCAGATTGTTTCTTTATAAGAAGCTCATTATACATTTCTTTTTCTTAATTTAAGCATCTACAAACTCAAGATAAATGGAAGTTAATGGATATTAAAGATTAATGGACCCATCCAGTCATCTGTTCCATACACAATTATTAAGTATATTCCATGTACCAAGCACTGTGCTAAGGGTATTACATATACCTTATATAATCAATCAAATTAAAAATGTGAATTGAATACCTACTCAGAATCTGGAAACTTACATCCTGCATTTCTGGTAAATTTTACTGAATTTTTCCTTTCATAATATCTTTCCTATTTAAAAAAAAATAAAATAAATGTTATCAAGATATAATATACATTTTGGGGCTACAATTCAGTGAGCTTTGACCAATATAATCACCCATATAATCACTCCAGTCAAAATATGGAACCTATACAGCATCCCTAGACAGACCCACATGCTCCTTTGCAATCAGCTCCCTTCTACTCCTGGCCCTAGGCAAGTCCTGATCTGGCATCATAGATTAGTTTTGCCTGTTTTAGAATGTCACATGAATGGAATCACGCAGCATGTTCTCTTGTGTGTCTGGTTTCTTTCATTCAGCATAATGCTCTTGAGATTTATCCATGTCGCTTGCATGTATTATTCATTGTCCCCTTTTATTGTTAAACAGTATTCATTGTAAGGATATACCACAGTTAGTTTATTCATTCCTATGTTGATGAACACTTGAGTCGTTTCTAGTTTGGGCTATAATGGATAAAGCTGCCATAAACATTCATGGACAAGCCTTTGTAGGAATATGTTTGATACTTGAACAACACAGGTTTAAATTCCATGGGTCCATTTATACATGGAGTTTTTTCAATTAATACTGCAGTACTGCATGATCCACAGTCGGTTGAATCGATGGATGGAGAACCACAGACATGGAATGTCAGGGATAGGACTTGAGCATCAGTGGACTTTGGTTACTGTGGCAGGTCCTAGAACCAATACCCCGCAGATACCAAGGGACTATGGTACATGCTTTCATTTCTTTTGAATAAATACCTAGAAATGGAATATCTAGGTCATATTTAAGTGCATGTTTTACTTTATAAAAAGCTGTCAAACTGAAAGAGTGGTACCATTTTACACTTCCAGAGTTCTAGCTGCTTCACATCTTCACCAATACTTAGTATTATCAGTCTTTCAATTCCAGCCTTTTTAAGTGGATGTTTAGTGGTATCTCATTGTGATTTGAACTAGCATTTCCCTGATGACTAGCAATGTGAGTATTCTTGGATATTCTTATTGATGTTTTCTATATCTTCATATATTAATTGTTTGTTGAAATACCTTGGGTTGTTAGATTTTTATTATTGAGTTGTAAGAGTTATTAAATATTCTTGATACAAGTCTTTCATCAGATATAGGCACTGGGGAAATCTTCTCACAGGCAGTGATTTATTTTTTCAATTCCTTAATGGTTTCTTTCAAATAGTAGATTTTGGGGCTTCCCTGGTGGCACAGTGGTTGAGAGTCCGCCTGCCGATGCAGGGGACACGGGTTCGTGCCCCGGTCCGGGAAGATCCCACGTGCCATGGAGCGGCTGGGCCCGTGAGCCATGGCCGCTGAGCCTGTGCATCCCGAGCCTGTGCTCCGCAACGGGAGAGGCCACAACAGTGAGAGGCCCACGTACTGCAAAAACAAAAAACAAAAACAAATAGTAGATTTTGTAATTTTAATTAAGTCTTATTTATTACTCATTTTTCATTTGTGGTTAGTTAGTTTCAGGTCAGGCCTAAGAAACTTTTGCCTATTCCAAGGTTGTGAATATTTTCTCCTATCTTTTATTCTATACAATTTTATAATTTTGTTTTTACTTGTAAGCCTGTAACCCAATTTGAGTTAAATTCTATGTATAATATGAGGTACAAGTCAAATATTACTTTTTTCTCTATAGATATCCAGTGTTTCTACTACAACTTGTTGAAAAGATATGTATTTCCCATATTGAATTACCTGGGTGCAGTTTTGTAAAACTAATTGACCATATATGCAAGGGTCTATTTCTGTATTCTCTATTTTGTTCTATTGATTTACATATCTATCCTTATACTAATACCATACTGTTTTTGATTACTGTATCTTTAGAGTGAGTAAAACAGGTAAGTCTTCTGACATTGCTCCTTTTCAAAATTGCTTGAGATATTTTAGGTCTTCTGATTTTCAGTATTAATTTTAAAATAAACTTGTCAAGTCTTATTTAAAAATACCCTGCCGAGATTTTGATTGGAGTTACCTTGACTTTCTCTGTCAACCTGAAAAGAAATGTGATCTTGACAATATTAAGTATTCCAATTCATGAGCATGGTATAGCTCTCCATTTGTTTACGTCTTCTTTTTTTTGTTCTCCCAACACTCTTTTGTAGTTTTTAGTATATAGGTATTGCATATATTTTGTAAAACTTACCTAAATCTCTCATGTTTTTGGTGGTATTATAAATATATATTTTTAAAAATTTCCCAATTATTTGTTACTAGTATATAAGTACACAATTGATTTTTTTGTGGATTGACCTTTTGTTCTTATAAACTTACTAAACTCAGTTATCAGTTCATAAAGCTTTTTGTAGAGTCCTTAGAAATTTTTATGTACACGTAATATTGTCTGTGAAGAAGAATAGTTTTTTTTTTTTCTTTTCAATCTATATGCATTTTGTTTCTTTGACATGCATTACTACAATAACTAGGATCTTCTGTTTGTTGCAGAATAGATGTGATGGAAGTGGACATCCTTCTTTTATTCCTATTCTTCCAGAGAATGCATTCAGTCATAAAACATAAGATATGATGTTAGACATAGCATTTTTTTGTAGATGTAGTTTGCTTAGCATTTGCTCATGAATGCTTGCTTTTTATTTCTTGAGATAATCATGTGGTTTTTCTTATTTATTCTGTTAATATGCTGAATTATACTGACTGATTTTTAAATGTCCTATTAAATTTGCATTTTTGTTTGTTCACGTATAAGAGTGAAGCATCAGATATTAAAAGCTACCTGAAACCTACCATGCATGGGTAAGCCTTGTCAACTGATGGACTTCTTTATAGAGAGGTCTGGATTGTTCATTGTGTTTAGGGATTCCCACATGTCAGTATTTATATATCTTTTCTCTTTGGCTGGTCGGATACCCCATAAAAAATTCACCAACTCTTCCTTGAAGGTTAAGGCCTATTTACCACTGAAGGAAGAGAATATCATTACAGGATTTCTGTGTAATCTCTGTTTTCTGTTTGGTTCTCTAACACCAACTTTGTCTTCTGTCCTTCTGGTTCAACCTCTCCAGAGACTAAACCTCCATTCTTCTGTGAGGTAGGAGGGGGATGAGGCCTATTGTTTCAGAGAGAAGGTATCTAAAGGTATGGCTTCTTCTTATACAGTCTTTAGGAAATCATTCTGAGACCGCTTTCAGAAGTCTTTGATCTTTTGAACTTCTGAAACTTTCTGGAGTTTCATGGTGCAAAATAGCTTGCTTTCAAGATCCCTGTATTTCTAACTTGGGTTTCAGAATTGCAAAATATTGTTGCTAATTTTCTTGTTTCTCTTCTTTTTGTTTTTGTGAATTTATGCCTTTTAAAAATCCTTTACTGGGCTTCCCTGGTGGTGCAGTGGTTGGGAGTCCGCCTGCCGACGTAGGGGACACGGGTTCGTGCCCCGGTCCGGGAAGATCCCATATGCCGCGGAGCGGCTGCGCCCGTGAGCCATGGCCACAGAGCCTGCAGGCTCCGCAACGGGAGAGGCCACAGTAGTGGGAGGCCCGCGTACCGCAGAAAAAAAAAAAAAAAAAAAAAAAAAAATCCTTTACTGTCTTTTAAAATGCAGTTTGGAGATGCAGCAGAGATGTCCAATCATTTAGAAAGTCCTGGCATTGTTTATTTAAAAATATTTGATGAGGAAACTGAGACATATTAAGACTAGAGAAATAAGCAGACATTACCACAGGGCCTTGTAGGCCATATAAACGTGTTCACCTTCTTCCTGAAGGCAGTGGAGAGCAATGAGGGATTTTAAGTAGGATACCAATGTAATGAGAATTAGATTTTTAAATGAATCTTATGTCTAGAATATAAAAAATTGTTGAGAAGAGTCAAGAATAAAGTCAGAGAGACTGGTTCAGAGGTTCTGGCAGCAACTTTAAAAAGACTTATGGCAGTTTGATCTAGGGCAGAGGCAGTGGATCATGGACTAGCATCTTGACCTCTACCTTCAGACCTCTACCTTTCTCTCAATCTGTCTCCTTTCCTTCCTTCAACAAGGCTTAATCCTGCAAAATGTAACTTCAAAAAATCTCTCTGTTGTATATTCTCTTCCTTTCTAGACTAGAATATCATCTAGCTCCCGAGGGGCCTCAAGATACACCATGAATCCTGTACTTGGCTGCCAGAATTATTTTTAGAGAGCAAAAGTTTGATTATGTGTCCCTTCTAAAGAAAACTTTTCAACGACTCCCCAAAACTCAGAAGACATAATTTGAGATCCTTAGTCTGACATTCATTTTTATTAGATTTTACAAAAGTACCTATCTACAATGTATTGAACACTTTTAAAAAGAAAAAAATCTGATACTTCATCATAGACAATTTGAAAAACACTGCTTTAGATAATTTTCCCCATGATTTTAAAACTCATGAAGAACCAGGTTCTTAACCAATTGCTCTGGCCCCATAAGTGTCATAAATGCCTGGGAAATAGCAAATTAAAAGTAAGAGAGGAGGGAAAAGAAGGGAACACTAATATCTGTCAAATACTTGCTCTCTCTCTGTCTCTTTTCTGGGAGTTTTTCATATGTAGCAAAGTAAAGAAACTATTTTAACTACTGAAGTTAAAGTTTCCCTTGGGAATGAAACTCTTCATCTGGGAAAATATCTTGATAGACTATTTTGGATGGGCAAGTTAAGGCCTCAAAGCTCTGCAAGGTAAATGAATAGGAAATTGGTGTTGATAGCAGAAATGGAAATAGAGGTCCTAAATAATCTTATAAGAATTTGGAGCCCACACAGAAAAGTGGCCAAAAAGAAATTCAAAATGGCAGAGCAACATGAAGATGTTTTAAAAATAAATTAAATGTCTGATTGCTAAAGTTATATTGTTTAAATTGTTGTGCGAGAAACTTTTACCTCCCAAAAATATTTAGAAAAGAGGCACACTAATGCCTAGTATGAATGACTTTGAGAGTATACCAAGGAAAGGGGGTGTGTTTCATATTAAGTTGAAATAAATAGATGATAATAAATAGAAAAAAATGAGATGAAAATAAGTAGAGTTTTATGGAAGCCAAAACTCATAACTAAAGATAAGTAGGAGAATGTAAATATACCACCAAGAAGTTACAGAAACCTTGGGTAGGACACAGGATTTCCCAATGGACATAGGATATGTATTTTGTAAAAAGTTTTTAAAATCTCTCATTGGACGGTTGCTGCATAACAAATTACCACAAATTTAGGGGCTTAACACAACCCATATTTATTATTTCATTATTTATGTGGGTTAGAAATAACAGGCATAACTTAGCTATGTCCTCTGCTTCAAGGCCTCTCATATTTAGAGAGAGATGGGGAAGAAAGTAAGAGAGAGAGGGAGTTTTATTTTAAGGAATTGTCTCATGCAATTGGCAAGTTTAAAATCTGGCAGGCTGCAATTCATGCAAGAGTTGCAATCTCGAACCAAATTCTTCAGGACGACAGGCTACAAACTCAAGCAAAGTTTCTATGTCACAGTCTTCAGGAGAATTCTGTCTTCTTTGAAGAACTTCAGTCTTTGCTCAGTTAAGGACTTCAACGGATTGAATAAGGCTCACCCACATTATGTAAGAAATGCTTTATTCACTCTATTTAAATATTAATCATTACTCAAACTCCTCTGATTTAAATGTTAATCACATCTAAAAAATACCTTCCCATCAATATCTAGACTGGTGTGACCAAACAACCTGCCATTATAGCTTAGCCAACTGGACATACAACGTGAGCTATCACAGGCTGTAGTCAAGGTGTTGGATAGGGCTGGATCTTATCTGAAGGCTTGACCAGGGAAGCCTGGACCTTCTTCCAGGCTCATCAGTTCTTGGCATAATTCAGTTCTTTGCATGCTATTGGATTGGTGGCCTAAGTTCCTTGCTGGCTCTTGGCAAGAGGTTGCTCTTGCTTTTTTGCCACACGGACCTCTCCATTATGGTAGCTTGCTTCATCAAGGTCATCAAGGAAGAGTCTATTAGTAAGATGGAAATTATAATCTTATGTAACCTTATCAAGGAAGTGATATTCTACCACTTCACTACATTCTACTTTTTGGAAACAAGTTGCTAAACCAGCCCACAACCAAGGGAGAGAATTACACAAGGGCATGAACACCAGCAGGTGGGCATCACGTTAGAGTCTGCCTATCACAGGTAGCTTATCTCAGTTAACATTTGGATGTCAAGTTAACTATTTCATTAGAATTGTCTTAACCAGTTTACAAGGTTGGCAGTTTTGTTCCCATTTCACACATTAAGAAATTAAGTAACTATAACATACCAAGTAAGAGGCAAAGCTTGTAATCAAGCCTGCGTCTATTTGCTATCAAATGTTGCATTTTTCTTACTAGGCTGTAAGGAGTAAAACACATTGGAATTAAGCAACTCTGCGAACAAGCTTCTTTCTGTTTCCATATTTTGCTTGACCTTCTACCCTGCAACCTGTTCTAGTTTTCTTTTTTGTTTCACTAGAGATTTCCTTTAGACTGACATCCATTGCCCTTTCTCAAATGTATGTACTCTGTAGATGCTTAACTTCTCCAGATATAGCTCTGAGACCAGGAGTTATATTTGCCTTGTGGAGTGCAAGGAAACTTTTCTCGGAATTTCTTCCCATTCTTTATATTCCTGCTTTCAATTTCCCTGGCTCATTATTTTATGATAATCCTTAGTGCCTCTTCGTGTTCCATGGCTTAGCCTAATTTTCTGCTACCCTGCTCATGTGCCCTTACAACTGGAGCTATTCTGTTTTGCCAGCAGATTTAATGTTACTTCATTCTTCATAGCCAGTCTGTTCCCTTGAGAAGAGAAATAATCCCATGGCCTGATCATCCATTATCAGGACAGGGAAACCTTGGATTCTATTCTAAATTGTGCCCTGGGTTCTAAACTCTGGCTTCAAGATCTGCATTTTATAATTGATTCTCATATCTAAGTATCTTCCTGGCATCCAAGTTTTCTAGGATTGGGGTCCCTACCTTGGGGCTCCTAGGGCCTGGAATTATGATTCTGAACCCATTCATTGTAGCTAAGTCCTCTTCTCTACCTCTGCCACACTGCCAGATTGCCGGTCCTCTTCTTATTTCAGCCTGTAGTTAATATCTAAGTATTATTCATCCCAGATAGTAGAGAAGATGAGGAGCCTTATGACATTTCTTCTGGGTTTGTAATGGGTGGGAAATTACAAGAATGAAACTTCTAGTTTAAAGATTATTTTGATGTGGACCATTTTAAAAGTCTTTATTGAATTTGTTACAATAGTTTCTGTTTTATGTTTTGGTTTTTTGGCCATGCAGCATGTGGGATCTTAGTTTCCCCACCAGGGATCGAACCCACGCCCCCTATATTAGAAGGTGAAGTCTTACTGGACTGCCAGGGAAGTCCTGAAACTTCTAGTGTGTATCCTTAGGTTACTTGTTCTAAACTTTAAATGCGAAGAAAGAAAATTCCACACCTTCTAGCTAAAGGTGAGGAAGGAATAGGAATTTGGAGGCAGAGGCCTTTCCTTAACCTTATGCCACTTACTCAAAGTAAGCTGTGATTATTGTTGAGGCAGTGCTCTGCCCCAGACATCTGTGTAACAGACCACCTCTCTCCCTTCCTCAAATTTGTCCTGTTGAACACCATTGCTTACAGTTCAGAATCCGAACTTCCTAGGCTTGTACTCAAGGGTCACCATGGGCTGGTTACAAGCAATTTTTCCAGTCATAGTTCCATGTCCTGTGCATGATAATCCCTTCCCTTTCCTCATGTATGATAGTCTTCCCTTAATTCTTCACTTATTAATCTTGATCCAAGATCTTTTCATTCCAGTCCATTAACACCACATTCTTAGATAGCATTTCCTGTTCCTTGCAAGAATCTCAATGAAATGCTCTTTTTATCTGAGATCCTCATTACTTTGTTTATAACTACCCAAATGCATATTTCACTCTATCACATGATTTGGCTCATTGTTTACATGCCTTTCTTTCCTTACTCGTCCAGAACAGTTTTAAAGATGTTAAAGCCTGCTTTCTATTCTTTGCTGTATTCCTACTCTCAGATTCTATCATAATGCACTGAGTGAGGCATGGAGATAAAATGAGGTTGAGGACAGGATATAGATTTTGGAATCAGACACACTTAAATTTGGAAATAGGTCCTGCCATTTACTAACTGTGTGATTGGGAAAGTTACCGAGCCCCCAAATCTTGCTTCCCTCATCTATCATATGAGAAGAGCACTGCCTGCATCAAAGGTTTGCTGTAAGAACTCACTAATATTAAATATATAGAAAGATTGGCACAATGTAGGGTAAAACAATTAATGTTTCTTCCCCAGACCTCCCATTCCCACAACCCAGAATCTAGACTTCATTCCAACCTCCTCTCCCACCCATGCTTCCTCGTTCTACCCCACCATTAATAAACATTAAATTGGATTGAATCCTGTCACTAGCCCCCTCGAATCAGGAAGCAAATGACTCACAGTGTTTAAATGATCTATTGACTTCTTTCTCTGCAGCCTTTCTGTTTTTTTGGTACCACGCATGCTCCTCGATTTTCTCCTCTCCCAGCCTGGCCTGGTATGAATCCTTCTTTTGTGTGCTCTTTCTGTTGTAAAATTTCATTTTCACCTTCACGTTCTTTGTTTACATGGTGTCCCTCTTCTGTTGAAAGAGAATGGCCTTGTAGAGCTGGCATTTGATTAATTTTCTGGCTTCTCAAGACTCGTCTTTATGAGTTTCCTAATATTCCCAAGTGCTGGGGACTTCAACACACAAGCCAGAGCTTTCTGACTAAGTGCTCCAACCTGAAAGGAGAGCTGTTCCAAGGTTATGTCATCTCCTGCAATGGCGCTTCCTCATCCACAGCCAAAGTTTCCATGGAGATGAAACAGAAATGAGTCTGTCTGATCAATTCTGATTTTTATAAATAGGAATCCATTTTAAGTCTATATTTGAGGCTTGAGCTTCTTGTCATAGTTAAGAAGAGGGTGGGAAGTTATCAGGTAAATTTCTAGCACTGAATATCTGCTCAGTTTAGTATAAGAGAGAGACTAGACCCTCGCCCTAAGGTAGCTTAAAATTTAGTTGGTGAATGAAAATTTATTTGGGAAATGAAAAGTAATCCACAGGATAGAGAGGGTAATTAGTGGATAAGAGTAGGAAGAAGTAGTTTAATTACCATTTATTGACTTATGGCATGAATAAATAAATACATGATTGTTTGTGACCTCCTGCCCTACAAATTCATATGCTGAAAGCCTAATCCCCAGTGTGATGGTATGTGGAAGTAGGGCCTTTGGGAAGTTATTAGATCATGAGTACAGCCATCATGATGGAATTAATGTCCTTATAAGAAGAGACAGGAGAAAGCTTGCTTCCTCTCTCTCCTTCTCCCCTTCTCTTTTTCTCTCTCCCCCTCTCTCCTCACCATGTGAAGACATGGCAAGAAGGAGGCAAATCAGGAAGAAGGTCCACACTGGAACATGACCATGCTGGTATACTGATCTTGGACCTCTTAGCCTCCAGAACTGTGAGAAATAAATTTCTGTTGTTCAAGCCACCCAGCCTATGGTATTTGTTATAGCAACTCAAACTGAATAAGACAATGATTGAATGAATGAATAAAATTGGTTAAATGAATGAATAAATAAGTCTTGTACTTTACAATTCTGACAAAGTAACTAATTCAAAGCAATTTAAATCACCTTTAAATTATTTGCATTGGAACTCCACATTAATCTCATTAACTCAGCAATTTAAGCAATTTCAACAAAGACCCCTTAAGTAACCACACTGACCAGATAGTACACTGAGTACAAAAGAAAAACAAAATGAATAAGGTATTGTCCTTTTTCTAGTACACAAACAAAAATTTCCCCTCACCCTTCTATGAATTGTTGCCATGATATCCTAAGTATGGTCCATAACCTAGCATTGAATAGGAACCAGTTTTATATCATCAGTTTTAAGTACAATAATGGGTTGAATGCAAATTGTGTTGGGATTCAGGGTGACTTGCTGATTGATCTATAAGCATTACTCAGTGTGTCTATTTCATCAGTTGGAGAGCTTTATCTTTCTCTTCTGGAAGTAGTTTGACATTTTTTGTTCTCTGTTCTTGGTATGTGAAATATTTGTTATGTTCTCAACTGGAACATACATTTCTTGAGAGCAAGATCTATTTTTAATTTATCTTCTGCAGAGCCTAGCATAGTGTCTGGCATATGGCAGATACTCAATTATATTGGATGAATGAATGAAGGAACAAGTGTAATATAAAATAATGATGTGTATTTGCTCAGTAAGGATTTGGGAACTATTACTATGTGTCACACACAAATCTAAGCAATGGAGACATAAAGATAGATAAAACTAGTTCCTGATGCTTCAGGAACTCTCAGCCTGGTTGGAAACTCCAAATGCAAACCAATAATGATGACTCAGTGTGCTAAGTATCATGGTAATGATAAACATCAGAAGCTTTATGAGCAATTGGCAGGGCTCAAGAATTCTGAAAAGACTTAGGAAGAAAGGTGAACTTGAAGTAGGACACAAAGAATAAGTTTGCTACATGAAAAAGGAAGATAATTCAACAGAAGGATAAGAATGCAAACTAGTGGTGAGATAGACCTCATTACAGACAGAAGGAACAGCACATACAAAGGCACAGAGAAATGAGAATGTCCGACATTTAAAACAATTTGAAGTGGCCAGAGTAGGGGTGTGTTATGGAGAGTCATAGGATAAGGGAGTAGCAAGATAGACTAAGATCAGATTATAAAGTTCCGGTCATGCCATTGAACTTCATAACTTGAGCAATAATAAGCCATTGATTTTCTTTAAGGAGAGTAGTGAGATAATCAAATTTTTGTCTTAGAAAGACAAGTCTGACTAAGATGGGGAAAGTGAGTGATCCTAAGTATCAAGGAAGGAAGGGAACATTTATTGAGTGATGACTATATGCCAGGAAATTTATTGGGGGTTTTCACAGATATATTGAGGTTTGCTTCATTTAATCCTTATGAACCAAAGCAATAAGCATTAGTATGTTCATTAACAGAGGAAAGGTCTAATATTTGAAACTGGGAATGAAAGAATAATTAGAAGTCGAGAAACTACTTAAAATTCTGGGGGAGACCAAAAGTAGGTCAATGCCAGAATAACAGTGTTAGAGAGGGTAGGGTAGGGAGAGCAAAAGGTTAAGTATACAACATATTGGAGAAGTTCAGAAAGCATAATTAATAAAATTGTCATTAACTCGATGTAATAATAAGGAAGAGGAATAGTCAATGGTGAATTCAAAGTCTCTAGAGAGTTTTTTGTTGTTTTCTTGTTTTAAGAAGTAAATTTTATCTTTGCCTTCATTTATTCCATTTACAATGGTCTTAATTTCTTTGTGTAGATTCAGATTTCAGTTTGGTATTTTACATCTTCTTCCTGAAGAACTTCCTTTACCATTTCTTGTAGTGACAATCTAATGGCAATGAATTAGCTGAGCTTTTGTTTGTATGAGAAGTTCATCATTTCCTCCTTCCTCTTTGAAAACTCTTTTCTCTGGGTTTTAGAGTTCTGAATTGACAGGGTTTTTTTTCCTTTCAGCACTTTAAAGATATTACTGCATTGTCTTTTGGCTTACATGGTTTCTTTTCATTTCTTCTTTTTTTTTTTTTGCTTACCCTTCCCCCTCCCCATATCCTCAAGTCCATTCTCTAGTAGGTCTGTGTCTTTATTCCTATTTTACCCCTAGGTGCTTCATGACATTTTTTTTTCTTAAATTCCATATATATGTGTTAGCATACGGTATTTGTCTCTCTCTTTCTCACTTACTTCACTCTGTATGACAGACTCTAGGTCTATCCACCTCATTACAAATAGCTCAATTTCATTTCTTTTTATGGCTGAGTAATATTCCATTGTATATATGTGACACATCTTCTTTATCTATTCATCCAATGATGGACACTTAGGTTGTTTCCATCTCCAGGCTATTGTAAATAAAGCTGCAATGAACATTTTGGTACATGACTCTTTTTGAATTATGGTTTTCTCAGGGTATATGCCCAGTAGTGGGATTGTTGGGTCATATGGTAGTTCTATTTGTAGTTTTTTAAGGAACCTCCATACTGTTCTCCATAGTGGCTGTATCAATTCACATTCCCACCAAGAGCGCAAGAGGGTTCCCTTTTCTCCACACCCTCTCCAGCATTTATTGTTTGTAGATTTTTTGATGATGGCCATTCTGACTGGTGTGAGATGATATCTCATTGTAGTTTTGATTTGCATTTCTCTAATGATTAGTGATGTTGAGCATGCTTTCACGTGTTTGTTGGCGGTCTGTATATCTTCTTTGGAGAGATGTCTATTTAGGTCTTCTGCCCATTTTTGGATTGCGTTCTTTGTTTTTTTGTTATTAAGCTGCATGAGCTGCTTATAAATTTTGGAGATTAATCCTTTGTCAGTTGCTTCATTTGCAAATATTTTCTCCCATTCTGAGGGTTGTCTTTTGGTCTTGTTTATGGTTTCCTTTGCTGTGCAAAAGCTTTGAAGTTTCATTAGGTCCCATTTGTTTATTTTTGCTTTTATTTCAATTTCTCTAGGAGGTGGGTCAAAAAGGATCTTGCTGTGATTTATGTCATAGAGTGTTCTGCCTGTGTTTTCCTCTAAGAGTTTGATAGTTTCTGGCCTTACATTTAGGTCTTTAATCCATTTTGAGCTTATTTTTGTGTATGGTATAAGGGAGTGATCTAATCTCATACTTTTACATGTACCTATCTAGTTTCCCAGCACCACTTATTGAAGAGGCTGTCCTTTCTCCACTGTACATTCCTGCCTCCTTTATCAAAGATAAGGTGACCATATGTGCGTGGGTTTATCTCTGGGCTTTCTATCCTGTTCCATTGATCTATATTTCTGTTTTTGTGCCAGAACCATACTGTCTTGATTACTGTAGCTTTGTAGTATAGTCTGAAGTCAGGGAGCCTGATTCCTCCAGCTCCAGTTTTCATTCTCAAGATTGCTTTGGCTATTCGAGGTGTTTTGTGTTTCCATACAAATTGTGAAATTTTTTGTTCTAGTTCTGTGAAAAATGCCAGTGGTAATTTGATAGGGGTTGCATTGAATCTGTAGATTGCTTTGGGTAGTAGAGTCATTTTCACAATGTTGATTCTTCCAATCCAAGAACATGGTATATCTCTCCATCTATTTGTATCATCTTTAATTTCTTTCATCAGTGTCTTATAATTTTCTGCATACAGGTCTTTTGTCTCCTTAGGTAGCTTTATTCCTAGATATTTTATTCTTTTTGTTGCAATGGTAAATGGGAGTGTTTTCTTGATTTCAATTTCAGATTTTTCATCATTAGTGTATAGCAATTCCAGAGATTTCTGTGCATTAATTTTGTATCCTGCTACTTTACCAAATTCATTGATTAGCTCTAGTAGCTTTCTGGTAGCATCTTTAGGATTCTCTATGTATAGTGTCATGTCATCTGCAAATAGTGACAGGTTTACTTCTTTTCTGATTTGGATTCCTTTTATTTCCTTTTCTTCTCTGATTGCTGTGGCTAAAACTTCCAAAACTATGTTGAATAAGAGTGGTGAGAGTGGGCAACCATGTCTTGTTCCTGATCTTAGTGGAAATGCTTTCAGTTTTTCACCATTGAGGATGATGTTGGCTGTGGGCTTGTCATATATGGCCTTTATTATGTTGAGGAAAGTTCCCTCTATGCCTACTTTCTGCAGGGTTTTTATCATAAATGGGTGTTGAATTTTGTCAAAAGCTTTCTCTGCATCTATTGAGATGATCATATGGTTTTTCTCCTTCAATTTGTCAATATGGTTCATCACATTGATAGATTTGTGTATATTGAAGAATCCTTGCATTCCTGGAATAAACCCCACTTGATCATGGTGTATGATCCTTTTAATGTGCTGTTGGATTCTGTTTGCTAGTATTTTGTTGAGGATTTTTGCATCTATGTTCATCAGTGATATTGGCCTGTAGCTTTCTTTCTTTGTGACATCCTTGTCTGGTTTTGGTATCAAGGTGATGGTGGACTTGTAGAAGGAATTTTGGAGTGTTCCTCCCTCTGCTATATTTTGGAAGAGTTTGAGAAGGACAGGTGTTAGCTCTTCTCTAAATGTTTGATAGAATTCGCCTGTGAAGCCATCTGCTCCTGGGCTTTTGTTTGTTGGAAGAATTTTAATCACAGTTTCAATTTCAGTGCTTGTGATTAGTCTGTTCATATTTTCTATTTCTTCCTGATTCAGTCTCGGCAGGTTGTGCATTTCTAAGAATTTGTCCATTTCTTCCAGACTGTCCATTTTATTGGCATAGAGTTGCTTGTAGTAATCTCTCATGATCTTTTTTATTTCTGCAGTGTCAGTTGTTACTTCTCCTTTTTCATTTCTAATTCTATTGATTTGAGTCTTCTCCCTTTTTTTCTTGATGAGTCTGGCTAGTGGTTTATCTGTTTTGTTTATCTTCTCAAAGAACCAACTTTTAGTTTTATTGATCTTTGCTATTGTTTCCTTCCTTTCTTTTTCATTTATTTCTGATCTGATTTTTGTGATTTCTTTCCTTCTGCTAGCTTTGGGGTTTTTTATGTTCTTCTTTCCCTAATTGCTTGAGGTGCAAGGTTAGGTTGTTTATTCGAGATGTTTCCTGCTTCTTAAGTTGGGCTTGTATTGCTGTAAACTTCCCCCTTAGAACTGCTTTTGCTGCATCCCATACGTTTTGGGTCGTTGTGTCTCCATTGTCATTTGTTTCTAGGTATTTTTTAATTTCCTCTTTGATTTCTTCAGTGATCACTTCGTTATTAAATAGTGTATTGTTTAGCCTCCATGTGTTTGTATTTTTTACAGACCTTTTCCTGTAATTGATATCTAGTCTCATAGCGTTGTGGTCGGAAAAGATACTTGATACAATTTCAATTTTCTTAAATTTACCAAGGCTTGATTTGTGACACAAGATATGATCTATCCTGGAGAATGTTCCAAGAGCACTTGAGAAAAATGTGTATTCTGTTGTTTTTGGATGGAATGTCCTATAAATATCAATTAAGTCCATCTTGTTTAATGTATCATTTAAAGCTTGTGTTTCCTTATTTATTTTCATTTTGGATGATCTGTCCATTGGTGAAAGTGGGGTGTTAAAGTCCCCTACTATGAATGTGTTACTGTCAATTTCCCCTTTTATGGCTGTTAGTATTTGCCTTATGTATTGAGGTGCTCCTATGTTTGGTGCATAAATATTTACATTTGTTATATCTTCTTCTTGGATCGATCCCTTGATCATTATGTAGTGTCCTTCTTTGTCTCTTCTAATAGTCTTTATTTAAAGTCAATTTTGTCTGATATGAGTGTTGCTTCTCCAGCTTTCTTTTGGTTTCCATTTTCATGGAATATCTTTTTCCATCCCCTCACACTCAGCCTGTATGTGTCTCTAGGTCTGAAGCGGGTCTCTTGTAGACAGCATATATATGGGTCTTGATTTTGTATCCATTCAGCCAATCTGTGTCTTTTGGTGGGAGCATTTAGTCCATTTACATTTAAGGTAATTATCGATATGTATGTTCCTATTCCCATTTTCTTAATTGTTTTGGGTTCGTTATTGTAGGCGTTTTCCTTTTCTTGTGTTTCTTGCCTAGAGAAGTTCCTTTAGCAGTTGTTGTAGGGCTGGTTTGGTGGTGCTGAACTCTCTCAGCTTTTGCTTGTCTGTAAAGGTTTTAATTTCTCCATCTAATCTGAATGAGATCCTTGCTGGGTAGAGTAAACTTGGTTGCAGGTTTTTCTCCTTCATCACTTTAAATATGTCCTGCCAGTCCCTTCTGGCTTGCAGAGTTTCTGCTGAAAGATCAGCTGTTAACCTTATGGGGATTCCCTCGTGCGTTATTTGTTGTTTTTCCCTTGCTGCTTTTAATATGCTTTCTTTGTATTTAATTTTTGACAGTTTGATTAATATGTGTCTTGGCGTATTTCTCCTTGGATTTATCTTGTATGGGACTCTCTGTGCTTCCTGGACTTGATTAACTATTTCCTTTCCCATATTAGGGAAGTTTTCAACTATAATCTCTTCAAATATTTTCTCAGCCCCTTTCTTTTTCTCTTCTTCTTCTGGAACCCCTATAATTCGAATGTTGGTGCATTTAGTGTTGTCCCAGAGGTCTCTGAGACTGTCTTCAGTTCTTTTCATGCCTTTTTCTTTATTCTGATCTGCAGTAGTTATTTCTAGTATTTTATCTTCCAGGTCACTTATCCGTTCTTCTGCTGCAGTTATTCTCCTATTGATCCCATCTAGAGTATTTTTCATTTCATTTATTGTGTTGTTCATCATTGTTTCATCTTTAGTTCTTCTAGGTCCTTGTTAAATGTTTCTTGCATTTTGTCTATTCTATTTCCAAGATTTTGGATCATCTTTACTATCATTATTCTGAATTCTTTTTTTAGGTAGACTGCCTATTTCCTCTTCATTTGTTAGGTCTGGTGCATTTTTATCTTGCTCCTTCATCTGCTGTGTGTTTTCCTGTCTTCTCATTTTGCTTATCTTACTGTGTTTGGGGTCTCCTTTTTGCAGGCTGCAGGTTTGTAGTTCCCGTTGTTTTTGGTGTCTGTCCCCAGTGGCTAAGGTTGGTTCAGTGGCTTGTATAGGCTTCCTGGTGGAGGGGACTAGTGTCTGTGTTCTGGTGGATGAGGCTGGATCTTGTCTTTCTGGTGGGCAGGTCCACGTCTGGTGGTGTGTTTTGGGGTGCTTTGGACTTATTATGATTTTGGGCAGTCTCTCTGCTAATGGGTGGGGTTGTGTTCCTGTCTTGCTAGTTGTTTGGCATAGGATGTCCAGCACTGTAGCTTGCTGGTCGTTGAGTGAAGCTGGGTGCTGGTGTTGACATGGAGATATCTGGGAGATTTTTGCCGTTTGATATTATGTGGAGCTGGGAGGTCTCTTGTGGACCAGTGTCCTGAAGTTTGCTCTCCCACCTCAGAGGCACAGCACTGAGTCCTGGCTGCAGCACCAAGAGCCTTTCATCCACACGGCTCAGAAGAAAAGGGAGAAAAAGTAGAAAGAAAGAATTAGTAGAAGTAGAAGGAAACAAAGAAAGAAAGGAGGGAGGGAGGGAGGGAGGAAGGAAGGAAGGAAGGAGGGAAGGAAGTAAAAAAAAGAGATAAAGTAAAATAAAGTAAGATAAAATATAATAAAGTTATTATAATAAAAAATAATTATTAAGAGAAAAAAACAAGAAAACGGACAGATAGAACCCTGGGACAAATGGTGAAAGCAAAGCTATACAGACAAAATCTCACACAGAAGCATACACACTCACAAAAAGAGGAAAAGGGGAAAAAATCATAAACCTTGCTCTTAAAGTCCACCTCCTTAACTTGGGATGATCGTTGTCTATTCAGGTATTGCACAGATGCAGGTACATCAAGTTGATTGTGGAGCTTTAATCCGCTGCGTCTGAGGCTGCTGGGAGAGATTTCCCTTTCTCTTCTTTGTTCTCACAGCTCCCAGGGGCTCAGCTTTGGATTTGGCCCCGCCTCTGCGTGTAGGTCGCCGGAGGGCGTCTGTTCTTCGCTCAGACAGGACGGGGTTAAAGGAGCCGCTGATTCGAGGGCTCTGGCTCACTCAGGCCGGGGGGGGGGGGGGGGGGGGGGGGGGGCACGGAGTGCGGGGCGGGCCTGCGGCAGAGGCCGGCGTGACCTTGCACCAGCGTAAGGCACCGACCGGCGTGACGTTGCACCAGCCTGAGGCGCGCCGTGCGTTCTCCCGGGGGAGTTGTCCCTGGATCCCGGGACCCTGGCAGTGGCGGGCTGCACAGGCTCCCGGAAGGCGGGTGTGGATAGTGACCTGTGCTGGCACACAGGCTTCTTGGTGGCGGCAGCAGCGGCCTTAGCGTGTCATGCCTGTCTCTGGGGACCGCACTTTTAGCCGCGGCTCGAGCCCGTCTCTGGAGTTCCTTTAAGCAGCGCTCTTAATCTCCTCTCCTCGCGCACCAGGAAACAAAGAGGTAAGAAAAAGTCTCTTGCCTCTTTGGCAGGTCCAGACATTTCCCCGGCCTCCCTCCCGGCCAGCCGTGGCGCACTAAACCCCTGCAGGCTGTGTTAACGCTGCCAACCCCAGTCCTCTCCCTTTGCTCCGACCAAAGCCCGAGCCTCAGCTTGCAGCCCCGCCCGCCCCGGCGGGTGAGCAGACAAGCCTCTCCGGCTGGTGAGTGCCGGTCGGCACCGATCCTCTGTGCGGGAATCTCTCCGCTTTGCCCTCCACACCCCTGTGGCTGTGCTCTCCTCCGCGGCTCCGAAGCTCCCCCCTCCGCCACCCGCAGTCTCCGCCCGCGAAGGGGCTTCCTACTGTGTGGAAACATTTCCTCTTTCACGGCTCCCTCCCACTGGTGCAGGTCCCGTCCCTATTCTTTTGTCTCTGTTTTTTTCTTTTTCTTTTTGCCCTACCCAGGTACGTGGGGGGTTTCTTGCCTTTTGGGAGGTCTGAGGTCTTCTGCCAGCGTTCAGTGGGTGTTCTGTAGGAGTTGTTCCACGTGTAGTTGTATTTCTGATGTACCGGTGGGGAGGAAGGTGATCTCCCGTCTTACTTTTCTGCCATCTTCCCGGAAGTCTGGTCTCTAGAGAGTTGAAAAGCCTGGGTCTTATATGACTATCTTCTTTGAATGGTTTTAATATTGTTCACATTTCTCTTTATACCATTACCTTGAAATCTGTAGAGGTAGCTAGAAATTTTCTTCAAGATGCAAACCAGAGTTTTAGAGATTTGTGCCTTTAGTGTATCCCTCTGGGAGTCAGCTACAGTGCCAGGGAATATCCCAGGTACCCAGGATTCAAGACGATTTCGTATCTTTCAACTCTACTGTATTGAGAGGATTTCTGTTGTTAAAGTATTCAGAGGAATTTGGAAGCAAAAAAACATATAAGTGCAAAGAATTGTATCTAAGGGGAGACGCCACCCAGACGCTTGGCAAGCCTAAATTCACTTGGAAGCAATTAGTGTCCCAAGAAACTGATATCATAGAGGATCAAAGTGTTCACTGGGAAGTGATTTGGGGGATAAAGAGGCCACCAGTGACTTCACAGCAAACCATGCAGTGATTTTGAAACAGTGTGTTTTGCAATGCTGTGCACAGCAGAGGAACCACAACCAATTCCAGAGAAATCCTGCTGACATCCAAAAGACCTCTTTCTTATGCTTCCAAGAACTTCTAGTATCACATATTCTCTTTCCTATCTCAAGCTTAACTCTGGTGGTCTACTCCCTATTTTGAGAGTTTCCTTAACAACTATCATGACTGGAAAATTTAGTCATGTACATACCAAACCTTTTGTTTTACAAAGGGATCGAGAGTACAAGAGATGGATTTGAATTGAGGAGATAAAGAAAAAAATTAATACCCTTTCTAGACCCTTCTGCAGTGGTTCTGATCACCTCCTCTGACCAAAGTGATGAAAGAGGAAATAAGAACAGAGGATGTGAGAGACACAGGAAATTAGAAGGGGAGGAGAGGGGCAAAGAGACTTCAAAGAGACCTGTCCTGTCTTGCATATCTACAAACTCCCCATTAATGTGTCTTGTAGCAGCCTACTTTTTTGTTTTATAGTTCTTATCAAAGTTTGCAGATATATTTTTATAACTATGGTCACCATTCATGGTCCCTGAAATGCCCAATAATAGCTAAAAATAATGGTGTCCAGCAGAGTGCAGTGAGGGACTTGTATGTGTCGCACACGTGTTTGTGTGTGTGTGAGAACAACAGTGCTTGCCAAGATGAGAAGATGCCTCAGAATTCTCAAATGGAGGCCCAGAACTTCATCCACGTAGGAGGAGGAGATTTACAGGTTTCAATTATGATACTCAGGAAATTAACCAGACCAATGAGCTAATGAAATGGTAGCTTCTATACATGAGATCTGACTTTCAGAATCACATTCTCTGAGGATTAAAATTTCAGACACCTTGGATTCAGAGCATATTATCAAAATCCTTTGCAACAGGTCCCAATCTTCTTTTCCTTTACCATCTCGCACTTCTCTTTCCTCCATCCTCAGAAACACACACACACACAGACACACACAC
This sequence comes from Phocoena phocoena, assembly GCF_963924675.1. NCBI lineage: Eukaryota > Metazoa > Chordata > Mammalia > Artiodactyla > Phocoenidae > Phocoena > Phocoena phocoena. The sequence continues at coordinate 69,330,251 of NC_089235.1, read as the reverse complement.
ACACCACCCTACATTTCAGCCATTCTCTTATTCCCACTCTATTAGTTTCCTATTGCTGCTGTAACAAATCACCACGAGCCTAGTGGCTTAATAAAGCACAAATTGATTATCTTATAGGGATGGAGGTCAGAAGTCCCACACCAGTCTTCTTGTAATACAATCAGTAGGTACAGGACTGTGTCCCCTCTTGAGGCTCTAGAGGAAAATGTATACACTTGATTTTTCCAGCCTCTAGAGACTGCCTGCCGTTCCTTGGCTTATGACTCAATTTTTCCTTCTTGAAAGCCAAAAACATAGGATTTTCATGTCTCTCTCTGACTCTGACCTTCTTTTGCTTTCTTCCGTCATTAATAAGGACCCTTACAATTACATTGGGCCCATCTAGATGGTATATGATAATCTCCCCATTTTAAGAATTTTATCATAAACACATCTGTAAAGTTCCTTTTGCCACATAAGGTGACATATTCACAGACATTGGACAGGACGCCATGGCCATCTTTGGAGGATGGTCTTTATTTTACCTTGCATGCTTGCAAAATGCCAAGCACATTCCCACTTCCATATATTTGCTTAGGCTAATTTCTTTGCCTGGATTCCCTTTTCTCCCTTTTCTCCCTAGAGATCACCTACCTTGACTACAACCTCTTCTCTGAATCTTTCACTAATTACCTATCTTTCCCTTGGAAGAATTACTGTTTTATCCTCACAGCAATGCGTTAAATATTGAGTCGATTACAGCAGCCATCACATGGAGTTGTTTTTCTGTCACTTGTCTGCCTCCTGCAGCAGGCTGGGAATTTTTCAAGGTCAGGATATATACCTTACTCATTTCTTGTTTAATTACTAGGGAAATGCCATTAGTAAACACTTTATCTTATATATGATTGAATTCACTGATTTAGGTTGAATATTTTGGTCATTAACAACAAAGACTTTGCTGTGTCCCTTCTAACTCCAATTCAAGAACTGCTTTCAACCATGTCCTGAAAAAGCTATGGCTTAGCTGGTACCATCATAACTGAGTTCAGACATTGGAAGAAATCTCTAGGAACGAAGATTGATTTGTGTGATGTCAATAAAACCAATACCCCAACATTACTGACCCATTTTGATTTATCATGAGCATGAGTTTTCTGGTTAAAAGAGCTGTAAATCAAGAATCAACTCTTTGAATCATCTTCCAAAGAGAACAATGTGCTTTTAGCATAAGAATATACCAGTTTAAACCATAACATATGTTTGTAAAGTAATTTACAGCTTGTAAAGCGCTTTCCTATGCATTATCTCATCTGAAACCCCACATTAATTATATTAAGTAGGTAGAATTTATTATCTCAGTTTACAAAGAGGAAATTGAGGCTCTGAGAAGTTGTGACTCAGTGATTGACAGGTGTGGAAATAAAATCTAGTCCTCACTCAAATGTTAGTTCTTAATATACTTCACTGTAATGAGGTTTAGATTCCTTCACCATTAAATCTGAGGCAGAAATAGCCAGAAGAACATTTTCTCCTTAAACCCCTTTGCATAATCCTATAGAGGAATTGTTGAAGGATCACTTATGACTCTTACTATAGTCAGTGTATCTAATATTCCTCAGTACTATAGTTAAACTGCAATATATATATATATACACATATATATATATATACATACATACATACTATAGCTAACCTGGTTCCTTGTGAACACGTTCTAGATCAGACTTTGAGAACAAAATACATTGCCAAAAGTCCATGAAAAAAAAAAAAAAGAACTGGCTCTCTAAGAAGAGGGGTCATGTCATTTTTTTTAAACATCTTTATTGGAGTATAATTTCTTTACAATGGTGTGTTAGGTTCTGCTTTATAACAAGTGAATCAGCTGTACATATACATATATCCCCATATCTCCTCCCTCTTGCATCTCGCTACCACCCTCTCTATCCCACCCCTCTAGGTGGGCACAAAACACCGAGCTGACCGGATATAATTAATGTAGAACAGAAGTCCATCCACCTGGAAGTCTGGAAGAAGAGTTTCCCTGCTGAATATGGCTGGACCATTCCAGAACAACTTCTTTTTAAAACTAAAAGCAAATTCAAAAATATAAAACATTTATAAGCCACATTTTAAAAATGCTTCAATATTAAAATAGTATATCTAAATGACATTATGGAAATCAGTTGAGTAAGGTGCTCAAAGAATCAGTCCAGTCCCTCCACTAAATCAACCATAAACTTGGGAAAATGGACAGAATCAACTTTCTTGGAACCCTGGATTCTAACTGAAGACTTGCGGTAACTGGGGGAGTGTTTGATGAACAAAAAAGTTACCAAAGTTTGTTAATATTGTGGCACTTTTGTTTGTTGCCTGTCATTCCACAACATAGCGGTAGTGGTCAGGTGGTCAGGTGATGGTGGCTCACATTCCTGGTGGGGCTCGCTGGAGCTAGTGGAATGAAACTTATTCTTAAAATACTGTGATTGTAAATTTGTGTCTGTTACTGCAGTTCACACAGGGGTTAGGGGCTAGTGCAGAGGTTGACTTTTGTTTTGCCCCCTTCCCTCAGCTGGAAAAGCTTTCTTGGTGGCAGCTGAGGGGTCTGTCAAAAGATTTAAAGACATACACCATCTGTGCCTGCCAGTGGCAAGAGATGGAAGATGAGGCAATCATCAGACAGATCCAGAAGCCTGGGAAGGAGAGGGCTGAGTAGGAAATTTCTTGGTGGAATAAGGGCTTAGAAGGGCCTCTGTATATACCAAAGAAGATGGAGAACAGTGTGCATGCCCAGGAAAAGACACATGCCCAGGAAAGACTTGAGGGTCCTCTAGGTTTATATCTCTGGCAAATCTGTGGGTGCTGCACAAGAAGGAGGTGAAGGCTAAGGCACGGTTATAGGCAGCCTAACTTATCACTGAGGGAGTGCTTTAGCTCAGAGTCAAGTTACAAAAACTGGACAGTAGTATTTTTTTTCCTTCATTTTTGATTCCAGGGTTTAAGCGAATCCATGTCAAGTCACTGGGTGACCACTAAGATAAATGAACGGAGACTTCAGTGATCACATGCAACAAAGAATACAGTCTTTGCAAAATAGTTTGGATAAGTCACTAAATAAACAGATAACTATAGCCCATAGCAATCAATAACAGCAAACGCTAAGGAAGAAGAATCTGATTCCGAGATTCACTGTATTATTATATTCAAAATGCCCAGTTTTTAACAAAATATTGGAGCATGCAAGAATCAGGAAAACATGGCCTACTCATAAGCAAAAAGTAACAGAGACTGTTCCTGAGAAAGCCTAGCAGTTGGATTTACTGGACAAGAAATTAAATCAAATGTCATAAATATGCTCAATGAGCAAAAGGAAACCAACACTGTGGCTTTGTAGTAACTTTGGAATCAAGAAGTATGCATCCTACAATTTTGTTCTTCTTGTTCAAAATTATTTTGGCTATTTTGGACCCCTCCTGACTTGATCGAATAGGAATTTGAGGATCCAATTTTGAAATTAAAGCGTATGTATCTTGAATTGTAATACATAAAATATGAGGTTGGAAACCATTGGGTCAGCTGTGTTTCCCATCATGTGGACCAGAGAATCATAGGAGGGGAGTTTGCAGAAAAAAAGAAAAGTGAGGCAGAAGAGCAAAGACAAGCAATGAGGAAAAAGAGGGAATCTTTATAACATTCACATTCCTCATCCCAGATGCATCTCTGAGCTTGAATTCCATAATCCCTCTGTATCCTTTTAATACATTGTCTCTTTAACTTAAATTGGTAGGTTTTCTGTCCCTTGAAATGAAATGAATCATAACTATTACACAGTGAGGAAATGAATACTGCTTTACAGACACAAAAATCTTAATACTTTTGCATATTTTAAAGGCAACAAATAAAGAGACAATTTTCTTTTTCTCTTTCAAGCCATCTATAGGATTTTAGAGTTTCTAAAGTATATTTGAATGCAGTATCTAATTGCATCCTAATACTCCCCTGGAAGTAAATGTTATTATCACCCCTATTTTAAGGATTGGAAGACTGACCTAGCAAGGTAAAATGGCTTGCCCCAGTTAGCAGCAGAACAGAGCTAAAATTAATGTGTTCCATGAAAAGCAATCTTTACTGAGCAGCCATTCTGTGAGTGACTTGTCCTGGGAGACAGAGATAGAAAGAAAGAGAGGATAATCTCCATGCCGCCATCTCTACACGTGGACTTCCTCTCCCATAGCACACAATCTCCTCTCTACTTGGCAGGGACAAGTAGAGTGAGCTGTGCCTCACAGGCCAGTGCTAGTACCTCAGCTTCCTAGAAAGCCTTTCTCAGGGCACTCTGGTTGCTATGAACTATTATCAGCTCAGCTGGCTTGGCTACCCACTGGAATCCAAAGGATCAGACCCTTTCCATTATTCTTTAGCCTTTTCCCTGTGTCCATTCCCTCCTGACACCAGAGATGTGCACTGATTAAGCAATTTTAAGAAGGCAAATTTCTATGGCTGAGGTAGCTGTGCAGAAACTTTTTGTGCTCTCTAACCAAAATGCTTTGTGTATGTAAAGGGCTACATTTAGAATTGGATTATAAGACTTACTGCACAGTTACCTGGGATCAATGGTGTCAAACCAGACTAAGGCTTCCAGCATATTCTAGTCATGAGCAATAGATTAGGACAAGAGATTCCCTCTTCAGCAACAACAGTCATAATGGGTAAAAAAAAAATAGTGCATGGGAAGAATCTATATGCTGCTTTCTTTCTTTAGCAGTCTCACAGCAATTCAGGTTGGTATGGGCTCTTCAGTGTCTGGGACCCAGGATCTATTTATCCTATAGCTTCAACATCCTTAGCACATGGTTTCCAACTCCTGGTTCAAGATGGCTGCTCAAATACAATTACCATGTTTGTGTTCCAGTCAGCAGGAAGGGAGAAGAGGATCTCCCTTTAAGGACAGTTCCTAAAAGTTGCATACTCATTTCCTTTTACCAAATACGCAACAAAGCGTAGATATGTAGTTGTAACTCATTGCAAAGAGACTGAGAAAGGCAATCTTTATTCTGAGTAGACATGTGCCTATCTTAAATTTAAAACTTGTATTAATAAATGACAACTCTAAGACAAACTCTAAGACAAACTCTAAGACAGTGTGAAAGCTGCAGGTGAAGTCATTATAAGGCTGTGCATGTGTGGCCTTTATGAAAATGCCAAGATGGAAAGTTCTGTTTCCTTAGATCAAACATATCGTTTCTCTTCTACAGAAGCATCCTGGTATACCAGCACCCTGGGGAAGTTAGAGCAAGTGATGTCTGCAGAGCAATAGAATGTTCAAATGCAGCAATTACAAGTAAGAGCGATACTGTTATAATAATCATGATAATAATGTCTCACATTTCTGAAGCAGAATGCTTCAGATTTCCAATATTTAACTTATCCTAATTGAACCCCAAACTATGTAACAAAGATTTTAGTAATAGTTCAATTTCATAGAGGAGAAAATTGAGAATCAGAGAGGTTAACTGCTTGTGTAAAGTTTATTACACAGCAAGTAAATCCTAGTCCAAGGCCTGAGCACTGTGTTCAACCCTGATTCTAATGTTCTTTGAGTAATGCAATGCCAACGTATAAGTGTAATTCTAATTTCTATGTATTCCTTCATTCATTTATCAAGTCATGTTTACTGAGCAGCCCAAAGAATACAAATGGAACAGAACTCCTGAGTTCAAAGGCTTTGAGAAGCTAGTAGTGAAAAGTGGCATGTATACATATATATATATAATTTATATCTATGTATTTATTTTATATTCATGTATGTCATGACATATACATATATAACACAACATATTTGTGCTTTTTAAAAGAATATGTAGAAAATTCAGTGCTGGGGTGGAGTATCATTTTCCTCTTCAAGCATTAATTGATGCCAATAGAATTAATAGGCTACCCTGTACCATAGAGACTTTACCTCCTCCAGTGGGTCTTCCTTTCTCTCTTAAAGCTTCATCGTATCGTTTCCTCCATCCCTTGCTGATACATTTCTCCGATGAAAGGTCTTACAACACTCCAGTGAAATAACCATCATTATTCCTATCTTATAGAAAGAAAGAATAAGACCAATATAGATAGATAAGCTTCTCAGGATGGAAGTAGAAACTCTATGTCAAACCAAAATTACCACTCTTTTAGTAAGTTTCTTACCAAAACTACAGGGTCCTAAAAATAAAGATTGTATTTATATATCCATTATTATAACTGCCATTTGTGTGCCTCTAACACAATGCCATGAACATAGTAAATAGCCCCATTTGCCAGGTCCCAGGTTGAGGGCTCTCTATACATTAGATAATGATAATAATGATAGATAACATTTATTGGCATGCACCAAGCACTTTGTTAAATATCTGATGTCTGCCTCAGTTAATCTTTAGGACTATGTCGTGAGGTTGATGATGTTATCCCCTCATAGCATATGAACTTGCTGAGAGCCAACAATGTGCCTGTGTTCACGGAATTCATATAAGTCCTCAGATTGTTGGGTCTTAAAATCTAAGTTATCAATCACTGCCTCCTACTATATGAATTTATATAGTACATTGACTTTTGTTATAAATTAAAACATGAGGGAGAGAAAAAACACGAAGATTGCAGAGCAAGAATAAGAATAATATTTCTTGAAATACCGAGAAGAAATACCTGTGTGAGATGAAAAAGTATACATTAAAATACCATATAAGTATAATAAAATATAATGGATGTCTGTTTACACTTGAGATATACATGATTTTCATCACTGTCTTTCTTCTAGGTATTACAATCATTTCTGTGCATGTTTTTGATATTTTATTTGACTATAAGCTTTTTAAGGACAGGGACAAAAGTTTTTTTTCATTTTTTAACCCCTTTACATGAGTGAAAGTATATAGAAATTGAAGTAAGAGATGTGAGTTGAAATCTTTGCTCCACTCAATTCTTACGTGACTAGAAAATTTTTCTCATCCGTGAAATGGAGAGGTTGAGCCTGAACAAAATCACACGGCTGTGCTGAGAGTTAAACAAAACTATATGTTACACTATCAACTGAAGGGATATCCAGATGTTCATGATTGACATCTTCATCATCATCGTCGTCACCATCACTTCATTATAATCATCATTAGACCCAACACTTTGTCTCACAAAATGAGGCATTAATATTTGCTGAATGAAGGAGTGATGAAACAAATGGATGAGTAAATGAATGAGACAGGATGGACGAGAAAAAAAGCAGGAACCTAGATTTTACACAGCCTTGCAATCTCATTTATCATAAGTAGTTCAAGACAAAAGATGGGTTACCAGTGCTTAATTTTGAAGTCCTGCTTTGTGTGTAGTTTTCTGATGGTAAAATGTAAATTTGGCTTGAATGGACCGCAAGTAAAGGTCATGGGTAGGACTGGAAAAAACCTTCGTCTTCTAAAATGAAACTGTAAGTACTTTGGCACTGATGAGAGCCGTCTTCTTCAATGGCCTTGAATGACCTTCCAACATATGAGAGGAGGGGATCCAATACCCTTGTTAATTAAGTCTATTGTGGATGGACCCCACAGCCAAAGAGTTACCCTAGTTCAGACTCCAGGCATCTGTATCCAAATCAGGTATGCATTTCCAAAAGTGAATTTTTACCACTGAAGTTGAGGATGTTACTTCACAGAAGAAAGAATATCAGCTAATATTAGGAGCATTTAAACCTCATGACATTTCCTGCTCCTTATGGGAAACTTGTGTATATTAAAATTTCTTAAAAATCAAGAATCACTTTTGTCCCAAAGTAACATTTCTTTGCTTTTTCTTTCATAACTTCTGACGTTACCGTCACTTATGCTTAAGGATAAAGACATCAGGCTGAAGAAGAAAAAAGCAGATGTGGAAAAAATGTGTAAGATTTAAAAGAGTGCCCTGTTTTACATTTCTGGCTCTGTTGTACAGGGTGGTCTCATGATGAGTGAAAGGAAAGAAAACCCACAAAACCAACCTATTGGATGGGTGGAGGAGAAGAAAGGAAGAATTAAAAAAACAAAACAAAAACATCTTTTTGTTTAAAATGGAATCACTTGCTTAAGACAAAAAAAAAAAACACCTAAATTACAAGTATTGTTAAGGACTTTTATGAATTAGTTTGCATAAATGCAATCACTTTTTGTATGCACCTACAAGTATTTGGATTTATATGTGTGTTTTTATTGGTTTTGTTGAAAAAAAAAAGTTTTCTAATCACAAGAATGAGCTATCACATACAATAAAGGTACTAAGGATCCCAAACATTAAGCCCGTTGGGTTGGAAATAGAGAAGAAAAAATGAAAAACTCTCCACAGTTTCTCCTCATTTGACCTTTAAACTTGGTTTTATCATTTTGCCTGAAGAACTGTGAATTCTCATAACTCATTTGAGCCCTTTATTCTGGGTAATGAGTAAGTATGAAAATGTCTTCCCATGCTTGCTGTGGGCTGGGAAGATGTCTACACCTCCGGTCATCCACATTTGTGAGAACATGGAATGTAATCATAGAATGACTGGAAGCTGATAACAGCATTTCAATACTAGTGATAAAAGTATTTAGTCTTATTTTTAAAAAAAATTTATTGAGTATAGTTGATTTACAATGTTGTACTAGTTTCAAGTGTACAGCAAAGTGAATCAGTTATATGTATACATATATCCACTCATTTGTTTTTTTAGATTCTTTTCCCATACAGGCCATTACGGAGTACTGAGTAGAGTTCCCTGTACTAGCAGTAGGTTTTATTAGTTATCTATTTTATATATAGTAGCATTTAGTCTTAATACTGGAAAATATCAAAAGATGTCATCTAGTATGTTGGCTACCTGGGAAATTTTAGAGGCCAAGAAAAATCAGGGGAAGTGCTCTCCTATTTTTAAAGACATCTCTCTCTCTCTTTTTTTTTTTTGTGTGGAACGTGGACCTCTCACTGTTGTGGCCTCTCCCGTTGCGGAGCACAGGCTCCGGATGCGCAGGCTCAGTGGCCATGGCTCACAGGCCCAGCTGCTCCGCGGCATGTGGGATCTTCCCGGACCGGGGCACGAACCCGTGTCCCCTGCATCGGCAGGCGGACTCCCAACTACTGTGCCACCAGGGCAGCCCGACATCTCTCTTTTTAAGAAGGAGACCAGGTGATTCTGATGCAGGTGGTTGGTTAGGAGATGATACTTTGAGAAACATTCCCTTAACCAGGAAGAGAGCAAATATTTCATTAATGAACATTTACTACTTGCCAAACACTGATGGATGCTTTATACATACTGTCATCATTCCTCAAAACAACCTTATGAATAAGTATTATTATCCCATTTTACAGATAATAAATAGAGGCCAAGACTGTGGCCTAATAAGTGGTCTAAAAACTAATAAGTGGAGGATTAAGGACTCAAATCCATGTTCTTCTAGCTATTTCTTTCCCTGCACCAAAACTTCTTTCTTTTGCTCACATGTCTATCAATTCTGAGGATCAGAACATTATTCTTCTTTGGGTACAAAAGTGCAGTGTGCTATTATTTAGCTCATGAATCCATTTTTAGATTGAACAATGTCTGGGCATCAGCATGCAAATCAAGCCCCACTCAGTAGAAGTATCGAGAAAAATGTCTTGTGGGTCCAACTTGGCTCAGAAATGTCTCTCCCCAACAGCAGCGGGTCTGTCTAATTGTGTTTTTTAAGGATTACTCATCATCAATTATTTTGGCCTGAAAATTGGATATTTCTCACAAAAGAAAATTTGGGGAGGGATTATAATCAGGTTTGTGGATAAGATTTGTTCTTTTTATAACCCAATCCTGTTATTTCTTATGGCTCCATTATCTTTGGAAAGTTGGTATGTTTTGTTCTTCTTTTATATTGGTTTTCCATTCTTTCTTTTACCCAGATGCTAAAATTAGATTTAGGGCATCATAATTATGCCATAATTACCATGATCATATTTTCCTGCCATTGAAAATTAGTACCAATTTTGATTTTCCCCAAAACTTCAACAGATGCTCTCTTTCTATAGCTTCATAAATCAGTGTCAGTGTGTATATAAATGTACAAGCCATTTTGCTGAACTCATAAGGGGTGTGCTGAACTCACTGTTTCACTGAAGTTAATTGTTTCCAAGAATTATCATTCTTTCTATTGATAATTTTATTCCAGAGAGCTTAATTTTTCTCTAATTACCCTGAAAAACTGTCTTGTTTCACTGTCCAGAGAGGAACTTATTATCTCTGCCTGAAAACTTCAGTTTACAAATGAGACATAGAGGACCAGAGAAGGGAAGTGACTTGTTCAAGGTCACTTAGCAAGTCAGGAAGAGAGTCAAGGTTAGATATTTTTATCCCCAAATGCGTTTTATTGTATCACACTGACTTAATCAGACTTAGGTCTTGGGACTTAAGACTGGAATCTTAATTCTGACTAGCCATTCTGCCCTTGTTATTTTTGAGGAATAGAAGATTAGAAAATACAGTGGAAGGAAACTAAAGGTCACCACTTCTGGAAAAGAAGAGTAAAAGGTTTAGTATCCCAGTAAAGTCTGAAAATAAGATGTTGTTTATCTGGGATTAGGAGTACTATTACTCTCTCGCTAGGTGGTAACTAAGAGCTAAGAGGAATAAAGCTTTGGCAATTCATTTACTCATTCAACAAATAATGACTATCAACATTCTGTGTGTAGTCTCTGGGGATACAAGATAGAAGACACTTTCCCACACACCATCCCAAGTAAAAGAGTTGTCGTTCCAGTGGTAGTTAGAGATATACAGACCAATAATTATAACATAAGAGTGGTACATTTATGGATCAAAGTTGATGGTGAGTTTTTTTTTTTTTTTTTTTTTTGCGGTATGTGGGCCTCTCACTGCTGCAGCCTCTCCCGTTGCAAGCACAGGCTCCGGACGCACAGGCTCAGCGGCCATGGCTCATGGGCCCAGCCGCTCCGCGGCACATGGGATCCTCCCGGACCGGGGCACGAACCTGCGTCCCCTGCATTGGCAGGCGGACTCTCAACCACTGCGCCACCAGGGAAGCCCGAGATTTATTTATTTTTTTTTAATTTATTTATTTATTTTTGGCTGTGTTGGGTTTTCGCCTCTGTGCGAGGGCTTTCTCTAGCTGTGGCAAGTGGGGGCCACTCCTCATCGCGGTGCACAGGCCTCTCACCGCCGCGGCCTCTCTTGCTGCAGAGCACAGGCTCCAGACACGCAGGCTCAGCAGTTGTGGCTCACGGGCCCAGTCGCTGCGCGGCACGTGGGATCCTCCCGGACTAGGGCTCGAACCCATGTCCGCTGCATCGGCAGGGAGACTCCCAACCACTGCGCCACCAGGGAAGCCCCTCCGAGATTTATTTTTAATACTGTACTATCTCTAATTTTATCCCAAGATAACTGTTTCTTTCTCCTGCACGTATAGAACTATTAGTTTATTCAATATATTTTAGTTTATATTTTAATTATTTTTCATGCCCTATCACCAATAAAGTACTGCATCAAGCAAGGCTCCTATCTTCAAAAACTTGCAATCTAGTAGAAGAGACAAAATAGTTGTTTAGTCATAATTCAAATTAAAGTGTGAATATTCATCTTTAAAACTAAGGTATTAAGTGGTTAGGATAGAGGTAGCATTGATTTTGATCCTTAAAGAATTCGGCAAGTAGAAAATGGGCCAGTTGTTCCAAATAACAGAGACTTTGTGCTTAGAGGTCTGAAGCTTACAGTTTTACAGGATAATTCAGTAAAAAAGGGCAGTGGAGAAAAGTTTAATTTGGAAAAATATGTTGGAGCTAGATTTGGAGAAAAGTTGGACATTTTGAAAGCAATCTGACCACTGATGAGTTGAAGCAAAGCCATTTATTGAAATGGCATGTTTAAGGTCAAAACATTTCTAAGGTGGTCAGAATAGCCTAACCATCAGTTGAAGAGTCTATTGAATTTGTTTCATTTTTCTGACAAGGTCAGCTACTGACCAATGATTACATAGTAACTTCTCACTATGGTCATGAACATGTGTGTGTGGGGGGGTGGTGGTGGTGGAAAGGACTCATTTAATATCAACCACTGTACACTTTTCCAGGTCATATATGAAAGAGACGCCTATTAGTTAGATGTAAGAAAATAATCCGTAGAATTTCATGGCAGCAGACAGGAGGACATGTAGAGCCATTAGCTACCACTCCATATAGAGATATGATGAGTTCAAGGAGACTTAATATGGTGTCTGAAATTAGATTAAACTCACTTGTGTAATTAACTCATGGTGCATCAACAGTCATTTCCAAATTCTTGTGCAAACTGCTTATCAAAGATAGGGTTGCTGCATCATCTTTCTTTTCCAGTAAGACAATGAATGATACTTCTGGTTTATCTATGTTGCATGTCTTTAAAAATACTGAGTGAGGCATGAAGACAATAATGTTTGCTCAAAATAAATTCCAAATATTAAGCTAACAAAGTTTAGAGGAATCTTAGAGATTATCCAACTGTGTTTACCAACTTAATTAAATTTGTTTAATCACATTAACTATAAATTGCCCTCTGTTATGTGTCAGGGACTTGTTAGGTGAATTCAGAAGACATTGGTTTGGAACCTAGTTCTGTCATTTATAAGCTGTGTGATCTTGGGTTAGTCACGTAACCTCTCTGAAGCTCTTTCACTATCTTTAAACAATGTGAATGAAAGTCTTCTAACCTCATGATGGCATTATGCGGGTGAACTAGGTAATGTATGTGTGAAAAGAACTTTGAGTAATGGAAGATGCCTTAGACATGTTAGCTCACATTATTATTAAAACATTATAGATGTCCTACCTTAAGAGGTCGAACTTGGGGAAAATGCATGGGATGGTTGAAATCACCCTTTTCTTTTCTTCTTTTTTGAGTTGGCTTTGGCTCATCAGTACTTTTATTTTATCAAGTAAGGACATTTTTATTTTTTAAAATTTTTATTGGAATATAGTTGATTTACAATGTTGTGTTAGTTTCAGGGGTACAGCAAAGTGAATCAGTTATACATATACATATATCCATTCTTTTTTAGATTCTTTTCCCATACAGGTCATTACAGAGTATTGGGTAGAGTTCCCTGTGCTATACAGTAAGGACCCTTTTCTTTTTTATATATAAATTTATTTATTTTATTTTTGGCTGCGTTGGGTCTTCGTTTCTGCTAGCGGGCTTTCTCTAGTTGCGGTACACGGGCTTCTCATTGTGGTGGCTTCTCTTGTTGCAGAGCACAGGCTCTAGGTGTGTGGGCTTCAGTAGTTGTGGCACAAGGGCTCAGTAGTTGTGGCTCGCAGGCTCTAGAGCACAGGCTCAGTAGTTGTGGCACATGGGCTTAGTTGCTCCATGGCCTGTGGGATCTTCCCAGACCACGGATCAAACCTGTGTGCCCTGCATTGGCAGGTGGATTCTTAACTACTGTGCCACCAGGGAAGTCCAAGGACCCTTTTCTTTATTGATCTTTACCCACAAGCGAATAAACACAAACAGGCTAGCAACTATACAACCATGTAGTTATGTGAGAGAAACAGTAGGACAGGGAGGGACCAACCTCTCCTTTGTATAATCAGTCCAGAGTTGTTCACTCATTTGAAATAGCATCAAAATGAGAATAATATAAATATTTTAGTAATTATTAGACAGTGGTTTTGAAGAAGGTGATTGATCTTAACAGGAATATTTTTCATTTTATTTTAAATGTGTGACTAGTACTCATCCTAACTCCTTCCCTGGTAGGGCTGACAGGCTCTGCCGCTGCAGGGAGTGTTCCCTTCTCCTCAACAGAAACTGATCATGGAAATTGTCCAATCTGCAAGGTAGAAGAAAATATCTGGAGATTGATACTTGATTATTTGAAGGGGAAGACCACTGATATCCTATAAGATGGGGAGAGGAATTAAGTGGAAAATGCAGCAGAGGTACGGGAGAATGGCAGGTTTAGAGAAAAGAGGATTTTTCACCTGGGCAGCTCAAAAACTGTAGGGACTCTCTAGGGATCAACAGATGCCTACATAACACTCTTCTGAAAGAGAGTCAAGAAGGTAGACCAAGGAAACTATGCTCTGTCCCCGTATTTCTCCTAATCTCCATCATCACATACAAACTTCTCACATATACATACGCACAAACACACACACACATACACGAATCATGTATATTTTCTATAACTTTAAAGCAACTGTTTAAGTTCTTTAGAAAAGAATTATTGAAACCATTTCCAAGTTTATGGGTACACTGTTTTTTTGAGAAAGGGGAGAAGAAGAGTGGTATCCATAACAAAAAATATGTATGCCCTCCTCCAAGACGATTGTTGGTTCCCTCATTGTGGATTCCCAGTGAACAAAGGTTTTCAACACCTAGACAAGAGTCCCACTGGGAGAAGATGGGGCCCTCTGACACTCTCTACTCAGAGAGAAGCAGGAGAGAGACCTTGAGGAAAACATAAATAGGAAACTTATTACGGGTTAAGGATACATAGTTTCAAAATAAATCTGGATAAATCATTCATGGAAGACTCACAGTAGGAGAGCAATATTTTCAAACAGCTCTTACATTTCAGATGCTCTAAAATGTATTACCTCCACTTTTAGATGCAGAAATTGAGCCTCAGAAACGTTATATCATTCTTGCAGGTCAGATGATGCTGAATAGAAAATCTAAGATTCTAGCACATGTCCACACAACCTCAAAACTCTGAGATGACACCATGTTGAGAGATTGGTAACTAGTATCACTTATTGCATGCTTAGTATATTCCCAACTTTACATTATATAATTAATTCTCACAATAGATAAATTTAGTGGGGCACTATTATGCCCATTTGACAGACAAGGAAAGAAAAGAGATCAAGGTGATAATGAAATCCACACAGCTAAGAAGTAGGCTTGGGATTAAAGCTCAAGTGTACCTAAATCAAAGTTTGTGTCCATTCTACTGAACTGCGATAGCCCAGTATCCCTTTGAGATACACCTATGAAGAGCAAGCTTACCTTCCAATCAATGTGGCCTTCTGGGGTCCCTACCAGAACAGAGTGACAAGATTCCTTACTGCTTCTTCCGGTTACTCAGTGGTACCATAATTCTGTGTGCTTTTTGCTCCCATAGGTTTACACATTGCATTGCTACTGCCTATATCTCTATGTGTCAAACCAGAATATGTGCTGCAGCTTATCTTGCCATTGTCCATTTCCAGGGACTGGCACAAAGTAGGAACTCAGGAAATTTTATTGAATCCCTATTCTGATGAGAAAGTCTTTAACAGGTGAATCCTGAAATGGAGGGATGAGCTTGTGTCAAAGTTCCTCAGCTAGTTCTAAGGTTTGGGAACTGCTTGAAGGAATTATAAATGCACCAGGAGCCAGAGTATCCAACACTTACTGCAGCTCCCAAACCTCTGATGATTGTCTGTGTCGTCACAGCATTTCCTCATTTCCTGCAGAAGAGGTATTTAAAATGCGTTTCTGGACAGATCACGAAGAACGGTCACTCTGGTCTTTTTACAATAGAATTGCTCATCTGTGGCAATGGTTGACCTGGCCAGGACAGTCTGACCCAGAGGCCAAACCATCGATGGTGCTTCCTTTAATAGCCACCCTTTATCCTTCCTTTTCCAAAGGTGGCCAAAGACCACAATCACCAAATAATAATGACTGAGTTTGCTTGTTTATTTTTCCCGTGATCACAGACAAGATGGGGAAAAAATAAAGTAAATGGCTTCACATGTCTAGAACATTTGCTTAGTATCAGACACTATCTGACATATGCATAGGTTGACACATTTCATTCACCAAATACCCTATGTGGTAGTTTATAAACGCTGTACCTGGTATTTATACCTAGTGACTACTTAACACGTGTTTGTTGGATAAATGAATGAGATGTATTCTAGCTTGACTTAGTTAGATTAAAAAAAAAAAAAACACCCCAGAACTTGAAGCAAAAGCTTACTTTGGGGATGCAATCTCAAGGAAACAGGAGGGAAGCAAAAATGGGTAGGAAAAGAAGGAGAACAAATTCAAGGTGTGTGCCGCCAAGCTAGTCAATGCTTTGCAAACAAGCAGTTGATTCCTTGATCTTACAAGATGTTTTCAAATAGGCTAAACAAAATACAGTGTTACAAAACAGTCTTTCCATACAGTGGCGAAGAAAGAAGAATAAGTATATTCTGGTTCCTTCTGGTTCCTTCCTTCCTGTCCTTTATCTCCTATTGGTCAAAGTCTACCATGTGGAGCATTAATGGCACTTCTCCGTGGAAACCAGAGCCCCCCAGGATACTTTTGGCCAGTGTACAGACAGGGTGATCTCTTTATAAGTCAGAGCTGTGCATGGGGCAACTCAGTCTGTAGCAGCAGCAACAGCAACTTGGATCCATGAGTATTGAAAGGGACGTACACCCTTGCTAGGTTCTCTCCAGTCTGAAAGCAAGACAAGTGTCTTCAGCTAGAGTCAGGGTACATGGGAGGCATCATTAAGGATAGTGTGTAAACTGAGTCCAATATATAGTCCTAAATGGCCTCTTTCCTGCTCAGGTTCTGTACTCTTTCTCAGACTCAGACACAGGGTGTCTTATGTTAATCTTCCTTCTTTTCTTTATCATGGACTCCAGACACTTGGCCTGCTTTTCTCTCTTTTCAGCAACTGCTACCATATACTCTACCTTTTAGGACTGTTCTCTGCATGTCTATGCCTTGCAGAGTAATGGGGCCTTGTCTCTTCAGATTGCGCTCCCCTGCAAGCTCACCACTTACCCCAGCTCCTTATTGCTGCTCTCAAAGGCAAGCCTTTAGGTGAGGAACAGCCAGCAAGTATCTTCCCCTTCACTGACTCAGACCATCAGAGACATCATGGAATTCTGAGAAGCACTGTGAGGCCAGGTCCAGTGAAAACTGTTGTGATTGATTTGGAGTTTCCACCATTGGCTTGGAAGGAGAGTAGTGACAGTACCTAGAAAAGGCTTTTATCTAATCATTTAGTGTAAAATCATTATGTTTTGTGTTTTATCTCTGGTCACTTATAGAAAACCAGTTGAAGAAGACAACTTTTTACAAATTAAAAATATTGGGAAATGATAACATTGTAAAGTTCTTAAGGCCATGATTCCTGGTCTGTCATCCTTAGTATCTTTAAGGTAATGAATGGGAGTTCCAGTAGGTTTATATTCCTGTGTTTTGGGGAGAACTTATGGACAGACTTTCCATACCATAATATCATCATTGTCTTCCTCTTAATGAAGTATTTATCAAAAATTCTTGCCACAATGAGAACCTACTCTATAACACAGGGAACTCTACTCAGTGCTCTGTGGTGACCTAAATGGGAAGGAAGTCCAAAAAAGAGAGAATATATGTATATGTATAGCTGATGCACTTTGCTGTACAGCAGAAACTAACACAACATTGTAAAGCAACTATACTCCAATAAAAATTAATTAAAAACAAAAACTCTTGCCACATTTTCCTCCAAGAAAACTTCCTTATCAGCCATGAATATAAAATCAAATAGAAGAGGTAGGAATCCTTAGACTCAAGTGAGCAATTTGTAACTTGAAGACTTCCATTCTGAGGTATCCCATTACCTTTAGATCCACAAGATTTGGAGCATGTCTTTGGCTGAAATAGATTGGGAACTTAAGGGCACAAATTAATGACAATGAGAAGTAAAAAGATTCTGGATATATTTTGAAGGTAGAGCCCATAGAATTTACTGTTTGATCAAAGTTTATTGAGAGAGAAAAGTCAAGGCTTTGACCCAAGCAACTGAAATAATCCCATCACAGAACGCTTAAGATATGAACATTGTATCCACTGCCCCCAAGGCCATGCTGGATTCATGGCAAAGGAGAACACTGTGAAGATGCAAAGCCTGGGATCCCTAAATATTGGCTATACACTCAACAAACGGTCCCTCTCCAACATGAAGTATTGGCTATACACTCAACAAACGGTCCCTCTCCAACATGAAGCCTCTAGTTGTCTTTAATTGGTTAAGAGCATATGAGGGAGAAAACATCTGGGGAAGCAGATATCTTAAGCCAAAATTACTCCATATCAAATAGTTGTGAAAGAATTACAGAGGCACAAGACCAAAGTTCTCTGTTTCCAAATGAATGTAGATGCTATTTTACACTCACTTCAGAACGGTAAAGTGAGAAGTGTAAGGCTCAAGGGAGAAATGAAAATTGAGTGTCTAAAACTGCTTTCTCTGAAAAAAATAGTTTAATACAGAGAATACATGCAGAAAGTTTACCTGCAGACACACTTGTAGCAGAGTGTGGAAGGCAGAATTGAACAAAGGCAGGAATTGATCCATGATGTGGCTGCGTTTGAGACCTCAGCAGGTCCTACAGAGAGCTCTGGAGCTGGGATAACCTATCAGAGCTGTCCCAAATTGCAGCAGGAGACTTTGTATCCCTACCTGAGTCAGTCAGGGCTCCTTGAGAAGGTTGTGGCCTTGAGTAAAGTAAACTCTGTGGCCAAGGACTAGTGTTAGTGAAGGATTCAGCTGCTGGCCATGAAGGTGTGGGTGTGTTGGCGCTGCAGAAGGAATTCAAGATGAATTCCAGAGTATCCTCTAGAAAGAAGTTATGTACTGGCAGATTTCCTTCTGAAATAGGTAGATGCATAGTGACAAAATGTAGGTAGGAGATTTCTCCCAAGTGAGTTTACAAGTCATGAATTCCAGCAACCTGTCATCAATTGATTGGCATTGTGGCGAGACCATACCAAGAAGATTTTCCCTTTCATTCACATATCACTAAGCTTCTGCTATGCTTTTTGGCAATGGTAAATATTGTGTTCCAGGAACATAATTTTCCCAGTGATAATTGCTTTAGGGGGCTAGAGATTATTTTGTTTTCCAGATTTGCCGTGTGTGGGCCAGGGAACATCTGTATGTGCTGACACAAAAGGTTTTCTACAATATTTTTATGAAGGATAATCTTGTGTGTACTTTCACCTCTTTAGTCTCCTTAAAAGTCAAGCGGGGACTTTCATTTCCTGGAGATGGAATACATGTACTTTTCTGTTTTACTCCTGATAAATGCAATTAAACCCTGGATATTATACGTAAAACAAACATAAAGAAGACTCTGAATGTTGGAGAGAAAAAAGGCTGGGGACCACAGGACCCAAGGAATGAAAAGGTTGTGAGTGCCTTTAGGTGTTTTTGTTTGTTTTGTTTTGTTTTTCATCATATATCTCAGCCTTGAAGCCAAATAAGCCACTGAATTAGAAACCCCAATGGATACAGATGAAAAATAAGCCCCAACAGAAGCCTGCTCTCTCTAGTCAGAGGATGAAGAAACAGGCAGCTTAACAGGACAGAAAACTTTTAAACAATAGCCACTCTAGCCAAACAAAACAGAAAAATTGGCCAACTCATGCGAGCGAAGGCTAGACATCCACCCTCATGACGCTGTAGCAAGATACCCCTAACACTGCTGCTGGCATAGTATCAGAGAAGGCTAATTAAGGAGGCTGGACTCTTATCCATGTTGGCCAATGAGAAGGTCCTTCTTTACCTGCACTGTCAGTAGAGACACGTAGAGATTCTGGACTTCTACCCCAGCCTAGCAATAACGAGATGGCCCTTCCACTCCTCACTAGATTGGTGACAGAGAGGCCTAGTGAAGACTCAGGACTTTGACCATCACCCATCAGTAGTAAGGCCATCCACATTCCAGTGTCAGTGGAAACCCTGAGGGGAACCCAGATTCCTACCACATCCCAACAGTCATGAGAAGCCTACCATGGGGTTACCAACAGAGGCCAAGTGGGAAACCTGGACTCCTGCTTCTACCTGGCAGTAATGAAGCAGCATCCCTCCTTTGTGTGACACAGCAGTGCCATAAGATCTAAATAAACAGAGATATACTATGTTTCTGAATCAGAAGACTCAATATAGAAAAGATGCCAATCCTTCCCAAATTGATATGCATGTTTCATAAAATTCCAATAAAAATTCCAGCAAGAGTTTTTACAGATACAGACAAGATTATTTTGTAATTTGTATGGAAAGGCAAAGGAAACAGAATAGCTAAAATAATCTTGAAAAAACAATAATAAAGTAGAAAAAAATCAGTCAACCTCTTCTTACGGTTTCTTATATAGTCACAATAATGAAGAATGTGTGTTATTGACAGAAGAGACACATAGACCAATGGAATAGGACAGAGAACTCAGAAATAGACTGACAAAAACATGGTTAACAAAGTTCTGACAAAAACACTAAATCAGGGCTTCCCTGGTGACACAGTGGTTGACAGTCCACCTGCTGATGCAGGGGACATGGGTTCGTGCCCCGGTCCGGGAAGATCCCACATGACGCGGAGCGGCTGGGCCCGTGAGCCACAGCCACTGAGCCTGCGCGTCCGGAGCCTGTGCTCCGCAACAGGAGAGGCCACAACAGTGAGAGGCCCGTGTACTGAAAAAAAACAAAACAAACAAAACACTAAAACAATTCAATGGAGGAAAGATAGCCATCTCAATAAGCTGTGCAGGAGTAAATGGACAGCCATAATCAGAAAATGAACCTCTACCACATTTCATAGAAAACGTAACTCAAAATGATCACAGGCTTAAACATAAAGCATATGACTATATATCTTTTAGAAGAAAACATGAAAGAAAATGTCCAGATTATAATGTTAGGCAAGGAGTTCTTAGATTTGACATCAAAGCAATATCTATTTTTAAAAATGGATAAATTGAACTTGAGCAATATTTAAAACATCTCTTTTGCAAAAGACCCTGTTAAGAGAATGGAAAGAAAAGCTATAGAGTGGAAGGAAATATTTGCAGACCTTTTAACAAAGGACTAGAATCTGATATAAACTCAACAATAAAAATCCAAAAAATCCAGTTAGAAAATGAACAAAATACATGGTGAGACTCTTCACTGGTATGGACATACGGATGGCAAATAAAAAGATGTTCAACATAATTTGTCATTAGAAAAATGCAGAGTAAAATCACAATGAGATATCTCTATATACACATAGAAATGGCTGAAAAATGAGTAATAACCACACTAAATGCTCGCAAAGATGCAGAGAAACTGAATTACTCATACATTGCTAGTGGGAATGTAAAATGGTACAGACAATGGGAAAACAGTTTGACACTTTCTTAAGAAAATTAAACATTCAAATCCTATATGACCTAGAAACTGTATTCCTGAGCACTTACCTCAGACGAATGAACACTTATGTCTGTAAAACAACCTATACACAATTGTTTATACCGGTTGTATCTATAATAATAAAAACCTGGAAACTTTATCTGTTTTAAACTTTTTTTTATAGGTGTTTGTTATGGGCTGAATTGTGTTCCCCCCAAATTCATCTTGAAGCCCTAACTCCCAAAGCCACTATATTTGGAGGTAAGGCCTTTAACACAATAATTAAGGTTAAATTAGGTCATGAGGATGGGGCTCTAATATGACTGGTGTCCTCATGAAAATGGAAGGGATGCTGGGGAGGCATGCACACAGAGAGAAGGTCACATGAGGACACAGAGAGAAGGCAGCCCTCTACAAGCCAAGGAGAGACATCTCAGGAGAAATCAAATATCTTGATCTGAGCTTTCTAGCCTCCAGAACTGTGAGAAATTAATTTCTGTTGCTTAAGCCACTCAATCTGTGGTATTTTGCTATGGCAGCCCAACACAGCATGTTAAGCTTATTTTACATACTGGGGGCCTAAATAACTCCCAACAAACAGCATCTCTCTCTATTATTGGAGTTTTGCATAAATTGAGATATATAACAAATGAGTGGCAGATGGAGTTTTTAAAAGACACGTTTATTACTGATCAAGGCCAATTTGGAGAATCCTGTCTTGAGAACAAAAGGCAAGTAGATTTGCTAATATAAATGGTATAATCAGGCAAACTCACTTACCAAGTCCTACCAGCATAGACTGGAGCAGTCTTGCCTGAATGGGAACCTGCTGGGCAGGAGAGAGGACTGGAATATACTTTCTATGGACAGAAAAAGGAAGCGAATGACCTCTCATTCCTGAGCCCACAATGTCTGCTTATTCTTTCTAAATTTTCCATTCTTTACATCATTCCACATTAGGAGAGGAGGAAGAAAAGGATAGATTGAGAAAAGTCAAGAGCATGTGTAAGGAAAATGACTCTTGAAAAATCTGGAGAATGGAGAATCCCCTCTTCCTTTCCTCAGTTTTTTGGTTTTTTTTTTTGGTGGTATGCGGGCCTCTCACTGTTGTGGCCTCTCCCATTGCGGAGCAGAGGCTCCGGACGCACAGGCTCAGCGGCCATGGCTCTCGGACCTAGCCGCTCTGCAGCATGTGGGATCTTCCCAGACCAGGGCATGAACCTGTGTCCCCTGCATCGGCAGGCGGACTCTCAACCACTTGCGCCCCCAGGGAAGCCCAGTTTTTTGTATTCTTAACCCATTAGGACTAACGATGATTCCTTTATTGAAAAAAAGGTGTGGCTATCTTGTGAAGGTCATATGACCAACAGTCCATTGAGATATTCCTACTGGTCTCATAAGGTCACTCTACCAATACCAATAACTACTTTACCGGGAATTCTCCAGGGACCAGTGTTGTGTATTAATCAACCCACAGTGCATTAAAAAAAAAATCAGGTTCCCTAAGCACAGGGTTCCTCAGCTACTACACAAGTCCACTGCATGCATAGTATCTACTTGTTCCCCCACAGGTTACACCTATGGAAATTGAGAGATAAGGGGAAAGGGTGCAGATATGTTAACTTTCATGAGCCAGGTATAATAAAGTCCTTTGCTTCTGCCACAAGCACCTCATGTCTTTTGCCAGAATTCATGAAACTGTGGCAGACAAAATCGTTAGCTTATGAATAAGGTAAAACTCCAGACTTTTAAAAGTTCTTGATCTAGACTTGTGCAAATTAATTATAGTACAGTTTATAATCATAAAAAGTAGAAATCAAGTTCAATGTGTAACAATGGGGGAATGTATGGAAAGTTGTGTAGTACAGCATTTAAACTGAGCGAAGTTGATGTACTGTGTTTACTTGTATAAGACCAGTATTTTTATAGGTCAAAATTAGTTGATTATTGGCAACTGTATACAGTTTAACCTAATATGCATCAATATAAATAGATATCCAAAACATAAATTTAATTTTAAACTTTGATTTGTTCCCTAAAAAACAAAGTATGCAGATGTTTAAAATGGAACCTTACTCTTTTTAAATTTTCACTGATGGAGTAAAATTACTCCATTGTGGAAGGAGAGACACTGATTTCAAGATGATAAGTGCCCCTGGAGTGAGTGGCAAAATGATGAAAATAAGGTGAATACCAGTGAGATTTCAACGATATCTATAAAATTCTGGTTCTAAAACCAATGAAGATCAGAAGTAAATATTTTAATGTGCTAAATAGTTTTGTTTGTATGCGTGTATACTTGAGTGGCTGCCATAAACTTCCTAAAATCCTCTTTATACAGTAAGTATCCATTTTTTCCCAATTAAACCACAATATTAAAGTAAAACGAATGTATACAGGCTCAAGATGGAGACCACGATTTGGAAAGCAGTCCTCCTGAACGGGCTTTCCAAATCTCCAGAAGCAGTACCAGACCTCTGTTCTCTCATTTTCTCAGAAGGCCTTTCTTGGTTTACAGGACAGTTTTTTTCTTCTAGAAAACACCTTATGAGTCACTCAGAGGAATATGGGCTAAAATTTTTGCCATGTGTCATTAAATGTCATATAGTTCATCATCTGCAGGAAATTTTTTTTCTCATAATGAGAAATGCAAAGTCTGGGCTGGTTTCAGGTTAATTTTTTTTTTAATATAAAGTGTGTACTGTTACTGCCCTCAGTTTGTATGTGAAGAAACAAAGTCGTGGAGTCAAGATTTTAATCCCTAGAACTCTTGGTCCATAGTTGGTCAGCCATTCAGCTGTCAGCCGTATTTATCAGAGTAGCACCAGTAGTTTTCCCCTTGAGGAAACTGAAGCCCAGAGAGGCTAAGCAAAAGGTTCAAGTATTGTTTTGCACAGCTATGATGGAAACAAGGTCTGTTTAAGCCCTACATTTTAACACGATGATTTTACTTAGCATGCTTTATTTAGTTGTGTGTTTCTCTCTCTCCCTCCTTCCCTTCTCTACCTCTGACTTCCTCTTTTTTATATAATAGAAGATGCGGACAAATAATATTGCTTTCTACAACTTGAAGTCATATCTCCAGGCTTGTCATTTTACAATCCTGCGGAAAGATTAACCTCTCACTTTAGTTAGATTCGTAAGTCCCACTTCCAGAAGCAGCTTAGGATGGTTTGTGTATCTAGAATGGAGACTGGGTTGGCCTGTCTCTAAAGAGAAAGAGAAAGAGCCATCACAGACGTGGGCTGAAGAACAGGCTATGCTGTGTCAAGCCGACTCTTCTTGCTGACTCTTTCAAAATGTCATCCATTGGTAACTGGCACGGAGTCTAACTTTGATGTTGAAGATTCCCATTA
Source organism: Phocoena phocoena (assembly GCF_963924675.1). Taxonomy (NCBI): domain Eukaryota; kingdom Metazoa; phylum Chordata; class Mammalia; order Artiodactyla; family Phocoenidae; genus Phocoena; species Phocoena phocoena. The sequence goes on along the minus strand of NC_089235.1, from coordinate 69,305,782 downwards.
AAGTAGTGTGAGTTTGAGTTTTCCCCAGTTCAAAGTTCTGGTTCTGGCATTGCATTGTACCCACTAGCTGAGTGATTTTCATGAGTTATTAACCCTCCATTTCCTCATCTTTAAAATGGAGGTAGGGAGGATGGGTGATGCATATTTCACAGCTATCCTGTAAGGATCAAGGATGACTGTAAGTGCCTGGTATATACTAGGAATGTGTCTCAGTTAAGTGCCTAGTTTCAAGTAGATATTCAAGAAATGGTAGATGTTTTTATCAGCAGAATCAACATTGCTGACTTTCAAGGCTTGGAGCACAGCAGATTTAAAATGCGGTGTTTAAAGCATTCTACATACACTTGAGCCATTGATATGCTGGGTGTTGATTCTCTACCAACTCAAGAAAATTTTAATCATAAAATGTTTCCATTTGACAGATATTTTCTTTGAGTATCAGCTTTTAGAAAGACACTGCCAAGGATTCATAAAACAACAAATCGGTTAACTCAAAAGGCTTATCTCAAAGTACAAACACAGGTGTCTCTACTTCTGGGTTCCAATTGGCTGAAGACACTACATTTTGATTTCTTCCCTGAAAGGGATTCATGTGTAAGAAGAAATCACAAGATCAAAGATTATACAATTTTATTTCTCCAGGGATTGTCCCTACTGCTTGTTGCCAGGTCTCCCTGAACTCCCTGAGTTCACAGACTTTCTGCCAAGGGCTCTGGCTGGGGAATAATTAGTGTATTTAGATTTCTGATATTTCATAGTGATACCCCAACCCACTGGATTTTTCCATGTATGTCTGCTCTAAATGACCTACTCACATCTGATAAAATATCTTCACTTTTCGGCTTACCCACAGTTGGGAATGCAGTTCTGCTTTACTAAGATGAATGAGCCTCTCCTACAGGAGCTTGGTGGTGCCTCTTTGTGTGAGAAGCAGGGGAGATGACAGAGACAGTATTTCATTTTCTTTAAGTTCAAGTAATATTTAGGTTTGGGAGAAGCTAACACAACTAATCATCTCTCTCTCTTTGGGTCACCAATGAATTCTAAAAATTGGAAACTGGGGCTTCCCTGGTGGCACAGTTGTTGAGAGTCCGCCTGCTGATGCAGGGGACACGGGTTCGTGCCCCGGTCTGGGAAGATCCCACGTGCCGCGGAGCGGCTGGGCCCGTGAGCCATGGCCACTGAGCCTGCGCGTCCGGAGCTTGTGCTCCGCAGCGCGAGAGGCCACAACAGTGAGAGGCCCGTGTACAGAAAAAAAAAAAAAAAAATTGGAAACTGACCAACTCAATATGAATTTAAGGGAGCATTAAACCCTGGGAAAGGAAAGATGTGATCTGTCAGTGAAACTTGTGGGATGGAACATGTGAAGCCTTTGTGGCTTCATGATTTGGTTAGTAAGGAGTGGTTTTAACATCAAAAGATGACTTTTAACTCATATTTGGCAAAATGCCTTTACCACAATTGCTAGTGACAAAAGAAGAGCTCAGAACCCATTGCACATTCTTCCTTATATGATGATTCTAGGAAAAGAAAAGATACTTCATTACCTAGGATACTTAATTTAACTTATCTAACAAATATTTGACAACCCCTTACTTATGCTAAGTACTAGGGCTACAAATATGAATATTGCAGTGGAGTTCATTCCTCAAGCTATTTCTAAACTAGTGGGTATATGGATATGTAAACCAGTAACTGAAAAACAGAATTAAAAAGGACAATTCATGAAGTTACCAGAACTTCAATTCCTTGTAAGTTAGAATGATGACTAGTGGTAATAATTCTTGCCTCAAGTGGTTTTAAATTAAGAAAACTATAAGTAAAGTGAGTGATACAGGTAAGAGCAGGCAATTAATACATGAAAATCATCAAGATGATTATTAACATCATTCTTCTTATAGATCCAATAACATATGTGCGTGTGTGTATGTGTGTGTGTGTGTGTGTGTATGGAAAGGGGGAAAATAACAAGAGGGGGACAGGGGATGGAGTATTTAACTCTACTTGGGATTATCTTTAAATAAGAGAGGACATAGTAGTGGACAGGAAGAGAAGTTGGCAAAGGGTAATTTCAGGCACATAGCAAATACCCAATAAATGTTATCTATTATTATTATTATTATTGTTGGAGGTTGACCTATGATAAGTTTTGAAGGGTGAAATGAGGCCAAGAAGGGAGAAGGAGGGAATTCCCAACAGGGGAATGCATTTGTGCAAAGGATAGAGGCACAACACTTCATTATACCATTATGGAATACGAAATATTTCAATATTGCTAGGGGATAAAATGTGACTGAGATAAGCCTGGAGAGGTAGACAGAACTACATCATAAAGGGTCTTGGATAGTAAGCTAAGGAGCTTATACCACATCTCCTGACTATGGGAAGTCGCAAATGGAGTTTAACTATTTTAGGGACATTATCGAATTTACATTTTAGAATTATTACTTGGGTAGCAATAGAGGAAAATATTAGAGGTAAGAGGCAGAGAAAGCTCAGGGATATATGGTAAAGTTAAAATAACCAAGAACCTAAAATAATCCTATGCAGTACAGCATTTGTTCATTTATTGCAATATTGTTTATAATAGCAAAAAAGTATTAGACACAATCCAAATATATATCAGTAGGAATACATATATGAAAAATTAGTCTAGTATAGTCTAGTAAAATAATTACTAGAATATTGTGCACTAAAATGAATCAGTTAAATCTAAGTGTAATAGCAAGAGTTAACCCCAAATACCTGTGAGTTAAAAACAATAAGTTGAAGAATGTTAAGTACAACCTGATGCCATTTATGAACATTTAAGAAATAATATTGTTTATGGACACATATACACAAAGCAAATGTCCACAATAAAGACTGGAAGGGAAGTCACCAAATTCCTTATGGCTATTATATCATGGGAGGGAGGAAGGGACATGAGATGGGAGAGGAAAATAAAGAAGACTTGAAATTTATCTTGACTATTCTCTTTATGATCAGTAAAATTTAGAGCAAACACGACAATATACTGGCTTTTGTGATTTTCAGTGTGGGAATACAGATTTTAATTTTTAATAGTTTAAGTGCTTGTAGAAAATATTTTTAAATGAAATATGTGTTTGATTTTGGTGTGTGTGTGTGTGTGTGTGTGTGTGTGTGTGTGTGCGCACATGTGCATGGGCAAGGTCCAAAGTCTCCAACTGTTAAGGAGAATTCCTGAATATATTGAGGCTCACTCTCTTTCAACTCCGAAAAGCAGTAAATGGCTGATAGACCAATAACTTGGACTTGGACCCAAGAGCAGTGTCAGGGGTTAGGGATGCATACTACTAACTGCCAAATCTTTCAAATAGCAGTAAGGCTCCTTGGAGTTTTCAAATAAGGAAATCAATGAAGATCAAGTACCATTATTAATTCAGGAGGAAGAGGAGACTTTTCAAGGGAGGCTAATGATTGGGAGGCTGGCGCGGGTGGGTACGATGGCTCAAAGATCTGGACAAGAGTGAGTCAGTCTTGTGGTTTCAGGGAAATGGGACATCGCCTTTACAACTGCAGGCAAATGATTGTGCCTCACCTCCTACCTTCTTTCACAAATGGCCTTGAAGCCCCGTTTTTTTTTTTTAATTTCCATTGTTACTTTTTTTTTTTTAAATTTTTGGCTGTGTTGGGTCTTCGTTTCTGTGCGAGGACTTTCTCTAGTTGTGGCGAGGGGGGCCACTCTTCATCGCGGTGTGCGGGCCTCTCACTATCGCAGCTTCTCTTGCTGCGGCGCACAGGCTCCAGACGCGCAGGCTCAGCAGTTGTGGCTCACGGGCCTGGTTGCTCCGCGGCATGTGGGATCTTCCCAGACCAGGGCCTGAACTTGTGTCCCCTGCATTAGCAGGCAGACTCCCAACCACTGCGCCACCAGGGAAGCCCCAAAGCCCCGTTTTTGAGGGAGGAATTGAAAATGCTATCTTCACAATCATAGTTTTTGCTGTATTAAAAATACAATCAAAGACCCTTATGGAGAGAGACATTATGATAACAAGCTTAGTTTCAAAAACATGAAAAAGAATACCCTCTTAAGTAACTTGAATTTTCAGTTCAATTCAAGTTAGCAGAGAGCAAACATTTTTTTCCCCTTTGCTAGGTGTGTTTTGGATACTATTTAGGTACTACAGGAGGTGAAAAATAAAAGGAAACATACTTTTGAATTCAAGAGAACTTACGATCTAACTATTGTGCAGGAAATGTATACTAAGGGCTATATGATTCATGCAAACCATGCTGTAAGATTCCAAAGTAAGAATATCACACAAGCACTACAAAACAAGTTTAAAAATATGCATGGGATTTGCATTTTTGCTGGGTCTTAAAAAGACAGCAGACTTTCAGCAAGAGGAGGTCAGAGGAAATAATTTTAAATAGAGGGGATGGCATGGGAAAGCCCAAAGGGAACGGAAAGCCCTATTTGGAAGTACCCAAACAGTTCAGAAAAGAGTATTTGAATGTGATATACTGGGAGCACTCTTTTATTACCCTGGATCCTCTAGAAGCACCATATGCAACTTGCCCTCTTACGCTCTTAGAATCTCTACCATGAGAATGAGACGAAGGTAGTCTGCTGAGTGATGAGGAACACAGACTCAGTCATCCCTATTATTTGCTCCAGGTGACAGGTTGCCAACTGCCAGACTTAGAAGTGAGGTCATCCTAGATCATCGAGACACAAGGTGACCCATCAGCTGACAGTAAACAGTTGATAAAGCCCAGCAGATATTATCAAAGCCAATGCAGAGAGAAAGAACCACACCACTAACCTACAGAATCACAAGCTAAATAAATGGTGGTTGTTTTAAGCTACTGAGTTTTGGTGTGTTTAGTTTCATAGCAATATGAATCTTCCTGGGCACAGTAAATACTTATCCATTCAAGAACTAGTTAGAAAGACAACCTGTTTTAGCATTAAGAGTCATGGATGGTATTTAATAATTGCTGGAAGTCTTACAGATGATAAAATTACATAGATGATAGATTTCCTGGCTCTCTTTTACGTGTTATTTCTGTATTCTAATGCTGCTTCACTAAAGTTCTTGGGGGACAGAACTGTTTTATTCTCTTCCTTTTTAATAATCTAACTCTTACCTGTGGTCCATAGGGCAAGTCATGCTCTCTAGTCAATACCGATAGGTAAACACTAAATGAATATCAGTGATAAAAGGATAATGTGCAAAAAGGAGTTAGCATAGCAGAACTGGGACTGCTATCCTTAGAAAAACCTGCTTGCAAATTTGACCCTTGACCGGTATATTTGGGGACTTGGATTTGGGGAAGGTTTCCACCATTCCCTAATAAGGAGTTCACCATGCTTAAACTGTGCAAGCCATATGGCTTATTTTGAACACCTGCTCTTTTTAAAGGGGTCTGGAATGTCAGTATGTTCTAGGCAGAGGTTGCCTCTGTGACTAGACCCTAATAAAAACCCTGGGCACTGAGGCTCTAATGAGCTTCCTTGGTAGACAACGTTTCACAAGTATTGTCACAACTCATTGCTTGAGGGTAAACATCCCCTGTGTGATTCGGTACACGCCTCGGTTCCTCAGGACTCACCCATGCACCTTTTCCCTTTGCCAGTTTTGCTCTGTGTCCTTTCAAGTAGTAAATCTTATTCATGGACATGACTATACATGGAGTCCCTTGAGTCATTGTGAATCAATTACTGAACCTGGGGTGGGCTTGTGGACCCTCCCCAAGATAGATATCTATGATAGAAAGTACATAAGACAGAATGGCTTTTCAGCTGCACTCAAATTGCATCTGTTAGAGACTAAGTCATACATAGGCAAAGACTGGCACACCCCCAGAAGAACGTGGCCTGTTTAGACGTGACTGTATAAGAGTGCTGCTGAGTAGTGGTCAGAACAGCTGAAAAAAGCAACAACTAAACCTTTTTAGAATAGTTTCTAATATCAACTTTATATATATAATTATAATATTAAGTTAAATAGAAGCCTCTCTTTTACTAGAAGTATAGAAGTATTACCTAGTTATTAAAAAGGATTGGGGATGGAGAAATGGACAGAAGTTAATCAATGAAGGGGAAAAATTATCCACTGTCCATATCCTCCTGCATATGCACTTTTGTAATCGTGGACTAGTAACAGTTAATTTAATCCCATAACAGGATATATAATATTCAGGCAAAACTAAAACTTATTTCTAGGGAGAATGATCAATATCTCCTGACTAAGGTATAAATGTGTCCATAGAACTAGCAAGTGCTTGCTGTATTAGGTTGAAGAATTTATTCTGAAGGATCATGCTATATCAGCTATACCTTACTGTAAAAACCACCTCAAAATTGTATCACTTAGAACAACATTCATTTGCTAATGATTCTGACGTCCAGCAAATTGGACTGATCTCAGCTGGGTGGTTCTTCTGCTGGTCTTGTCTGAGGTCACTCATGTTCTTGATGACTCAACAAAATCTGGGTGGTCCAAGATGGCAGATGATGCTGGCTGCTGACTAATTGGTCCAGGAGCTGGAAATAACTTGTCTCTGCTACACATAGCCTCTTCTCTTCCAAACTGCAAGACCAGGCTTCTTCACTAGGAATACTTCTTCCAGTGATGGTGGAGGTATTCCCAAAGGACAAGAACAAAAACTGCAAACCTCTTGAAACTGAAGTTTGCAAGTTGCACAATGTCACTATGCCACATTCAGTAGGCCAAAGCAATTATAGGGCCAGTCCATATTCCAGGGGACGAAAAACAGATACTACAAACTGATGGAAGAAATAGCAGTCACATTGCAATGGGCTTGTGTACCAGGATGTGAGAAATTGTTGAGGCCATCGCAAACTATATACCAAACTTTGACACTGTTTCTCTCCCTCTCTCTCTCCATCTCCCTCTCCTACTCCCTCCACCCCCCTTCCCCCTCTTCCTCTCTTTTTCCCTCTCCCTCTTTCTCTCCCTTTCTTTTACATTCTTTGTTCTTGGTTCGTTGTCCTTCGACAGACTTGACACTATGTCTCACAATGGTCCATTTAAGACCAGTCAATGCTGAATGTAAAAAATTCTTAAGTCTCCGTTTGCATTGCAAAAAATTCAGTCTTTAAAGTGTACAGATTTTCCACTTTGACAACATAAAGTTTCATCTGTTACTTGTTCTCTACTTTGACTATTTCTTTGTCCATTATTTCCCACATCTGTGCAATGTATGACTCTCTTCCAGTGAAGAGGGTAAATTCTAAATTGTCTCCCAAATTAATAATTGCCAAAAGCCTGTGCCTCCAAGGTGGGAGAGTTTGTTTTCATACTCGTGACTTTCTGTAAGAAAAAGTGAAACTTCTGGTTAAACATTGCATTATGACCTTAGTCAATATTACTGAATCCATAGAACTGATGTGAGAATTAAAAATGGCAAGCTAGAGCCAAAACTGCAGAGCTACCTCCAAGAACTTTCAATGTAAAGAGAGAGACTGGCACACATATGGTGACAAGTATCACAAGAGAAATACCCAACTTGTCCTGTGAAATACCCAACTGCTCTGTGTATCATAAGCTCCATTACAGACTAGTCAGTGCTAATTCTAATGTCTTGGTGAGAAAGCTCTTAGTTCCAGCCTGGATAGCACCAAATTCAGACTTCAAATGTCAAGATTTTCTACTGTGCCCAAATAGAGGCTTATTCATACACACACACACACACACACACACACACGTGCCATAAGAGGGAAATGGACAAATTCCAATGGGAAATTAAAAGATGAACAAATTACTTTTAGTCGTAGGAAGCAAGAAAATTCTGAGATGCTACATAAATGTCTGTTATCTTTTTCCATCCTATGTCTCTGAATGTGAGTTTCTTTTCCTTATACTAAGAATTTTGGATTATATAATTTGGTGGGTCCCACTGAATTCCAGTATTTCATGCTTACAGCATAGGCACCGAATGTGGCATCAAAAATTCCAACACTAGTGAGTCAAAACTATTCCTCACACTCTTTCAGAAATAATCCACTGTGCCATCAAAATCGTTGCTGAATTATAATACACCTTATTTATTCCTTAGAAATGACACCACTCCCATCCTTGTGAAGTTTATAAAGAAGAGCTTTAAACTTACAGTTGAAGTCCGGGTGCACGAGACGAAAAACAAACTGAGTCAAAATGAAAAAGAATTCTGTATTTTCTGAAAATACTAGCAGAAAAAGTGACAGATCAATTTCATAGAAGCGCATTGCTCTGCTATTTGATGCACACGTGTGATTTATAGACCTCCACATAGGAAAATGAGTCCTCTGACCTGCTCTGTAAAATTTTGTGGAGTTCTTCTTTTGTAATGTTAAACAAATGCTCTATTTTCCTTCCATCACCCAGAAAAGTGTACTTATCTGTCAAGTAACTAAGATTTTTATGTGTTTATACTTCATTGTACTTTTTACATTTTAAATAACTTTCAAACACGCCCTCACATTTGATCATCAAACAAAACCGTGAAGGTTTTTATAAATAAGACAACTGAGCCCAGAGAATCCAAGTGAAAAGCCCTAGTTTACATAGCATGTCAATGACAGATCTAGGGTGAAACCCAGACATCTCACCTTGAAACCATTTTTTTCCTACTACATAATACAGGGGGGAATTTTGAATAGTTGTGTAGCCCTACCCCTCTTTTAGAGACAGCATCACTCATCTGTTTCATGGCTCTGACATTCAAATAGCATAAAAAGGATTAGGTTTATTTGGTGCCAGCTAGGCCATTTTGCTGCTCATCTTTCCATCTGTTGGACAGCTGGACAAAGGAACAGCTGCCAATCAAGGCTGTTTTGCCTGGCACTATCAGATCTATTGGCACCCAATGCCATATGCCAGCTGGTGCCTACTCTTGTTGAATAGAGCTTGTTTGAGAAGTGTAAGGCTCCAGTTGTTATTAATGCAGTTGTGGACCTCAGTCCCCTTCTTAATGCAAAAAGCTAAGGTCAGAGAGAGAAGGTAAATCAGACTCACCATTGAGAAAGGTTTACGTCTGTTTTTGTGGAACCAGAACCTGAGTTAGTGTCACAGACCAGTGTATGAATTCCATAGTTGCCACTTCTCCACGGTGTCACCTCAGACAAATCACTGTGCCTCACCCAGCTTAAGATTCCTTACTCTGCAATGGAACTTGAGCCTACCTTGCAAACGTGCCCTGAAGTTGAAATGAGTGTATGTGAAAGAACCCTGCCCACAGTAGACCCTTAATCAGTATGAACTGATCTAGAAACCACCTCCATCTGCACCTTGATATAATCTCTAGAAGAGAAGACTCTGGGGTCGCTTGTTATCAGTCTTTAGTTATCTGAAGGACTGGAAGGACGAAGGAGGATTAGAATTTTTTTTGTATATTTCTCTAGAAAGAAAAACTAAAAGACCCAAGGTTCAGACGTTTCAGGGAAATAAATTTTAGTTCAAAATTAGAAGCAACTTTCTAGAATTCAGAGCACTTAAGAGATGGGAAAATTGGGAGGGACACGCCACATCAAACACTCCTGAGAAGAGGTTGAGTCACCACCTTTTAGGATGTTATAGGAGGGAGCCCCTTTCTCCTCTACTCTCTTAGTTTGCCTTTTTCTCCCTTCCTTTATCTCTCTGGCTATTACCTATTCAAGAGTATTGGGTAGGGATAAAAGTGATTAATACACGCCTGTATCCTTAAGGAGCAATCTGCACATTACAAGTCAGTGCGTTATAAAAGATTCAAAAAGTGTGCTGTGGAAGTTAGTGAGCATGAGAGGGAATGAAAATCCCTGCGTCCAGAAATAAATAAGTGCAAAGTCGCTGGGGAAACATATGTGAGCATCCCTCACAAAGCTTAACCTGCTCAAAGTGGGAGCAATAACTTGGTCACATTTATCGTACATGCAACACAGTTGACATGTTTGCTAGGGCTGCCGTAACCAAGTATCACAAACTGAGTGGCTTACGCAACAGAAATGTATTGTCTCAATACATGTCCATAGGCTGGACATTCAAGATCAAGGTGTCAGCACGGTTGGTTCCCTCGGAGGACTCTGAGGGAGAATCTGTTCCTTCTTCAGTAGCTTCTGGTGGTTTTCTGGTAACTTGGGCTTTCCTTGGCTTGTAGGAGCATCACCCTGATCTCTGCCTTCATGTTCACATGACATTGTTCCAGTATATGTGTCTCTAGGTCTAAATGTTCCCATTTTATAAGTATACTAGTGATATTTGGTTAGGGCCTACCCTAATGGCCTCATCTTAACTAATTACATATGCAGTGACCTTATTTTCAAATAAGATCATCGTCTGAGCTACAGGGATAGGACTTCAACATATGAATCTTGAAGGGACACAATTCAACCCCAATTAGGGCCTTAGATGTGGTAAACATTCAATACTATTTTCTTCAGGACTGCAGCTGAAAACAAGAGTATAATCAAACCACAGAGTTAGAAATAAATTGATGAAACAAGCTCTACTTCTCCTAGGCCTCCATCCTTTCTGTGATTCTGGCTTTCTTTGGAGTCTTCCCAGGGTGTCTATGAAAGGTAGAATTTTTTTCAGCTATTTATTTCTCCAAGGTTCTATGACTGTGAGTGGGTGAGGAAAGAAAGCTAAGGAAAGAGAGTCCTAAAATAATGCGACCGCTTAAAGCATTTGAATTCCTTTGCTTGCTAGCATAGTATTAACTAATGACTAGAGTTGAATTATCAAAAGCAAAATAATTAGAAAGGAAATCGTTATTATTTTCTGAGCACTTAATATGTGTCAGACACTGGACTAAGTGGTTGATGTGATTAGATGGAAAACAACTCACAACCATAGGGGTATTATCACTTACACAATTGAAGAGAGGAGTCCTGAAGAGGTCAAGCAACTTGTCCAAGGTTACACTGCATGCAAGATGCCTCAAGATTCAAAACGGGTCCACCTGACTCAAAAGCCTCACTTTCATAAGTCCTGTTCTATACTGCCTTTTCTTGTCTCTTACCTTTCTTCAAAATTAAATTCAAACTGAAAAATCTGCTTACTGGCTCAGAGTGAGGATGGAGGGTGGTGGGGATGATATTTGTTTGTGCATCCGTGTATAAAACCAATACATTTTACAGAGGGAGGGAGGGAAAGGGAGAGAGAATTGGTAGAAGGGAGAATTCTTACCAGTTTATGTTTTAGGTAGGTAGGTAGATGGGTGGCTATTTATAACCTGCTTTCTTCAAATTATTTTTGGCTATTTCCACTATTAACTAATACATGACAGTAGACCAATTCAGAAAATTCTATTTCCTAGAAAGGCACCTGGCCCTCCCACTCTGTGGTGGTGAAAGGAAGAACACCAGATGTGCTGAGGTTTGCCTGATCTAACATTCTTCTTTGGGTCCTCACCACAGTCCCTGAAAAAGGAAATGATTTTAAGTGAGTTAATTAAATGAAGGTGGTGTTGAAGATGTATCTTTGGCTCTCTAGATCAATGCTGTGACAGTGAACCAAAGTGCTGAGTACCTTGAATGGTTCCCTCACAGACGCAAGAGTCCATTCTATTTCTGGACCACAGAAGATAGTTCTGTGAGCCTGACTCAGTCAGTGAGGGTGAGAGGGCTCAGAAATCCAGCTGTGCTTCTCCCCAGAGTACATCACTAGGAAATGTGATACTCTTCAATTAGGAACGTATTGAAATTAATCCATAAATACCCTCCATTTTTTTTCTAGTCTTGATGCTGAGGTCGTCAACTTTGTAACCATGGTTCGCCTTTCAGAAAATAAGTAGAGGATTCCAGAACCAAGTTAGCCCCCTGCCCACTTGCATACTTCCAATTCATTTGGCTGATATGCTCTGAATACTTGCTCCTGGAGAATTTAACATAGTAATAGACGTAAAATATATTCACTCGTTTCAACGATACCACCAGTTAGGCATTATTCACCACAAATTAGTGAGGGACACAGAATAAAGTAACTGGGAAAAATGCTAAATTTCCTGTGAGCATCTTAAAACATTAAGTGGAAGATGTGTGTCCAACTCATTCATTCATTCATTCAACAGATAACTTTAGATTGGGCTAGTGATGAAGATAGAAAAATTGTAATATAGATAGCCCCCCCCCCGCTTTCATAGTTCTTACAGTCTACCAGAGAAACAGAATAAAACATAGTATCATACAAATTCTCATATATTTATAGTTGCAATAAATATATTGTGAAATGAGAGAATATAAAAGAGGTGTAATCTGGTCTGAGTATTCAGATAAGCATCACTGTGGTAATAACATTTAGGCCAAGATATGACAGATAAGTAAGAGTTAGCTGGAAAGGAGGAATGGCAGATGGAATAGTAAATTGGGGATGAATTTGGGGCACTGTGGGTGAATGAGAAGCCAAATGATTGAGAGGATGTGACGGAGGAGGAAAGTGGCATAAGATGAGGCTGTGGAATTAGGGAGGGACAAGAAACGAGTCATATTAAAGCTGGTCTATATCCTAAGACTAATAGGAAGTCATCGAAAGGTTTTAATGAGTGCAGTTACAAGGTCAGGAGGACATTTCAAAGATCACTTTTGTCAGGACACGAGGAAAAAGAGGGATAAGAAGGAGAAGGGTGAAGTCCTGTTAGAAGATTCTGAAAAGCTTCCATGAGAAAGATGTGGTAGGTTGGATTAGAACTCGGGCAGTGAAGCTGTAAATACATGTTTGAACTAAAAAAAATATTTAGAATGGGTTTTGTCTAGACTGGAATATTATTAAAGATATGTCCAAGATGACTAGGCAAGTGGAAGGCTGGAGATGCCACTTATTGAGGTAGGAAACACTATAGATGGAGAATATTTCCTGGGGAAAAATATTATGAGGTCAGTGTTGCATATACCTGTGAAACATCCAGGCCGAAATGTCAAATCAGCGATTAGATATTCAGGTTGAGGTCTAGAGCCTGGAAAAAAAGATTTAAGTTGGAAATATCAGTGTGAAATTCATAGCCTTTGAGGTGCTAATGAAACCATGGGCACAGAAAATGCGACTTAGGGAGAAGTTCTAGACCGGGACAGCAAAATAGCCATGAGGAGCCCTGAGGTTTTTTTTTTATATCTATTTAGTGGAGGAACAATAACCGTGAAAGGCTCTGAGAAGGAGTGGCCAAAAGGGCAGGTGGAAACAGAAGACTATTGCACCAGCCAGGTCAAAGGAGGACTGTCTGCAGAACATGGTGGTCAACGTTACCTAAAAGTCAAGAAAATGTGGTGAGTGCAGAGATTGCCTGAAACTGGAGATTTGGAGATTGCTGGACCTTTTGGACAGTCATTGCCAAAAAGTGATGGAAGCAGAAGGCAAAATGCAGTGGGAGGTAAGAAAATACACAGAAAGCTCTTTAAATGTGGTGAGAAAAGAAGAAAATTGGGACAGCAGCTGGATGGAAATGATCCAAATGGTATAGAAGACATTTTTTTCCACCATCAGTTAAACTAAGTGACCTTCAAGAACCCTTTCAACTCATAAACTCCACCATGGTATCCCCCAGTAGTCAAGGCAAGAGTTAATAGCTGTGTTTTTTACTGTGTTCATTCTCAACTCATGACACAAATCCTCTCAACTTGCAGATGCTACTAAGTTTTTTGAAAGATTAAAGTTGTCATTAGTGGACTACCTGCTAGCGTTCATGAAATACGTACAGGAAATGAAAGAACTGTTTGACTAGAGGTCTAATAAGAATAAAGGCCAAGATCTTTCAAAACTGAAAATGTGATATCCTTGTGAACAGAATGACTAAGTGAGCAAAAAGAGAGGCAGAGCTCTTGGTAAGGGAATATACACTTATTGGTCAGTGAAACCACCGATGCAGATATATACACCTTGGAAATGATTAATTTAGAAAGTACAATTGGCCCAGCAGCCAGAAGCCCTGTATTTTTTTTTGTAACAGTCAGTATTGGAATGATTGTCAGGTTGCAAGATCTATAAGGAAATGATTGAAAGCCAGAGAGAGTAAAGATGAAAGTGCCTTCTTTCTTGAGTTTCTCAAAAAAAATATTGGCTTGATTACTTATCAATAACTGTCTGGTTACTGGTTTTAATGCCTGATGTGAGAAAAGCTCGAGAAATGTACCTAGGCTGCTGCTTAATATTAGGGGGTTATCTATAGTCCGCAAAAGGTCATTCAGCCTAGTGTGATACCAACCTTGAGACTAGAAGACCTAGACTCTAAAACTAGAATTAACAACAATAGCTAACATGCAGTTGCATCCCACTGTGCCCCTAAATTTGCTGTTTGCAGTGCCTAGTGTCTAATTTCCATAACAGTAAGAGTTAACATTTATTTAGTGCTTACTACATGCCAGACACTGAGCATGTATTATCACATGGAACCTTCAAAATACTTTTCATTTTACAGAGGCAAAAGCTAAGGACAGGACAAATAGGTTGATTAAGAAGTTTGCATAGTTATGAAGTGTTTCATCTGGTATTTAAATTCAGCTGGATGCTGACCAAGAATTATGAAACATACCAGAACATTCATTCTGCAGTGAATACATCCAGGCAAATAAGGACCAGCTGGGAAAGAGGCATCACCTCCATCAAAGCCAGCAAGGGCTAGAGAGTGGAACAAGGACCCACCCATGGTTTCAAAGCCTCCATCCTCCCTCAGAAATGTAGAGAGAGTTTTCTGATTCATGTAGGTGTCATCTTGGGGAGAAGAAAGAGAAATGGGTGGAAATATTGATAATTTACTCCCAGAGGATTCTTTTAAACTGTTAGGAATCCCATTTGTATGGTAAAAAACTGAAGTGTCATTAGCTGGCAAGGGTTTTCTTTTTCTTCCTATCCAGAAGATTTGGGGTTCAGAACCAATCCTTGATGAGTTATACAAAAATAGGAAACATTCCATTTTTTTGGATACCTGTGAAATCGGTGATGCTGCTGTGTTACAGGGAACAGGCTTTGTTTGTTTGTCCCCAAACAACCCTGACTGATACAGCTACTGATATTATATATCCAGTACAATTTCTTTGATAAAATACTGGAAATATTTACACTTCTTCACCTTTGCAGTTCTCTCCCACATTGATGCCCGATACAAGGGAGAGCTTCTCTAACAGCTTAAGGTCACAGTGGTCATCTCGTGTCAACCTTTTTGTGTGGTCCCCTGTCCCTGAACCTTTCAGAACAGGAAATCCAGGTACACATTTCAAGGTAATAGCAGGGGGAGGGGCTTGTTGGACAGTGCAGAAGAAGGGATCAATGTCTTAAGTGTGGTCCGAGGTCGTTGGATGTTTCTCCATGGTCCTTGAAAGGCTGCACTAGGGAGAATCCGTGGAGTTTGCAGATAGCAGGATTTAGATGTAAAGATTTACAGTAATTACCTGAATAATTCATGACAAAAACTTAAAAAGGATTATTTTCTGAGTCAACTGAATCATAGCTTCATGGCATATCATTGTTGGGAGGAAATTTAGAGATTGTGTGGTTCATCTCTCTCAGACTGAGATTTTTTTTTAACATTTTTATTGGAGTATAATTGCTTTACAATGGTGTGTTAGTTTCTGCTGTATGATAAAGTGAATCAGCTATACATATACATATATCCCCATATCTCCTCCCTCTTGCATCTCCTTCCCACCTTCCCTATCCCACCCCTGTAGGTGGACACAAAACACCGAGCTGATCTCCCTGTGCTATGCGGCTGCTTCTCACTAGCTATCTGTTTTACATTTGGGAGTGTATATATGTCCATGCCACTCTCTCACTTTGTCCCAGCTTACCCTTCCCCCTCCCTGTGTCCTCAAGTCCATTATCTACATCTGCATCTTTATTCCTGTCCTGCCCCTAGGTTCTTCAGAACCATTTTTTTTTAAGATTCCATATATACATATTAGCATACAGTATTTGTTTCTCTCTTTCTGACTTACTTCACTCGGTATGACAGACTCTAGGTTCATCGACCTCACTACAAATAACTTAATTTTGTTTCTTTTTACGGCTGAGTAATATTCCATTGTATATATGTGCCACATCTTCTTTATCCATGCATCTGTCAATGGACACTTAGGTTGCTTCCACGTTCTGACTATTGTAAATAGTGCTGCAATGAACATTGTGGTACATGACTCTTTTTGAATTATGGTTTTCTCAGGGTATATGCCTAGTAATGGGATTGCTGGGTCATATGGTACTTCTATTTTTAGTTTTTTAAGGAACCTCCATACTGTTCTCCATAGTGGCTGTATCAATTTACATTCCCACCAACAGTGCAAGAGTGTTCCCCAGACTGAGATTTATAGACAGGTACGTGAGATAACAAGTGGAGTTAATGCAGGAAAGGGACTTCTGGTCCAGGGTTCTTATGGCTCAATGACTTTAATCCTCCAACGGGTAGGTTTTACTCCTTTTTTTTTTTTTTTTTTTTGATAATGATTCATTCTTAGTGTATCAATTGGACAATCTGTATGGTGAACTTAGAAGCTCTCATTTGTTTATTCATTTATTGAAAAATTCAGAGAATTTTCTATTGCTAAGTACTGGACTAGGCACTGGTAAAAGAAGAAGGTTAAAATATAGACCCTTCCCTTATAGAATTTGAGTATAACAGGAGAGACAGATGTGAAAGTTCAGAGTAAGTCACACAACCTAAACAGCCTGAATCTCCTTTGCAATTACTGAGTCTAGGTGACTCTCATTGACAGTGCATGGGGGTGAGATGACTGAGCCTCCTCTCTTTCTGCATGATTTGCCTAGCACATTAATAATGAAAATATTCCTGCAAGAGGTATCCTTGATCATTTAAGAGAACACATTACTTTTCAGCAAATGCAACGCATTAATGCATATACAAACAATGCACATGGTGACTGCTATCCACAGATTAGTTAGAGCAGAAAATGGCAACTTGGTAAATATTCCTATAGCTGTCAGGCTGTTCTGCAGTGTCCTCAGCTCTGAAGAGGGGCTTCTAGAGCTACTGCCAAGGGTCAAGTGAAAGTCCATCAGCTCCTCTCTTCCACCAGGTCAGTTACACACCCATTACTTCAGTTTTTAGTCTTGCACCAGGGATTTCATTTCACCAAAGTGTTCACTGCTTTAAATAGCATGACAACTATTGATTTCAGGTAAGTCCTTGATTTTCAAAATGGGGAAATTGAAGACCAAGAAATTAAGTAATTTTGCTAAATTCCCAACGTTGGTTAGTAGCCAAACCGGAGTGAGGCTAGCATCCCATTTCCAGCCTGGTACTCCTTCCACCACTCTCCCCTGCTCCTTCCTTCCTTACTCATGAGAACCTGCTACCCCTGTGATGGGAAGTGCCAACCATTGGCTCTTATCCCTGAACTTGGAAGTCAAGGATCTATAATTTTTGCAAAATAGACTTGGCTTGTGAGTCATTTCACAGAGCTAGACTGACTTTCCACTGAAAGCTTACTGAAATAGGAAACTTGATCTATCCTTGAAAGAATCCTGTGACATTTGACAAAGCTGTTATCTTAATGAAGAGGACCACACAAGTATACGTCCATGATCCAAATAACATCTTAAAAGTGGCACCAAAATGAAGTTGTTTTGTTGCACTTCTCTGAGTGCAACAAAGCCTGCATCATGAGAATAAAATGAAAATAAGAGTCACATATGAGATCACACTCATAAGGAAAACAGACCCTAACACATGTTTATATACTTAAGAAATTATCTAAGAAGATGAACATGCAGCAGCAGGTACCACAAAATATAAATGAGCATCTGATTATTTAAAAACAAAATGATTTTGATAATTTAATCTTTCATTTTATGCTGAGTAATTTTATTCAACCTTGATCATCAATGTACACAATTTTTCAGGGAGATTAAAAATGGCCATATTCTACATTTATATTCATTCCTTGGTACAAATCTACACATATGTAGCTCTGACTCTGGCATATACACATACACACACATAAAGTACACTTTCTATTAACACACACTTACAAATATGCATAAATTAATTTTAGAGTTGAATAGACTTGCAGATTCAAGAAGTATAAGACAAAAATTATAAAAAGATGAGAGTTTTGTAGATTTAATAATACCATTAAATTAACAATTGATCTTGAAAGCTGGACTCGAAAGTGGTAACTTCTCAATTTTGCATAATCCCCAGCAGTGAACTACAAACTTTTCTCTGTAAAGGACCAGATAGGAAATATATTACATTCTTTGGCCTGTATGTTTCCTACTGCAACTGCTCAACTCTTCCACTGTAGGGAAAGCAGCCACAGATGATAGGTAAACGAATGGGCATGGCTGCATTCACTTATGAAGACTGGCATTGCATTTCATAAAACTTATATGTCATGAAAGTGTCCTTCTTTTGATTTTTTTTGGTACAGTTTAAAAATATAGAAAGCATTCTTAGAGCAAGGATTATGTAAGACAGGCAGGGCTGGATTTGACCTATGGGTCACAGTGTGCTGACCACTGCATGCAGCATCTAATATATTCTTATCAATAATTGTAGATATTCTCTAAGGGTAGTGCAGTTTTCTTTTTTGTCCAGAAACGGAATGGACTGTCTTGGGAAGTATTAAATACCCTACAGTGGAGTTGTTCAAGTAGAGCTCAATTATTTGTCTGTGGACTTTCAGGAAGTTTTTCAAACTCAGTTGAGAAATGACAATATTTAGAATAAATATTCCCAAACTTGGAGATTTAATATTATACTTCACACATTCAGTATGATAACTAAAGACCATAAATTCAAATTTGTGACATATCTTTCATATACTTACATGGTCCTTGTCTTCACAAAACCCAGATATAAGTTTAAAGATTCAGAATACTTTAGGTATATTTCTATTTAAAAATTGTAAGCTAAATTTTCTCATAGGCTAGATTAATGCCTTTCAGTCAAAATTACTCAAAAAAAAAAAATCTATTGAGCTCCTACTGGGTGCTGGGCACAGTTCAAAGTGTGGGATGGTAGAGCAGTGAATAAGATTACATTCTTGCTGCCAAGAAGCTTGCATTCTATATTCTGTACATACACTGTTAAAAACAAGCAAACTGCTGACTAGTGCATTGCATATAATAGTAATTGGCATGAAGAAAGCAAAAGCATACATTGACAGAGTGGCAGAGTGATGGTGGCTAGGTAACATTTGAGTTAGAACCTAGATGATATTAAGGAGTCAATCATGAAAAAAAAAAAAAAAAAAAAAACCTTGTAAAGTGTAATTCCAGACAGAAGGGACAGCCATGAGGTGGAAAAGAAATGGAAATGTTAGACATAAGGATGGAATGTTGCCATGGCCAGGGCAAAGTAGCAGAGGGAAAGGCACAAGATGTAGCAAGTAAAGTAGACAGAAGTCAGAGCATCCGGGGTCTTGTAGACCATGGTTAAGGGCTTTGGCATTCTTCTACAAGTACTGAGAAGACATTGGAGAGTTTGGAACACAAGAGTGACAAGATAAGATTTACTTTAATATATATTACATAGAAATATAATATGGCTCCTATGTAGAAATGAAGCTGTAGAGGATAAGAGAAAAGGCAGGTAGCCCTGTTAGGGGACTGATGCAGAAATCCAAGGATGCCTTGACTGTGGAAGTAGCCATGCAGGTCAAGAGAGCTGAGTGGTTTCAGATATATTTGGGAGGTAGAGTTTCTGATACATCAATTTTGAAGTATGAGGGAATTAGATGAATCTGGGAGAAGTCTTAGCATTTTAACATAAAGAGCTAGGTAGAGTATATATTTTACCAAGGAGAAGACATTCAGTAATGATCAATTATTGTTAAATTGATCTGGTTTTTTTTTTTTTTTTTCATTTTTTTCTGTCACCTTAACCACTCTAAGCCTCGGGTTCTTCAACTACCAAAGAACATAATATCTCATATTATTACATAAAATAAATGAAATAATGTATATAGCACATCATTAGGTCTTACTACAAGTAGCTCTATTTATCATTTCTCCTGAATATAATTGGACTTAATAGTAAGTACCATTTGTCAAACACCTAGTTCCATTTATTTGTGTTTTCTTCAATTCCTTTCATCAATGTCTTATAATTTTCAGTGTACAGATCTTCTTGGTTAAATTGATTTCTTAGTAGTTTATTCTTTTCATTATATTTTAAATGGAATTGTTTTATTTATTTCTTTTTCAGATAGTTCATTGTTAGTGTATGATTTTATATCCTGCAACTTTACTGAACTTGTTTATTAGTTCTAACAGCTTTTTGGTGGAGTCTTCAGGGTTTTCTATATATAAGATCATATCATAAAATAGATAACTAATAAGAACCTACTGTATAGCACAGGGAGCTCTACTCAATACTCTGTAATGACCTATATGGGAAAAGAATCTAAAAAAGAGTGGATATATGAATATGCATAACTGATTCACTTTGCTGTACACCTGAAACTAATACAACATTGTAAATCAACTATACTCCAATAAAAATTTTCAAAAAAGACCATATCATCTGCAAAAATTTTATTTCTTTCTTTTTGATTTGGATGTCTTTTATTTCTTTTTTCTTGCCTAATTACTCTAGTTAGGATTTTGATCTATCCTGGAGGGTGTTTTGCGTATGCTTGAAAAGAAAGCATATTCTACTGCCTTGTGCAGAATATTCTATATATGTCTGTTAGTGTGGAATTTTCTGTATGTGTATATATATGTTTGTTTATTTGATCTAAGGTACAGTTCAAGTTTAATGTTTTCTTATTCTCTGTCAGGATGACAACTGGGTTATTGAAGTCTCCTACTATTATTTATTGTTGTATTTTTGTATTGTTATCTATTTCTCTCTTCAAATCTGTTAGTGTTTGCTTAATATATGTAGATGCTTTGATATTGGGTGTATATATATTTACAATTGATATATCCTCTTAATGAATTGACCCCTTTTTCATTATATAATGAACTTCTTGGTCTCTTGATACAGTTTTGACTTAAGTCTATTTTGTCTGATATAAGTGCAGCCACCTTGCTCGCTTTAAGTTCCCATTTGAATGTAATACCCTTTTCCATCCCTTCACTTAGAACCTATGTGTGTCCTTAAAGCAGAAATGAATCTCTTCTAGGCAACATATATGTGAGTCTTCTTTTTTAATCCATTCAGCCTCTCTAAGCCTTTTGATTGGAGAATTTAGTCCATTTAAACTTAATGTAATTATTGACAGGTAAGGACTTACTAATGCTAACTTATTAATTGTTTTCTGGCTATTTTGTAGTTTCTTTTTTCTCTTTTGCTGTCTTTGTGAATTTACTGTGGTGGTATGCTTTGAGTCCCTTCTCTTTATCTTTTGTGTATTTACTGGAGGTTTTAGCTTAGTTTTTTTTTTTTTTATCATGAGGCTTACATAAAACACCTTATTGTATATATGGTCTATTTTAAGCTGATAACAACTTAACTTTGATCACATACAAAAACTCTACCTTTTTACTCCCCCCACATAATTTTTTTATGATGTCACAATCTACCTCTTTTTATATTGTGTACCTATTAACAAATTATTATGTCTATAGTTATTTTTAATACTTTTGTTGTTTAATCTTTATACTAGAGTTAAGTGATTAACAAAATACTATATTACAGTATGAGTATTCTGAATTTGACTATATACTTACCTTTACTAGTATGGTTTATCTTTCCTATGTTTTCATGTTAATAATTATATCATTTTGCTTCAGCTTGAAGAACTCCTTTCAGCATTTCTTGTAAGGCAGATTGAGTGGTGATGAACTTCTTTACTTTTTGTTTGTTTGGGAAGGTCTTTCTCTCTCCCTCATTTTTGAAAGAAAACTTTGACGACAAGTAAAGTATTCTTGGTTGACAATTTTTTTTTCTTTCAACACTATGAATACATCATCCTAATCTCTCCTGGCCTGCAATATTTCTGCTTAAAGATCCTCTGATAGCCTTATGGGGGTTCTCTTATATATGAGGATTTTTTTTTTCTCTTGCTGCTTTTAAAACTTTGTCTTTAATTTTTAGACAGTTTTATTATAATGTGTCTTAGAGAAGATCATTTTGAATTGAAAATCTGGGTGACTTATTAGCTTCATGAACTTGGATGTCCAAATCTCTCCCAAGATTTGGGAGATTCTTAGCCATTATTTCTTA
This sequence comes from Phocoena phocoena, assembly GCF_963924675.1. Lineage (NCBI taxonomy): Eukaryota > Metazoa > Chordata > Mammalia > Artiodactyla > Phocoenidae > Phocoena > Phocoena phocoena. The sequence continues at coordinate 69,283,717 of NC_089235.1, read as the reverse complement.
AATAAGATTTCTGCCCCTTTCTACCATGGGACTAGCTTGGCACTAGGATGAGTCCAAAACCTGAGGCTTTGGGAGTCACCCTGGAACCTGGGGTTCTGGGGGGCTGGTCTGGAGTTTGGATCTGTGGTGGCCAGTATGATGCTGGGGTGGGGTTGGAGCCTGAATCCCTAGGAGCTGGTCTTGAGGCTGGGGCCACAGGAGCTGGCCTGGTGCTGGAGTGGGTAGAAAGATTTGGTCTGCAGTAATTGGCCTGGCACTGAGCCCACCTGAGAGCCTGGTGCAAGTTCCCACCTGGAGCCTGGGTTCATGGGGGCTGATTGTGAGCCTGGAACTACCTGGGTCCTCACAAGCCGGCTGACACTTGGATAGGCTGGGGGCCTTGTTTCAGGGCAGCCCACCAGGAGCCACCTAGACCTTGGGAGTAGTCCTGATGCTGGTACAGAACAGTGCTGGGATCCACTATAAAGTCTGGCACTCACTTCACTCTCCTTTTCTCACAGGGAGGGTGTCTCTTTCCATGCTGAGTTGCCTGGATTTCGAAGAGAGGTGATGGGGGTAGTGTGAACTATCTTTCCTACCCTCCTCAATGTGTCTTTTCTTATGTCTGTGCTTCATCTAGGTGCTATCTTCCCTCACCTGGAATTCTTAGCTCTAGGGAGGTATTTTTGTGTACAGATAATTTTTCAATTTAATGTTTCTGGGAGGGTACAGGCACTAGAAATTCCCATACAGCAATTTTGCTGATATCACTCCCCTAGATATTTCTGATCCTACTTTACAGATGACAAAACTGGGTCCCTGAGTGGATGAATATTTTATGTGAGGTCAAATAACTCATTAGAGCGGGTCAGGGTAAGAACTCAAATGTGTCTGCTTCCAGTGTCCATGTACTTTCTCTTATAAAATCCCTTCTTTCCAGAAGTGAAATGCAGTGAAAATAAAGATAATTACTCCTTTTAATAAATAATTAACTATAACCACATTTGCCCTCTTTGGGGTAGAATAATACACATTGGTGGGAGGATACATCTTTATACTGCTCCCTTCTTTACAAATGCAAGTGAAGCCACATCCAGATGTTGAATCATATCAAAGGAAAGGTTGTAGTGCCAAAGATTCCACCAATGCTTTGGCTGTCAAAAGTTGAAAACCTCAGATAGATGGCCTTTTGTTGAGGAGAAAACTATAACAACTCATAGTTTTTAAAGACTGACAGAGCTGAGATTTTGGGTGAAAAATAAATTATACTGTGCATTAAAGTGGAAAAACTCTAAGAAGTTTTTTTCAGGTAGTCCAAACTAGAGGTAAAGAGGAGCCCAGGAGCTGGGAGGGAAAGAGTGAAGTATATAAAGGAAGTGAGTGCCTGGCTAATACGGCAGCCAGGAGATCCATAAGGAAGACGCCAGCCAGTGAGAAACCTCTGTGAGGAGTGAATCTATAGAACTTTGGGAAGTTGAGACCTTATTAATAATTTCTCTTGGTTTTCTGCATAGTGCCACCAAAAATACCCTTCCTTTTTCTTTCTCTGAATCTTTAATCAAAACAGGGAAAGAAGCCCAGATTCTGCATTTGGGTTGACTCAAGCTAGGAAGATAAGAGCCACGAGTGGCAAGACACAAGTGAGACCAAGAACCCAGAAAAGAAACTTGGAAGACTAGGGGAAATTTGTGACCTTCCCCAGCAGAAATCCAAGCAGATTTAATAGGAGGATGTATTATGGCTGGGTTTTTCAGTATATGTAGATGGAAGCTTGAGCCTATTTATTTCAGTATTAAAGGAAAATGGTGACCAACAACCATCAACTGTAGGATTTACGAGACACTCAGATATCTGGTACTTGGGTCATAAAAAGGATACTGAAATCACCCAAACTGTCTAGCACAAGAGAAACAAAGTTCTTTGCACAAATCTCTTTCCACATTTTTACTTTCACTCCATCACGCACCCTAGAGTCCATCAACATCAAGTGATGTGCCTTCTGCAGATACACTGTGATTATTCAGACCACCATCTTTTTCTCCCTCTGAAGACCCTTCTCCATCTGCTACAATTCTACTTAGACATCAGTATCATCTCCTGATTAAGACTTTTTTTTTACTCTCTTGGTTCTTTCCTCCTTAATAGCATCTTAGGTCTATTTCTGCTAAAATGTTGGCAACTCTGGATTATCACTCCTTTTGATGTTACTCTCTGCCCATCTGAACTGTAAGCTCCTTGAGTGAAGGGAAAGACGACTCAAATCTTTATTCAAGGACCTAGCACAGTGCTGAAATATAGATGTTCAATAAATCTTGATTAGATACATGACCAAATGCTTGAATGGTGTCTCGTTAAACAACTTTGTTCAAAACTGTACGAGGAGAGCTCAAATGCGATGCTTGAATTTTCTCTGGATTCTTAGCCCACCTCAGTCACCATCTGTGATAGAGAAGCTATGATTACATATTCCTTGTGAGTATGATCACAACAATAAAATCACAGCCTCAGCCAACAGAGCTCGTGGAAACCAGGCTCCACTCCTTTGAGCTCCTGAGGAATGTAAGACTTTGATTTTACAGTTTACTTCCTTTTCTCTCCTGAAATATTGGTTTCTAGTTTGACTGTCTCATTTTTTAAAAACATTTGAAATAACTTCAAACTTACAAAACATTTGTAAGAATTAAACAAAAACAAACCTTATATACCCTTCATCCAGATTCAACCAGTTGTTAAAATTTGCCACATTTGTGTTCTCATTCTCCCTCTAATATATGTGTATGCGTACATGTATATTTATATATACGTGTGTGTATATATATACTTTTTCCCTTAAATTAGTGATAGTAAGCTGCAGATAGCTTGTCCCTTTACTGGTAAATACTTCAATCTGTAGTTCCTAAGAGTAAGGGTATTCACCTCCATAACCACCATACAATTACGAAAATCAGGAAATTTAACATTGGTACAATATTACTAATTAGTCTATGGATCGTAGTCAGATTCCACTAACTGTCCCCAAAATATCATCTATATCAATTTTTCCTGGTCCAGTATCTAATTTAGGATCACATATTGCATCTGGATGCCGTGTCTCTTGGTCTCCTTTTTTGGGGATGTTTCCTCAGCCTTAGAGTCTTGCATAAGACAGACACTTTTGAATAATACCAGCCACTGATTGTGTAGACAGCGCCTCAGCTTGGGTTTGGCTGATATTTCCTGATGATTTGATTCACATTATGCACTTCGGGCAGAAACACCACAAGTGATGTCAGTACATCTCGTTAGGAGTCACATAGTGTCAGTTAGCCCATTTTTGGTGACATTTCCTCTACAAACTACTTAATAATTACAAACGTAATGATAGTGACTGTACAACAGAGAAACCTGGCAAACACATCTTAATCAAATGATCAAAGTTAACATTACCAGTAGCTGATTTTTTAAAAAGTTAAAAATCTACTTCAATAAAAGATTCAGCTATTTTAAGAACTTACATGTCACCCATGCAAATTACATGTTCTGGGGGAAAAAAAGGCATGAAAAAACCTGACTCTGGTGTTTACAGCAATATTTACTCAGCACCCAGTGCATAAAATCTAGAATGATTTTGATAATATTCAACTAACCCCAGGTCCTTCATAACAAGTTAGTTACTGGTAACACTTCTACATATATTTTTTAATCTTCCCATGACCTTATATACAAATGAAGAAACAAAAGTACCTTGGCCAAGGTTGCAAATCTCAAGCATAATGCTGGAATGTAAGTGCTCTTTCGTCTCCCTGCAAGCCCAGTGTTCTTCACTCTGCACGTATTTATTCAAAACCAGTGAAAATATGGGTCCTCGACATTAGAAAAGCGCTCAACTGGAGCTATGGGGAAGGCCAGGTACTACTTATTTTCATACTATTAGACAGCACTCTAACTCCCTCATTAAAAGAATAATTCAGAGAAAGAATGTGGAAGAAGACTGTGGATGTGGGAGCAGTGTGAGGGTTAAGCAGGGCAGGTGGTGGAAAGGAAAAAGATTCCAGTTTCCCCCACAGGAGACCAGTCCTGCCTGCAGCCTTCCAAAAGGCAAACCATGCTTATCTGGATACAGGTATTTCTGGGTGAGCTCAAGTACCCTTTACGGAGAAAGCAGGAAGCTGTATTTAACTGTAGATAAGAACTTAAAAGCAACAGCTATATATAGCACTCCTGTCCATAAGAAAACCCCAAAGCTTCCAAAGAGTTCCAAATTCTTCAAGCTACAGATAAACCTCATTTATGGGTGAGACACTCATTAAGCAAATATTTGGAAGAGATGTCATGAAAGGGAGGTCGTGATGATGTTGCCCATGCAATTTCCAGAAGGAAGATGTGGAACAGGACCTGACTGAGGACAGGGGGTGGCAAAGCGGCCTGCCTTCGCTCTTGAGCTGAGCAAAAGGGAGTCCCTTTCTTCCACTTTGAGTCTACAGCGTAAACTCACCTGTACCTGTGAAGCCAGTGAGTGAGAGAGGAAAGATGCTTTGCAATGTTGGACATTTGTAGCTATTGACTTTTGGAAAGAGTCACTTGAATTCTACAAAGGGTGGGTGGGCTACAAGATACCTCCAAAGGGGAAGTGGAACCACAAACACTGGAGAGGTAACCGAGTCCTTAAACAGTAGGTTGCAACCACTAGGAGGAATCTTTCCAAAGTGTACACTTTCTTCTCCCACTTTGCCCTTTCAGGAGGATGGGTGGACCAGTGAGTGCCTTGGGGATAAGCTATCCGGATCACTTTCTTTTTATTAGCAGCTGTTTCATTCTCTGTCCAGCAGCAGGTAGATAATTCTCCTTGCCTCTCACTTGGTCACAGCTCTACTCTCCAGGGATGCATTACTTTCTCCTTGCTGACCCCAGTAATTTAGACTGTTTTGCTCTCATCTTCACAGCTGTCACCCCCAATTTCTGCATTCGGGCATCCATTTGTTAGACTAAGTCCATCCTCTCCAGTTACCCCCTTTCCTGTTTCGCTTGAAGACCAGCACACAAGACCAAGGGTGTAAGACCATAAAGCAACACAGGGGACAGGCAGAACAGTTAAGAGTTCAGTTTCTGAAGTCAGACACACCTGGATTTGAACAGGGTCCCTCCTGTTACGAAATTGTGTGATCTTAGCCAAGCCTAGGTATCAATTTCTTCACCTGCAAAATTGACACAATAATAAACCTCATGTTTCACACAGTGCATGCAAAGTTCTTGGCATATAGTAAGGACTTAATAAATCTTAGTTATTAGTATTGGTGTCCTCATCATCATCATTATAGTCACTGTCGCCATCAGCACCATCATCATCCCTTTCTTCTTTAATTGTTACAAAGAAGTAGATGAGAAATAAAAATCATGGGTTTGAAAATTTCTAGCAATTTCAGAATCTCACTAAATTCTGTGGTTTTTCTTTAGGAATGTGTCTTGATCCTTTTACTTGTGGCATTTTCTCTTACTAGGGATGTCTTTTTCTCAAGAGAGGAGGTAAATTTACATGGTAAGGAGAAGGAAAAGGCCTATGCCTACCTCCACCCACAACACCTGGCACAGCCGGTCCCAGGTGAGGATCTGAAGGAAGCAGAGCAGGGGCGCGGCCACCCAGAGTGTTTCGACAGTCTCTTTGTTCCCCTTTGCCCTGGGTCAAATGCAGAAGACCCAGCACTTGGGCTTCCCTGGCCTTGGCACTTACCACACTATGTCCATTGTACGCTCCAGGGCTGTGGTTGGTTTTCTTAGATGCCTCCCTGACTAGATTACAAGTGCCTCTAGAATGGGAGTGTGTTTAATTCATCTCCGTGTTCATCAGCCCAAGCACAGTACAGAAGGAAGGAGTTCAAGCAGGGTTCCCTCTTTCTCATCACTTTTCTCAGTCTCACTTTCTGTTCCTCTTCTGTCAGTGAAGAATCACATCAGGACAGAATCACAGATGTAAATAACCCTAACCCTCCCCAAACACACACCCACTCCAGTGGACAAATGAGGAAATGGGCTCCAGAGGGAATACCCCGTGTCTGGGATCTCACAACAGGTGAGATGAGGATGGGCAAGTCAGAGTTTCTGGGCCTCATTCCCACACAGCCTCTGTATTCTAGGGCTTGTAGGCTCTGTTGAGTGCTCAGCATTTGGGGGAACCCCAGACAGGTGACTCACCACAGAGAACTACCTTGTTTCCACAGGAAGGATCACCTGCACTCCTTTCCTCATGCCCTTCTTGATCGAAAACTGCCCCTGACATCCAGTGACCACATCCTCTCTTGTCATTTACACCTTGCTAGGGTCTTCCCCTTCCTCCTCCCCCACCTCCACTTTCTTGCAAAACTGGCTCATTCTGGGCATCAGTCAAATTCCTTTGTACTAATGTAAGGGTGGGTGCTAAAATGGTCACATCTGTATATATTTTTAGAAAGGCCTTTAGAGGTCAGTGTCTCTAATTAAAGGAGAGATTGCAGGTCCTGAGCTAAGGAGGGTATACATGGTTAGGTGGCACTTCCAGATTATGGGGCTGTGGAGGGATGGGGAGGCAGCTGGACATGATGTACCTCATGCATCCCGTGCCATTGGATGTGTTGCTAGGTTGGATAATTGGCGAGTGAAACATATATTACCTGACCCAGAGAAGCCGGAATATTTCACACTAGTGCCCGAAGTCTTGATCACATTGCCTCCTCCTTCCATGTAAGTAGAAATAATAGTAATGGAAATAATTGTTATCAGAGCTATCACTTGTCTAATGATTTTTCACTGTGTGCAGGTAATATGATGTAAACCTCGTCCACACTTCAAGGTAGGAGCTATTATACACAAAACCAGACTCAGAGAATGTTACACGGCTCAGAAGTGGCTTTCAATCCAGGGATGCCTTACTCCAAAGCCCACTCCTTGCATTTCCCTCTGTGGTGGCCATGATCACATGGGTCTGTTTGGCAGAGATACAGGAGGGTAGGGTTGAGTGATGGGAACACAGAGATGGAGAAGAATACCTGGAAAGGGATCACTGATAGGAAGCCGAGGGGTCATTTGTTTGTTTGTTTGTTTCCTTTGGGTCCCAAGGCATTTGAAAGAGCATATAACTAAGCAGGGTCAGTGGTTGCCAATTCAAGCAACTTCCTCCGTTTGTGTTATACCTTTCCTGGCTCACAGATTTTTGCCACCTTTCAGTAACTAGAGGCATTTGAGGATTTAGATTCTGGACTAGAGCTCAGACAGACTGAAGTTTTGGATGACTGCATTCTGGGGAGATTGTCATTTTTTTCTTAGCATCAGCCCCCAAGGGATGCTAAGAAAACCAGGGCAGAAACCCCCTGTGCTGGCTTGTTCCCACATTCAGGAGCTCACAGTTGACAAGTCCTTTCCCAGTCCAACTATCCTCTCATTCTGATCTCTTAAAGATCTCCACAGCTTTGCTCTGAAGATGGCCTGAGAGGACTTAACAACTCTCACTTTCCTTCTCTGAAGTATTTGGGAGCTATCATAATAAAGCCTGACCATTGGATGTTTTGAGCAAAATTCTTCTCTCTGGCAAGCTTGGTTCTTTTAAAACCATAGACCTGAAATAGACCAAGTCCAAGCACACTTCTCTTTCTGTTGAGATGCTCACCCACTCATTTCTTTGCGGGGTGAATTGTCCTTTCTACAAAGCCCAGTCACTCCCATCTTCCTGACACACTCAGGTTTAACTCAGAGCTCCCCAGCTTTCCTATCTTGACTGTGCTATTGAACACTGCACTTATTTAGTCTCTGTACACAAGATCCTGAAGACAGGGATTCTGCCTTACCTCTCCATCTCAGCACTTTGACTGGCACATAGAAGGCAATTTATAAATGGTTGTGAAATAAATAATGTGATCCTCTATCAGGCCAACAAAATTGTTGAATACTTCACAAGCCATCAACAGATGGCTCCAAGTCATGTGAGGATTAAATAATACAATTCAGCTCTTCCTCTGGCGTGTAATGTTCTTTTCAGGAGGAAGAACAAGATGGACAAAACACAAAGCGGTAAAATAGCTCCGTGTCCAAGGGCAAAAAGTGAGATGTGAGGGCTTCCCTGGTGGCGCAGTGGTTGAGAGTCCGCCTGCCGATGCAGGGGACACGGGTTCGTGCCCCGGTCCGGGAAGATCCCACATGCCGCAGAGCGGCTGGGCCCCTGAGCCATGGCCGCTGAGCCTGCGCGTCCGGAGCCTGTGCTCCGCAACGGGAGAGGCCACAACAGTGAGAGGCCCGCGTACCGCAAAAAAAAAAAAAAAAGTGAGACCTGAGAGGAGCAGGGGAGGCTGAGGGTGTAGGGATAGGCAGGGACATATTATGCCGTGTATACGCACCCTCACTGGGAGTTTAGACTGTATTCTGTACAACAGAGGGAGCCAATGAATGTCTGAAATAAGGGAACGATCGCGATTCTTTTACTTGTTCTCCACTGCAAAGGATTGTGTGAGTCTCGGGGTTTATCAGTCTGAGTGTCAGTTCTCAAAGTTCTAGAAAGGATAGAAAACAAACTTATGGTTACCAAAGGGGAAAGGTGGGGGACAGGGATAAATTGGGAGTTTGGGATTGACATATACACACTACTATATTTAAACAGATAACCAACAAGGACCTACTGGATAGCACAGGGAACTCTGCTCAATATTCTGTAATAACCTAAATGGGAAAAGAATTTGAAAAAGAATAGATATATGTATACGTATAACTGAATCACTCTGCTGTACACCTGAAAGTAACACAACACTGTTAATCAACTGTACTGCAGTATAAAATAAAAATTTTAAAAAAAGAAAGGATAGCATTTAGAAACTGTAAGAGATGGCAATGAATCTATACCCCTCCAGCATATAACCAAGATAATTTTAATTTTTCCACAAATGAAATTTCTGAACCAATAGTAATTCATCATTACCATTTGTTGAACATTTACTCTGTACCAATTAACATTCTAAGTACTTATATCTATCAGCTCTCTTAATATTCCCCTTGATCCTCTGAGACTACTCACAGGTATGGTTCAATCCTGTGTCACAAATCACATGTCTCGTAAGTTCAGGAGCCCATTTCCACCCTGTTCTTTATGTCATCTTAAACACCATGTTCTTTTTGTTTCTTAATCCAAGGATGTCTCCTGATAATCAGCCTTGTTCCTTTGAAGATTGATTGGAGGGTAGGGTACATTCCTAGAGAGTGCAGGTTTTGCTGTACTTGGTATGGAAAAGGTGTTCAAGTGATGGCTTCTCTATCCTAAGAGAAAAATGACCATGTACAGACACACAGAACTCATTCTTATTTCTACAAGGGGACATAAAAACCCTTTGCTACTTTTTTTTGTCACTTCTATATGGTGGCCCTAATCTAGGCAGCCTTTACCTACAGAATTTTCCAAAATAATTCCTCTTAAAAATCAATTCAGGAGCAAGTTTTTCCATCCTGTCCCTTTATTTGTCGAGGTGCAATTCGCATACAATGTTTGAAATCTTCCTTTCATTTAAGCAGTTCTGCTGGATATTTGAACCGTAGAAAATAGATTGGATTTCCAGACATATCACATACTAGTCTTGTACAAGTAACTTAAACTCTAAAATGGGAAGGCCTCAGTGACCATATTACTTGTGATGATGTATTTAAAATAAAGCACAAAATATTTAATAGATATTAGTATCCTCCTTCCCTCTTTTCCAAGGTCATTTTTGGCTCAGATTACAATGATAATCTCCTATCAGATTATCTTTCTTTCTCTTTAAAAGTCCATTTTCAAATTCTATCATCAAAGATTACTGCAGACATTTGATCAGTCCTGCAGGTCAGTAAGAATGGCACTGACAGTCTGGGTCAAATTAAGAGGAAATCGATCAAAATTAGGAACACACTCAGCACCATACCATAGCAGGAATTCTTTAAAGAACTGGGTTTGTTTATCCTGAAGACAAAGATATTTGTGTCATCATTTTTAAATATCTAGAAGATTTTTATGTGAAAAGGGAATTACACTTTTTAGTGAAGTCATAAGTGGTAGAAAGTGGAAATTGCAGGGCAACATATTTTGAAACAACTGGAGCCAGAATTTCATAATAGCCTACAGAAACAAACAAACAAACAAACAAACTGGTTGACTTGGGTGGTCAGGAGGGTAGAGGTGCTCACCTGTAGGCAGGTTGGCCACATGGTGGAGATGTTGTAGAAGGTATTCAGGTACCTTCTGAATAGGGGGTTGGGCTCCATGATCTTGACAGTCCCTTTGAACTCTGAGACGTTGTAACCCTACAAATTCATACTTATTTGTATCTAAACTATCTTGTCTGTGAACTGGTGCAAGGTCGGGCTTTCAGAAAACTTCCTAAGAAATGATCACTGATTTCAAACAATACAATAATCAAATGTTACAGCTGAAATAAAAATACCTCATCTCTAAACCTCATTGTAAAAATGGGCAGGCTGAGAGAGTTAAAATGACCTTCCCAAGATCACATAGCAAAATGTCACTGAGTCAGGGCTCAAAATCTTGAATGAGAGATAAGATACATATATACATCTCTAAGGAACACTTCAAGGAAAACCCCTTTTTAAAAAGAAAGCTGCATTTGGTAGTATATATGGGAGGGAGATGCAAGAGGGAGGGGATATGGGGATATATGTATATGTATAGCTGATTCGCTTTGTTATAAAGCAGAAACTAACACACTGTTGTAAAACACTTATACTCCAATAAAGATGTTAAAAAAATAAATAAAAATTTTAAAAAGAAAGCTGAAATGAATAATCTCTTCTCTCACATTTTATTTACTTAGTAAATATGAAGCACTCTTGCCTTTTTTTATTAACCAAATGATTCATATTTAGTAAAAACTAAGGAGTAAGAAACACAGAGTCTTATTCTTAAATTTCACAGATAAATGGGACTGAAACAGTAAATTAGCAAGATCTGAAGGAGGCTGCCTGAAGACAATTCTTAACTTGAACTACTGTCCTGGGAAACATTTGATAGCAGACTTGGTGCTTCTAAGGGAATTGAGGAAGCCTATTTCAGGTAAAAATTGTCCTCTCTGGGCAGAAAGCAAAGGAGAGTTACAAAATACCATTGCAGAGGAAAGATAGATGTCGTAGCAGGTGTTTCTCAGAGTGGAGAGTCAAGGAAAGTACCTACCTTCAGCATTTTTGTGGATTTGTGAAATGGCAAAATAGGAATCAAATCAACTATGACAATAATTAATGGAGACAACTTTAAAGACTGGAATAAATAGAGCAAATCGAACATATAGAGGCATAAAAATCTCTGAATATTCACCACTGATATAAAAGGAAATGGCCAGTCTGAGTGGGTCCCATGGATCTGGTGAGCTCTTCATGTCTCTGAATGTTAAGTGCCAGAGCAATCTATGGTTGGGCCATTTCTTTACTTCTTAATGTCTTGCACAGTAACTCAAGTCAGCAAAGGTACTCAATTAACAACTTGAGGAATAGAAAGCTGCAACACTGAGATGACCAAGACTGATGCCCCAGGGATCATAATACAGGTCAGAGCCAGTCGTAGGTAAAACCCAGACAACTCTCATTGCAGTTTTCAAATTAGAATGAAATAACAGATTTTCACATCCATCTTTAAGATGATACTGTGAACTCCTCAAAGGCAAGATCTCTGTAATCCATCTCTTTGCCCCTGTGCAAAGCTCAGAACTTACTAAGGGGTAGGTGTGCAATAAGTTTTAGGTGAATTAAAGTAAAACTGCACTTCCCTGATATTCCCTAGTGATAAGAAATTATGAATTAATCCCAGGCCTTCTCCTACAAATATACCTGCACACTAGGGGTGTGTGTGTTAATGTAGTGTGTATAGACCTAGGAAAAACTTTGTAAATTTGGCTTTTGAATCAGTAAGACAAGTGACTTAACTTCTCCAAGACTCAATTTCTCCAACTATAAAATGGAAGTTAATACACCTACCTCTAGATTTCTTGAACTGTGGTGAGGATAAAAAGAGATTATATACACAAAGTGCCTAGAGCAATGTTTGCCACATAGAAGTGTTTAATAAATGAGGTGGGTTGCCATTATCAACAAATTATTTATTTTTGTTCTCTTAAGACCTGAGTTAAGAAATCACTTTTGCTAACTTTCAGATGTGAGATCTGAGCCATTTAAACCCTCTGGGGATTCAGGCAGGTTCCTGGTACTCAGAGAGGACATATCTGTTAATAACTCCTCGCTATAGACCCACACCTTAATAATATATATTCCTGTTTGGGTCTGCTCCCCTGTAAAGATCATGGAATATAATTATGTTGCTTAATTGAATATAACACCCATTAACTTGGTGGGTAAATTTCACAATGTGTGTGGTATTTTCTGTCACTCCCTCTTTTTTCATTTCAGTTTAATTTAGTCCACATCTTCATACTGCTCTAAATTCAGAGTGGGTTTTCCCCCAGTCTCTCTGTTTTGCTGAATTGCATCTTCGGGTCTGTTCAGAAAGAGAATGAGAGATGAGAATGCAGTGATCAAGATTCTTCTCATCTCTGTTGCCTGTAACATAGTTGTTTTTTTTTTTAAACCTGAACACAGTAACGGTTGTATGACTAGTAAGGTCTCAAAGAGAAAATCAATATTCAGGAGAAAAAATGTAAAGGTCCCCTAAGTGAAGAGAGTTGTAGACCTTAAATAGCCAACTGCCCCCTCTCTGAGTCTCCAGATCTTTACCTGTTGAAGGAGGAGGTTGGCTATGAGGCCCTCCCATTGGGTCCTGAGGACATTATATATGTTTTATCTCTGCACACAGTCTTTACCCCCTCCTACCACTTTCATGTAATTAGGGCTTTTGAATATTTAAAGTATTAATGGAGAAGAAAGAAAAACACGAAATAATAAAAAAAATCAACAGTGAAACATAATTTGAATTTGGAAGACACCATGTACGTATTCTTTTACTGCAGATACCTTCATTGCACTGAATTTAAAGACACAATGAAAATTGCTTTATATTTTCTGTATGCTGAATGGCCAGCAATGGGAAATTACCCAAGATACTAATGGAACAAAATTCTTAACCTTTTTCTGGGAAATTCCATCCTCTTCCTGGGGATGAGTAGTGTTGAAAATCTTAATTTCAAACGTAAATAAAAGTTTATGTACTATAATTAAATACTACTAAAAATAGTATGATTTATTTAAAATAGAAAATTAAAAAGCAAACAAAAACCTTATTAACAAAGAATATAGTTCATACATGGTTTCTGGTCAAATCAGTTCAAATTGAATGATACACCTCGGTCATTTTACAGTTTGCAAAAGAACTGCAAACTGATGCTCTGAGAACGGATAACAGAGCACTTGGGGATTTGGAAAAACAATGGTAATAAGCTGTGTGTACTACACATCATAGGTATTTTGGAATAGAGCTGGAATAAAATTCTGGGATCAGAGTTTTTAAACTTGGATTGTAAAGTTAAGTAAAGATTGTTGTAAAGCTTAGAAACGGGTGAAGGAAATCTAAAGTAATTGGTCCAGGTCCATTTTTTGTGCTATTGATTGACCGCTGTAGTCAGCAGTGTTTGGAGGAACAAGTGGTACCATGACACGCTTGAAAGGAAAGTGAAGGAAAAGACAGAAACCTTAGTGAAGCTTGCAGTTGGCAATGTGATATAATACAATTCAGAGATGTGAAATCGTTTTTGGCCAGGAATTACAGAGAGTGCTATTTGATGAGTTACCTTAAGCATTGGGATTGCCTGAGGAAATGTCCACGTGAGCTTCTCCCTGAGCCAGGCTCAGGGTAAATGAGTAAAACAAAACTTCTCTGAGATAACGGGGTCCCCACCCATGAGGGATCCACCGTTAGGCACTATTCTCCATGATATGGAGAATATCTCCATGATATGAATTTGCAGTCAACCATACCTGAGAAATTTTCACCTTAAACTTTCCTTGCCTTTACAGAAAGCTTGAGTAGTACTTTGAAAACAAATGTGCTCTATAAAGGTAAAAGTCAACACTAGCATTGCCTTCTAAATGGAATACCTCACATTTATGGATCACTTCCCTTCAAAAACCTTAGGAGTTTGTTGCTTGGCAAATGGTACATATTGGATTCGGAATCTACACAGAGGGGAGAAAATATGGAAAATCCTTGAAAGAATGTCAGAAATAGCTCTTCCTGTAATTTATTTCAGAGTTCATTGCTTTTATGGAAATTTTTTAATATTTTAGTTAAACTTCAAGAGAAGAAAGTGTTGCCAGTCTACTAATATGATGTTTCTTACTGTACATAAAACTTTCTCCAAACTTTTATGCCCTGACCAAATGGTTATTGACACTTCAACAGAAGAAAAAAAAAGGAGAAATGAACTAATATGTATAGAATATGTATTATTTACAAGGCACTGTGATAAATATTTTACATCCATTATTTGATTAAACTACCCATTATAAGCAAATGTATGACCCTCTAAGAGCTCATACATGACTCAGGGTCATATAGCTTGAAAAAGAAAGAGATGTGGTTTGAGCAGTTTCTGCAAATGTTTCAGGATTTCCCCTGGACCTGACCTCTTACTCTACAAAGTAATGACCCTAAATGCTCAGTATGAAAGGGATAGAGTTTCTGAGAATTCAGTGGTTCCTGGCAAAATAACTGAGTAAAGGTTCTGAGCTGAGGAGAAGCTTACAACATAACAGGAACCAAAAGAAGGTCAGCAAAGCCAGAGGGGACAGATGAAGTTCAGACCACACAGGACACTATGGACCATGGTAAGGGTTTTAGTCTTTATACTCAGAGGAATGGCAGCCATGAATGTTTTTTTTCTAAGATTATAAGATGAGTATATCAGTGATTTAAGAAGATAGCTCTGACTACCAAGTGGAAAATGGGTATAAAGAGGGAAAGCCATTCAGTTAAATGGCTATGACAGAAATCGAAATAAAAAATGGCGGTGATTTGGACTTCACTATTGGCTGTGGAGAAAGTAAGAAGCAGGTAGATTCAAGATATAAGAAAAATCAACCTGGCTTCGTGATTGGATGAGGTAAAAGAGAGGATTATATCAATCATGACATCAGAATTTTGACATAAATGTCTGGATAAATGGAAGAATTTATGACGTTCTTTTGATTTAAATTCTATTTTTAAGTTTCTAGGTCAATTAAAGAAAGATATCACACTAAAAGAGTTTCTAATCCAGAAATTTTCAATAGTCAACCTAGACTGAAGAATTTCTTAAAATATCAATGACGTTTGCCAAGTTTCTGCAGGTGGAATGCATGCTTATTCCTTTTAATGCAACATCTACCTTGGAAATCTTAGAATTTAAAAAAAATGACAAAAAAAGGTTCTTTTATAAAATTAAATTTATTTGCTTATGTATTTATTTATTTATTGGCTGTGCTGGGTCTTCACTGCTGCATGCGGGCTTTCTCTGGTTACAGCTAACGGGGG
This sequence comes from Phocoena phocoena, assembly GCF_963924675.1. NCBI lineage: Eukaryota > Metazoa > Chordata > Mammalia > Artiodactyla > Phocoenidae > Phocoena > Phocoena phocoena. The sequence continues at coordinate 69,268,308 of NC_089235.1, read as the reverse complement.
CTACTCTCCATTGCAGGGTGCGGGTTTCTCGTTGCGGTGGCTTCTCTCATTGTGGAGCACAGGCTCTAGGCGCGTGGGCTTCAGTAGTTGCAGCACGTGGGCTCAGTAGTTGTGGCTCGTGGGCTCTAGAGCACAGGCTCAGTAGTTGTCGCACACGGGCTTAGTTGCTCTGCGGTATGTGGGATCTTCCTGGACCAGGGCTCGAATCCATGTCCCCTGCATTGGCAGGTGGATTCTTAACCACTGCACCACCAGGGAAATCGCCTAAAACCTGGTTCTCTTTTAACAACTTAGAAAGACTTATAGCTACACATAGCTGAATAAATGCATGTCATTATCTGCTCTTTTTTGAAACAAAGGTATGAAACCTAAAGGCAAAGAAAGTGGAAGAGAAGAGAACTACAGAAAACAAAAGAATTGTCAATGAATTTGAGATAGATTGAAAATGGATGGAGAGAATAACAAAGCAGAGAAATTGAAGAGCGAGTAACTATAAAGAGAAAAGGCATTGAGGTGTATCAAGGTAAATTGTGGTACAGAATGCAGAGCATCTCAAAAATTAGCAGTACCATGTGCCAGTAAATGTGAGAGTAAATAAGAGGCCCAAATAGGGTTCACTGACTGTCTGAGCCAGGGCTATTAGACACCAATATAACAGTACCCTTACTTCCAACTTCAGGAAAAATTCCTACCCCAGTCTGGTAGGAGACTAATTCTGTTGATAAATTGAGCCAGAGAGGTCTCAGACTCAAGAATACCAGGCTCAGTAGAGGAAATCAGGAAGATCAAGTACAAAAGAAGGACTGAATGAAGAAACTTTCAGCACCCCTTCTTTGCTAGATTTTAGGAACATGGGTGGAATTAGGTACCACAACAGCCCCCCATTATCCACACTCTCAGCCATGTCTTTCTCAAATGGGAGATTAGTAGAATGTTCTCTGGAGAAGCTAAATAGCCCCTGAAAATAGACTTGCAACTATAGCTATTTCGGTAGACATCAATGAAATAATTTGGTCCCCAATATGCCATTTCATTCAAAAGCTCACCAGTTGACAAATCCAACTCATGCACACAGAGTTTCTCATAAGCTTTACAGCACTTATTCTCAAATATCAATGGACAACCAAGGATTACCATTAAATTAAGAAAAGTGTTCAACTTGGAATACAAAGACCAAAAGAAATAGGAAATAAAGAAGCTTGGAGGAAAAAGAGACAATACAAGTAACAGAAAAAATATTTTTAAAACACATTTGTATTTATCTAAAACATCTTGCACTTTTAGTAAAATAAAATCATGGTGTAAGGCTATAATTTAAAATACCAATATAAAAAGTAATTTATGAAAAGTATTGGGAAGATAAATGGAAACTCCTTTTCTAACTGAAATGAACTTAGCTTTAACCAACTGTGACTAGATTTCAAACATAATGAAACCTTTCCTCCATGTATTTTCAATTTTAGAATGACTTTTGTATTTATTCTTGCACTTAACTCATCAAATACAGAATGAACTGATATTATAGGTAAACACCCACAGGAGCTAATTTTCTGAAATAATCCCTAATTAAGTTGTTTTTCTCATGAAGTGACAAAAGCCACAGTGATTTTGTCTCAAATAAACCATTATCTAGATTTTCTTTGAGCAGTCTTTCTGTCATAAGCAAATGAAGAGCAAAGTCACCATGATAACAAAATGCTATACTTAACACTGGATCTGATGATGGTCATAGTATCATAAATGAGAGGTTAAGAGTATGTGCTTAAGAAGTACTCCTTTATTAATCAAGCAAATATTTGTTTAGAAACTTGTTTGTCATAAAATAGGAGCTTGAGTTGGATGAAGATAATCATAATGATTACAGTGATGGTCAATAAATTCTAATTATTTCAGAAAACTCTTCATCCTACACACAGACAACCCTACTTAAAAACAAAATAACAACAACAAAGATAGTGCTAGATACATACTAACCTTTCAGAAATAGAGTTGATAGCCAAAGTGGATAAAGTGGTCTTTAGAGGCTGAAAAGCACTGAGAATTAATAACTTCAGATTAACTAATATTTATCGAACACTCACTATGTAACAGGAATTATATTTTATAATTTGCAATCATTATCACACTAAATACCCAATTTACTGAGAAGAAATTTAACCATAGAAGTTAGATAACTTTCCCACAATCACAAAAATAAAATTTATAGAACCAGAATTCAAACGCAGCACAATATAAATCCAAAACCTATTTTCCTTCTACTGTGTCAGAAAAAATTATTTTGCTGAAGACTTCTGCAGAATATTTTGGAGAACAAACATAAGATGTTGTGACTACATCTAAAGAAGTGAATGCACATGAACAGAGGCTTGTAAAAAAATTATTTTGGTTGTGGCTTCACAAGCGACAACTGTTTTGTACATATTGAGGCAAAGAAGAAGAAGGAGCTAGAAGACCACCAGGGTCTCTGCTTAGATATTTGATTAGCTTGTTACAAAATGAGTATTAAAATAAAATTAAAGATCAATACAGAGGACAAATATAAAATGCACAATAAAGAATAACCGAAACAAGGGAAACAGAACAGGAAAGAAGAAGGCAAGAAGAGAAGGGAAAAGGGAGGAGAAAAGAATGGAAGGAAAGTGAAGGAAAGAGAAGGAAATTAAGCAAGCAAGAAAAAACATTGATATCCTTCTTTGTAATAAAAATAGATAGTGTGAACCCACTTCCGGGAAGATGGAGTACATGTACTTCTTTCCTATTCCTCCTGCTAAGTACAACAACAACAAAACCTTGCATATTATATACAAAATAAACATAAGACTACTTGGAAAGATGAAGAGAAGACAGAAGAGCTAGGGATCTAAATTATCTTTGATGGTGGAAGCAAAAATTGTAGTACTGTTGATGTGGTTCTAAATGTATGTAGAGGAAATATTAAGACAATTATATTATAAACAGGGGAAGATAAGGGTTATAAAAGGAGGTAAGATATCTTCACTTCACTTTAACTGATAACACCAGGAACTTTGTTAAGTAATGTTATGTGTATGTGTTAAGTTATGTAATAACTACAGCAACCACTCAAAGTAGCTATCCAAAGAGATACACTCAAACCACTATAAACAAATCATAATGAAATTCTAAAATATGCTAAAGCAGCCCACAGAAAGGCAAGAAAAGGAAAATAGATAAATGAAAAAGAACAAAAAGAAAAGAAAAAATTAAATGAAAGACTTGACCTCTAACAAATCAATAACTACATTAAATGTAAATGGTCAAAATGTACCAATTAAAAAATAGAGATGATAAGGTGATTAAAAACATGATCTAACTGTATACTGCCTATATGATCCAACTGTCTATAATAAAGTTATTCCCAACATAATACTTTTGGGAGGTTGAAAGTAAATAAATGAAAATAGACATATCATGCAAAATTTAATTAGAGGAAAACAGGAGTGACTAAATTAATATTAGATAAAGAATAATCAGAACAAAGAAAATTATCAGAGATAGAGACATTGCATCATGATAAAAGGGTTACTCCACCAAGAAGATAGAGCATTCCTAAATGCGCATGAATAAAAAAACAGAGTGCAAAATATATGAAGCAAAAACTGGTAGAACTCAAAAGAGAAATAGACAAATCCATGGTTATATTTGGGAACTTCAACACCCTCACCTTCAACAATTGATAAAACAACTGGGCCAATAATCAACAAGATTATAGATGAACTCAAAGCACCACCAACCACCAGGATTTGGTTTACATTTAGAGAACACTCCACCCAACAAGTGTAAAATATACATTATTTTCAAATGTCCATGGAAAATACACCTTGATAGATCATATTCTGGGACATTAAAAAAAAACCAAAACACAAATCTCAACAAACTTAACAAACTGAAAATAATTGTTCTCAGACCACAGTGAGATGAAACCAAAAATCCATAACAGAGTGATATCAGAAAAGTCTCCAGATACTTGTAAACTAAACTACATTCTTTTAAAGAATCCATGAATCAAATAGGAAGTCTCTGGGGAAATTTTTAAAATACATTGACTTTAATGAAATAAAAATACTACTGTGTTAGGGTTCCCAACACCACCCTCATGCTTGATGATCACTGGACTCACAGAACCCAGAAAAGCTGTTGTACTCACCATTACAGTGTATTACAGCAAAAGGATGTAGATGAAAATCAGCAAAGAAAAAATGCACTTGGACAAATTCCAGGGGAAATCAGACACAAGTTTGCAAGTATCTCCTGCTAGAGACATTGCAGGGGGATGTACTTAATTCTCCCAGTAATGATGTGTGACAACATGTGTGAAGTATTTTCAAGCAAGAAAATTCACCTGAGTCGTCTTGTCCCAAAATTATAGAAATGGGAAACAGATTAGTGGTTGCCACAAGTTAAGGATGGGGTGAAAGTTGGAAGGAAGTAGGTGTGGCTATAAAAAGGAATCATGAAGAATCCTTGTGATGATGGAAATGTTTTCTATTTGACTGTATCAATGTCAATATCTTATTTTTGGTATTGTTCTATAGCTTTGCAAGTGATTACAATTGAGGTAACTGGGTGACTGTTAATGAGATCCCTTTGATTTCTTTTTATTTTTATTGAAGTAGAGTTGATATATTAGTGTCAGATTTACAGCACAGTGATTCAGTATTTTTACAGATTCTACTCAATTAAAAGTTATTAGGGCTTCCCTGGTGGCGCAGTGGTTGAGAGTCCGCCTGCCGATGCAGGGGACGCGGGTTCGTGCCCCGGTCCGGGAGGATCCCACGTGCCGCGGAGCGGCTGGGCCCATGAGCCGTGGCCGCTGAGCCTGCGCGTCCGGAGCCTGTGCTCTGCAACGGGAGAGGCCACAGCAGTGGGAGGCCCGCATACTGCAAAAAAAAAAAAAAAAAAAAAAAGTTATTACAAGGTAATGGCTATAATTCCCTTGCTATACAGCGCATCCTTGTTGCTTATCTCTTTTATACATAGTAGTTTGTATTTCTTAATCCCATACCCCTGATTTGCCCCTCGTCCCATCTCTCTCCCCTTTGATAACCAGTTTTTTTTCTATATTTATGAGTCTTTTTCTTCCAACTGCATAAAAGTCTACAAATATCTCAAAATTAAAGCTGAATTAACAAAATTTAATTGTGTACTCACAACATGAGTATCCTATTGGTAAAAGTACTTATTTGCTACTTCGTTTGTAAAAGCCTGTGTTTCCCTATTCTGTGTAACACGACTACTTACAAATATTAAATGTTTTGACTCTACACTTGATGGAATTTTAAGTTAAACATAGATTTTAAATAAGCAAGTTTCAGAAAATTGGAAATATTTCCACTATAGTCACAACCTCACTTTGCTAAGTCCAGCCCAGCATGACTATTTGAATAGAACATTTTAAGCACTTGGATCCTGTACTCAGTTATATGTATATTTTTTAAAGTTCTTCACAGATTTAGTGACCCCTGTCAATTCTGTTGTCAGAATAGGTGATGCTATGGTTATTCTAATTTCTAATTAATGCTTTCTTAGTGAAAGGTTCTTCTTAAGGACACTACTACAGCAGGATGCATCTTTTGTCACTCTCCCTTACAGCCCATTAGACAGAGCTAGTCTCCTGGTCCCAACCTAACTGCTGGAAATCTTTCTCAAGTTTCCAGCAATTATGAGAAAATTTACACACTCAGCTCTAGTTATCTCTACCTCATCACATTTTATAAGTTAGAGCTCTTTTTTTGAATGGCAAGAAAGTTAGAGCCAGACCTGGCTCTGATTCTTCAGAATGCTCCACTTAAATCCATCCTCAATCATCTTTCAACAGATTATTCCTCCCCTCTTATTGTCAGCACAGGTAGAAATCACTGTATCCTTGGGAAAGATGAGATTCACTTATATAGTGGCAGAGGGCAGTGGAAAGAACATGGGCCTTGGGTCAGAGAACTTGATGCAGATGCTATCTCCTTTAATTACATATTTTATGAGCCTGAGCAATTCATTTGAATTGTCTTAGCTTCAGTTTTAACATCTGCTTACTGCTGTAGTTTGGAGGATACATTAAAAAAATACCTTTATAAAATGTTTTATAAACAGTAAAATCCCCAGAGTTCAAGGATAGTATCTCTTTCATTTATTGCTCTATCCCCTGTAGAGTTCCTGACATACAAACAGATCATCAGAATTTTTGTTTATTGAATAAATGAATGGCCTATTGCCATTTTAATCTAAAGGCACAGGGAGAAAAGTTCTAGACCCAGGAAGGCAGAATTATAAACAATCATAGTATGATGTATTGCTGAAAACAAAAAGCGTGGGTTATTACTCCTTTGGCCAAGGGAAGTGTTCTCCAGCCCACTTCTCCATAAGGAGAACACAGACTCCTTTTGACTCTTATGGTTTATGTCACTTTCCCAGGAAATTCTCAGCTAGAGTATTCTTCACTTTTCCCAGGCTTCAACCTTTGTTCACCTTGCATCTGACCAAACCTCCACCTGGGACTTGAATGAGCTACAGGGAATTCTCTCTGCATCTGTCTCAGATTCATCATTTGAATTGTTGGTGATGATTCTGCAGCACTCAAATGGTAGATAAAGTGGATTTAGCTTAATTTATATTGATTCTCAAGTGAAATTTGTGTGTATGTGTCTATATAGATCTGTGTCTAGATATCTGTTATATCTATATCTCTGTGTCTATTTCTATTGACTTTTTAAAAATCTGGAAGTGAAACAAAGAAAAGAACTATGTATAGTGGAGGGGTCTAGTTAGTGGGGTTTAAAATCCAAGTTAAATGATTCAACCAACAGCATGCCGTCATATTTATTAAATATTGTCTATGGCTTAGGCACTATACTCTAAATAATGGAAATGCAACTGTAAGACATAATTTCCTGGTCTTCTGGGATGCCAGCCAGGCTAAGGTTACAGCAATGTATCATGAACGTTATTACAGGGGAGATAAAAGGTGCCATGGATGTGTGTAATACAATAGACTAACCTTCTTGTGGGGTTCAGAGGGTGGGAAAATGGTAGAGAAAATGGACAAAATGTTGATGGTAAGAGTGAAAGAACATGGCTCCTTGGAGGGCCTGAAATAAGAGCCCTGAAGATACAGCACGGAGGCAAGAACCATAAGTTATGTCAATCAGTCAAGATCACATCCTAAGGAAATTTTTTAAACCCTGTAGGGTTTTAGTCAATGGATTTTGAATAATATTATTATTACTAAAAAGAGGTGATTGTAGGGACATGAGATGGGAAGTTTGGTGACCTAATTAAGATACTGTCTCTCTTGTCCAAGTAAGAAAAAAATGTAACAACCTTGGAAATGATAGTGGCCTTACACACCAAGAGAAGTGGGTGAATTCCTGAGGGTTTTAAGGGGTATAAATGACATAATTAATTATATATTTGAAGATTAGTAAAGGAGAAGTGTATTAGTTTGTTAGGACTACCATAACAAAATACCACAGACTGGGTGGCTTAAAGAACATACATTTATTTCCTTACAGTTCTGGAGGCTGGAAGTTGGCGATCAAGGTGAGGTAACTAGCAGCTCTTGCTGGTATGATGTTTTTTGTTTTTTGTTTTTTTGCGGTATGTGGGCCTCTCACTGTTGTGGCCTCTCCCATTGCGGAGCACAGGCTCCGGACGCGCAGGCTCAACGGCCATGGCTCACGGGCCCAGCCGCTCCACGGCATGTGGGATCTTCCCGGACCGGGGCACGAACCCGTGTCCCCTGCATCGGCAGGCAGACTCTCAACCACTGCGCCACCAGGAAAGCCCTGATGTATTTTGATATACCAGTACTGTGGAAATACTCTTACTAACAATTTCCCTTACTCCTAACACCATCTTTCCTGGAACAATCTCAAGATTACATAAGATACAAGCATAATCCAAAAGAATTTGGAAATATAGTCCATTATTCCGACTGAGGTTTAATGGAGACTTCAAAGGTAATGGACATTATGAATATTATTTAAAGTCCCTGGACTTCCCTGGCAGTCCAGTGGTTAAAACTCTGTGCTTCCACTGCAGGGGGCGCAGGTTCAATCCCTGGTGGGGGAACTAAGATCCCACGTGCTGTGTGGTGCAGCCAGAAAAAAAAAAAAGTCCTTTTGTTTCTCAGGAAAATAAATATTGTTGCTTCTAATCCTGGGCATGTGATGTGAAGATCTCTTAAAGTTCTCTCTGGTGAGAACCAGTGCCAGTGTGTAAGAAGGGCACCATTATGGCAAATTGCCAAAGGATGCTGGAAGGTCATCTTCAAAGGTTTTGGTTCTACAGATTCTTAAAACAGAGCTGGTGTTCTGTAGCACCATCTAGCTTTCTATTGTAAATATTTCTTCAAAAGGATCAGGAAGTTAAACACAGAAGGTGGGTTATTAATGACTTTCTGAGGACGTTGCCACCCCTTTGCGGGTCATTCCGTGAATGCTATACCAGCAGAATGCTTTTTATTAAGAAGAAACACTCAGCCTGCTCTCTGGTCAGAACATTTTGGTCTCACTGCATTGCTAGCTCACTCTTTCATCAGCGGCTGTTTCCTTTTGGCTCAGTTCCAGCGCCAAAAGAACCATTGATCCCCCATGAGAGGAGGCCTTTGATAGGTGGCCAAGGCCAAGCAGAGGTTTGCCACGGATGATTTGGTTTTGAAGTACAGTTTATGAATGAAGTAAAAAAAAAAATGCTTCCACCTGATCTGGAAGGTTTTTGGTCTGTGAGCGGGAAGTTGAGCAAGAAGGAAAAGAGCAATTATAAATTTAATGAAAAATACATATTTAGAAAGAATGTAATGTTTCTAACAGAATTGCTTATTGTACATACTGGCTCCTCCCTTTCACTCTCTAGCTTTATTTATACTTAGCTCAGTTGGGAAACTTCATATCCAACAATATAAAATTATTTGCGGTTTCCTGGGTAAGCTGTGCCATTTAATACCTCCATGCCTTTACACAAACCTTTTTTCCTGAATGAATTACCTTTCCTTCTCTCCACGCTAGTCTGATCTCAGTGATGAAGATTTCCTTATTATCCTTTGCAAAAAGAATAACTTCTTCTTCGTGTACTTTATAATCCTTCACTACTGGAATAACCCTTGCTTCTGGAACGGGGGCCTATGTACCCCTATTGGTATGTGAAGGTCCCAGGAATCCACGTAGGATACCTGGCACACTGTTTTGTTTACCAATTATACATAAAGATTTTAAGAGGAAAAAAAATACTATAAATTGGAACAAACAGATATACTGTTGTGTAGAATTTTAAATTAAAAAATATATATATACCAAAAGAGAGTCCTTAGAAAATGTTTACTCTTATGACTGCCTATTGTGTATTCTGGCTTCAGACTCTTTGATGTAGGCAATCCATCTCTTCAGTTTTGGTGGAAAAGCTTGAAAAGCAGTGGTGGAAACTTCTGAGATTGTACACCTCACCCTATATTTTATTCATTTGTTTCCACATCTGTGTTACTGTAATTGCTGGGGAACACATTAGTAAAGGCACCAGTGTTATTCTTCAGTGTATCCCTGGGAGTCTGCACACTGAACAGAACCTAGTGTCTCTCAAATTAAACCAAAATGAAGCAGATAGGATTTCATCATGCATAGTAGAAAATACTGACATTAGGTAACTGAGTTAACAAACCTGTTCTGTGAAGTGCTAAATGTGGATGCAGCCTAAGAACGAGAACAGACAAAACTAGTTTATACAACAGTCCATCACACTGAAATCTCTATTAATCAATACTTCATTGACACTGATCTTCATAATGTAGACCTCAGAATAATTTGTGAAGCATTAAATAGAGGTCAGATTTGATTAAATCTTATTCATAAACTTTCAGCACTAGATGTGGACTTAGAAATTGTCTAGTTCAGGGAGAGTAAATGTGCATATGTGTGTGACCACTCTCATTTTCTAAGATCTGGCAGACATCATTAATCAATCATGAGACTGCTGTTCACTGAACCTGGCTACAGATGCAAAACTCCCCTTAACCTATTATACCAGGCAGGTACAACCAGTCAATATGATCTTGCAAATAAGATGAAATCTGTCTTTGATTAAACCCAATCCAAAGAATGAGTGAGTGGTACAGGGGTATGGGAAGAGGGCGGGATCAATGCTACTGGTAGGCAACACGCTGTTTTCCTTGTTTCCGAAGGCTAAAACAGACTTCTTTCTCTGGTCTTTTTACTAGGCTGTATTATCTTCCCTGAGGTATCTCAATCTTTCCTATAAGATGTCTCACGACAGTTCTGCTCCCTCAGTGAGCCAGACATGATGAGATGTGAAATAGTAAATGTTTGCAGATGGAATCTTTGACCAGCGAGAAGATACCACCTCTATTTGGGGAAGAGGAAAGGGAGAAATAGAAAAGATGGCAATGAAAAAGTGACACTTCTGTTAGATCTTGAAGGATAAGTAAAATCTCATGAAGACAGTGAGAAATGAAAGCCATTCCAGCCAGAGGAATTCAAGGAGGCATAGAAGTGAGAACCACCATCATGCTAGGAAGCAATCAGTATTGTTATGATAAAACATACCAGGGGAGATGTGACAGGGAAGGGCTTTTAATACTCATGATTGAAAGAAAAATAAAAGGAGGACAGGAAGGGAAGGGGGAGAAAGAGTGGAGTGTGAGAGGAAGGGAAAAAAATCATCAGAAGCAGTATTACAAAGTGTATCTGTGAGTATGGCAATCGTGTGTCTCTGGACCCAGATTCAGAGAGAAAAATGTTTGCCCAAGGTTGAACAGTTGGAAAGTGGTGGAGTTGAGGTTCCACATGGGTCCTTTGATTTCAAAGTCCATGCCCATTCTCTGTTGCCACTCAACACCACTGGGATAAGTGGGCATATTTCCAAGAAAACTACTTTGGCGAGGACTTGGCTCCTATTAATCTTGGTAACTTCTGATATGTTTGCTTAAAAATTAACCCTGTTTTTTCGTGCTTAAATTTCAGCTGTTTGGATGAGATAGTCACCTTCACTTTGAATTTCTTTCTCCTGTTCCTAAAGTACTTGAAAGGGCTTATGCAAGAAGAGACAACTCAAAGGATATTTACTGAAGCCCAGCTCTGTTTCTAATTAGACCTATGATCTTGGCAAGGCACATACAGTTTGTTTTTCATTTATCAAAATATATTTAAGGACAGTCAGTGTTGAATATTTAAGTAAGGAGTATGTGCTGCGATATTAGAAAGATCTGGGTCTGAAACCTCACTCTCTCTGCCACTTTCCACTTGCATAATCTTTACTACAGTAATTAACTACCCCACACTCAAGTTTCTCATTTATAAAATGAGGACAAGCATATATTCACAGGACTTTGTTATTAAAATCAAATATGACCACATGTGGATTGTTCCAACCTCGGTATCTACCATGGGATCTTTATAGGTAGAAGGCAACTTGACTTTTCTTCTTCATTGAACTGCCTATGAAGGAAAAATGGTTCCCACGTTTACAGACCTCATTCATGAAGCAGATAGAAAGACTGGGCATCTTTGGAGAATTTCCCAGGATTGTTGGGGTAGACGTGGGAAACCCCCTCTACTGCATATTTAACTACAAGACCTTAATTCAGAGAAGTTCTGCAGGGCTTTTGACTAATACATTATTTACATTGTTTCCCCTGCACTCATCTTAAATTGCTCTACCCAGCCTACCAACTATGTCAGAGGCCTCTGCCAGTCCACACTTGGGTTTTTGGAGGGAAAGGAAGCAGAATCTTTTATCAAATAACAAATCTTTGCTCCACCTTCACAGCCAGGCTGAGCTAGGCTAATTCACAAAGGCTATTCCCAGGTTGAAGACCCGTCAAGATCGGGGGTGAGAGTCCAGTGACACAGCATGGGCACTGATTAATCAGAATTGGTGCCAGCTGAAAATGACAAATATGGTCCTGCCACTTTGAACAGGTTACCTATCAGTCATGGCTAGAATAGAGATGTAGATTTTGGAACTTTGCCTTTGCTTTGGTTTAATACTGAGCTGGAAGACAAGCAGTGAAAAGGATATACAGGAAATGAAGGCACCAGAAGGTAGACACACAGCTTTCAATGCCACCCTGGTTCCTCAGAGATGTGCTCTGAGTTCATGATTGAGCAGTCCACACTGGGTGATGGGTCAATCATCAGTAAACCTCAGAACCTTCCACTCCTCACCTTTTGGTGGAAGTAGGCTCAAATCTCCAAGATCCGAGTTGTTGGCACAATAAAGAAATTTGAACATGGAAGCAACCTAAATGTCCATTGACAGATGTGGTATATATACACAATGGAATATTACTCAGCCATAAAAAAGAATGAAATAATGCCACTTGCAGCACCACGGATGGATCTAGAGATTATCATACTAAGCGAAGTAAGTCAGAGAGAGAAAGACAAATATCATATGATATCACTCATATGTGGCATCTAATTTTTTTAAAAAATGATACAAATGAATGTATTCACAAAAAAGAAACAGACTTACAGGTATTGAAAATAAACTTACTCTTACCAAAGGGGAAACGTAGAGGGGGGGAATAAATCAAGAGCTTGGGATGAACATACACACACTACTATATATAAACTAGATAACCAAAAATGACCTACTGTATAGCACAGGGAACTCTACTCAATATTCTGTGATTATTTATATGAGAAAAGAATCTAAAAAAGAATGAATATATGTATATGTATAACTGAATCACTATGATGTACACCTGAAACTAACACAACATTGTAAATCAACTATACTCCAATTTAAAAAAGTAAAATTAAACTTAAGGAAAAGAAATTTGACCTGCTTTATGGTTATATACTTTTGAATATATTTCTTGCATCTCTAGGAATACTCAACTTCCTGGTAGGTCAGGCCTGACCAAGACCTTCCATAAGTACCAGCGTGGCTGACTTGGTTTGTCCCAACTGCACTTTGTTTTATCAGGTGGCTTCCACAGTCAGACTACTTGAGTTCAGGATCCCAACTCAACTACTTGCAGCTGAAATTAGGCAAGTAATTTAATTTATAGAGGTGACCTCTACAGAAAAAAGAATGTTCTTCCTAAAATTAACCTTGTCTCTCCCCTTCAGAAGTCCTCAAGAGTTTCCCACTGTTTTAGGGGATGGGAGAATAAAAAATCTTAACTTGACACAATCTAGGCCTTCCTGGCCCCTCTAGCCTGATTTCTGCTTTGCTCTGTTCTCCTGCCCAACAAGCCACCTCTTGGTATCTTAAATACTCCTTTGCATACACGTGTCACCTCTATGCAGAATGCTCCTTTTCCTTCCTTCTTTCCGTATTAACTCCAATTCATTTTCAGATACTAGGATTAGAGTTCTCCTAGGAAGCTTTCCTTGTACCCCTCTGTTTAGACTATGCTTTTATATGTTTTCTTTTGCTTTTACTTTCAATGTCTGTTGTATCACTGAAAAACATAATAGACATTATACTATACTTCTGTTTCACAAGAAGTCATCAAGGGAAAATGTGGCTTCTAATGTATCATTAACATAATTTTCCCCAAGAATAGGACAAAATTTAAAGATAAAAAGTCAATGAGTTAGCGTGGATTTTCCTTTTAAATATCATCTCTTTACATTTTCTGATTTATCAAAGGAAAAAAGGTCTAGAGAAACTACCTGAAGACCTGATTGTAAAGTCTAGTACTTTTTCGCTCTTTTGGTTGTCTGAAGTATTTACAGTCTATATGAGTCATTTGGCATTGGTAAATTGGTCAGGTATTTTTTTCCTGTATATATTCCTTTTTTTTTTTTTTTTTTTTTTTTTTGCGGTACGCAGACCTCTCACTGTTGCAGCCTCTTTCGTTGCGGAGTACTGGCTCCAGATGCGCAGGCTCAGCGGCCATGGCTCACAGGCCCAGCCGCTCTGCGGCATGTGGGATCCTCCTGGACTGGGGCACAAACCGGTGTCCCCTGCATCGGCAGGCAGACTCCCAACCACTGCGCCACCAGGGAAGCCCTATATTTCTTTTTTTGACAACTTTACTGAGATGTAATTTACATACTATAAGATTCACTCATTTAAAGTGTACAATTTAATGGTTTTTAGCATATTTACGAGTTGTGTAACCATCACCATAATCTAATATGTAATGTTTTCACCACTCCAAAAAGAACCCTTGTGGGCTATATATATTTTTAAGTATATTTTCTTGCATAATCATGTATGTTTCTTACAGAGCACTGATCTCATTTGTAAATACTTATTTATTAATGTTATTGTTCAATTAGCATCTGTACATTAGAGCATAAGCAGCAGAACAGAGATTGTTTCTGGGTCAACTTTGTGTCACTAATACCTAGCAGAGTATTTAGCATATAGTAGAAATTTGATAACAAATTTCAAAAAATTAGATTCATGAACTTCAGCATTATTATCTGTAAGGAGGGATTAAAAAAAAGCATATCATGCAAGGAGGCTTTGAGGATAAAATAATATAATGCATGTGAGAGCTCCTAGTAAACTGAAATTTCATGTAAATCTTAGCTGTTACTTAGTACCTATTTTTAATTCAGAGAAAAATCTAGGTTAAAGATACATAGATTTGGGAGCATGAAGGAAAGCAATAAGATGTTACCTGATCTCTCTTCCTTTTCCCAAGAATAGAGGATAATTACATTTACTAGAAATCTTTTTGGTCCTGTGACTACTTCCGGCCACAGGGATATGACAGAAGTAATATGCCCAGCTTCCAAACCTAGTTTTAAAATGTTCTCAAGGTATTCAACTCATGCATTCTACCTGTCCACATGGCAAAAGCCAAAGGACCCAGAGGTGGCAGTCACATGAAAGAATCTTGGATCCTTCTCTTTGAGGAAAAGCTAGGAAAGCCATCCAATCTGTAATAAGCCCCGGCATGAGCAAGAATTCAACGCTTTTGTGAGCAAAATCACTGAGATTTCAGGATCGTTCGTTATGTGACTTCATACAGAACTCAGTAGTTTCAAGCAGGGTGTTGCCTCAATAAAAAGTTGAAAAATATTTGACATTGGTTAAGCACTAAGACATAGGCATCAAGGAAGCTAACACAGAAGGCTGGAGGAATAGCACTCCAGATTATGCAGTTGCAAAGAATTTGGTTTAATTCTTGCCTGTAGTTATTTGAGGGACAGATCACATGCCTAGTCAACCAGCAGCTCTAAGAGAGAAGCTTGGAAAGCAGAACATTAGTAGTGCATATGGGCTACCTTCGGCTGCCTTTGGCAAGATAGTACAAGCTAGGAGCTCACAGGAGAGTTAAATACTTTGCAGGCAGAAATGAGAGAGAAGAGAAGAAAGTCCAGAAATTCAAAGTCTTTTCAGAGTTGAAAAATTTACAGATTCTAGACCCCCAAGATTAATATAGGAAATTTTTAAATACTTTGAAATGCAAAGTCTCAGAAAAACTCTTCAGTTGGATGAAATGACTCGGGGCAATGATCAGTCCTGATTCAATCAACCCAATTCAAACCTGATAGTTTTAAGTTACCTCTTAAGAGAAAGAAGTGAGAAGGTTAAAAAACAAAGCAGTAAAACAGACCTGAGAACGATGTCCAGGAAAAGATTTAGGTTGTAGTTACCGGACATGGAAATGACTGGGAAGCATAGAAATTAGAAGCTATGAAACTGTGGAAAGAATCATGTTGCCAAAGAGATCACAAACTCATTCAAAAAGTCTTCTGACTTTAAGACTTGAAGCAACCTTTGGGACCCTAACCGATCACAGGCAGGAGACAAGTCTCAAAGCCCCTAGGAATGGTCTGTTCTCCAACACCCACTTCAGAGGTCCCCGGAGAGACTGCTGCACAAACATCCAGCGTAATACCTCCAAGGGTGACGCCACAAACAATGGACTACAAAGGACAAAGGAGTTCCTTCACCAAAGAGTAAAATCAGAGCCTAAAATGGAACTTTCTTCACCTACGTAGGCTAAGAAGACTTCACAATATCTGTCCTGAAAATCTCCCATAATCTATAATGTTGGAAGTGAAGGAGCCTCAAGTTGGTGCAGCCACATGATAGAAGGAGCTTGAATCCCTAAATTACTCTTTTGACGAGAGGAGCCCAGCCCACACTGGATCGTGATGTGGTGAAGAAATAAACTTCTGTTGTGTTAAATCACTGAGGTTGGGGATTGTGTGTTCGCTGTAAGTAGGAATAATTAACCTGAGTTATGCAGGAAACATGGCTTTATAATGTGACCCTGAAGTTAGGAGAGTGATAAGAAGACCCAGAAGAGACACACAAAACAGACATGTTTCCATTTCAGTGGAAGTATTCACTAGAAAATGAGGAAGGCAACATAGCATCTGAAAATGATTCTTGTATATAAGTGTGTGTTATGGAAAGAAACATGAGTTTTAGCATCTTCGTAGGCATTATATGCCAGGATAAGAGTTAAGGTTTTTAACCTATAAGTCACTTTCCCAAACAGGATTTCTTGGACGACCAGTGAAACGTAGTTCCATGTGAATGCAGCTGAGTGTAGGCTTCTCAGGGTCTTTAATACACTAATGTACATCATTAACCCCCAGCCCATCACCAACACCCAACTACCCGCCACTACCCTACACCCTCACAGGCTTCTAGGTTCACAGAAAGTCGTATAAGGCTTGGCTCCGGACGCGCAGGCTCAGCGGCCATGGCTCACGGGCCCAGCCGCTCCGTGGCACGCGGGATCCTCCCAGACGGGGGCACGAACCCGTGTCCCCTGCATCGGCAGGCGGACTCTCAACCACTGCGCCACCAGGGAAGCCCCATATAAGGCTTTTTTTCTTTTTTTTTTAATCGAAGTCTAGTTGATTTACCATGTTGTGCCCATCTCTGCTGTACAGCAGAGTGACTCAGTTATACATATGTAGACATTCTTTTCTTTGTACTCTTTTCCATTATGGTTTATCACAGGATATTGAGTATAGTTCCCTGTGCTCTACAGTAGGACCTTGTTGTTTACCCATTCTAAATGTAATAGTTTGCATCTACCAACCCCAAACTCCCAGTCCATCCCTCTCCCTCCCCCGCTCCCCCTTGGCAACCACAAGTCAGTTCTCTATGTCTGTGAGTCTGTTTCGTAGATAGGTCCATTTTTGCCATATTTTAGATTCCACACATAAGTGATATCATATGGTATTTGTCTTTCTCTTTCGGATTTACTTCACCTAGTATGATGGAATACTACTCAGCCATAAAAAAGGAACGAAATAATGCCATTTGCAGCAACATGGATGCAACTAGAGATTATCATACTAAGTGAAGTTAGGCTTTTGTTTTGGACAAGGAAAATATCCTTTTCCAAGTATATATACATTTCCAAAATCTCACATATACCAGCATTCCTTGGAAAACAGCTTGGAAAGCATCTTTATAGGCCATAAAGTTGTGTTGATTGCCGCCATTACCAGAGAAGGAAGATAAAGCTGAATAGGTATGCGGAGTGTTATGAAGATAAAAAGCCTGACATTCATTCTGCCTCTTCTTCTCTCAGTACCACAGCTTATTATCAGTGGGGGCTTTGAGGCATGCTCTAAGGGGAAAACACTGCCTCTTCCCTGAACTGCAGCAATTCCAGTTAGGGATGATGATCCAAAACAATAAATAAAAGCTTCCCAGCCTCCATCTAAGTGGCGATACCCCCAAGACACAAGTGGAGTAAGAACGGCACAGCTAGGTGTCATGCGTCACCATACATATTCTCAAATGTTACAGCTTTTAAAACCAACACAGGCGCTCGACATGATCACTTTTGCTCAAAGTCCTGGAAACAGGAGACTGGCTTTCAAGAATCAATTGCTCAGAGGGGGAAAAATAGATTAAAATTTTATGCTATAATTTTACAATTGATTGTTAGTGCCACCGAGGGTATAGCACAAAGCTATTTTCCAACCACTGGAAAAAAGATGTGTCTTGAAAGAGGGTATTGTTAGCATAATAAGCGATTGTACAGTTATACATAGATTTTGTTTCGCTCTCTTCCAGCTGTGAATATGATTGTGTTCATGTACTTGGGAAATTTGCATATAATGTGTGCTATTTGTATCTTAGCCAAATTCAAGTTCAAACTGCTCACTGAAATGGGACTGAAGCCCACTAAGATAAATGTACTCATCTTCCGTTTCTTTTTTTTTGCGGTAGGCGGGCCTCTCACTGCTGCGGCCTCTCCCGTTGCAAGCACAGGCTCCGGACGCGCCGGCTCAGCGGCCATGGCTCACGGGCCCAGCCGCTCCGCGGCATGTGGGATCTTCCCGGACCGGGGCACGAACCCGCGTCCCCTGCATCGGCAGGCGGACTCTCAACCACTGCGCCACCAGAGAAGCCCCATCTTCCATTTCTTAAGGCCCCAATCCAGGTGAACGTCATCCCTTCTTCCTGAACTTGCCCAACTGGCAAATTTGCCAAGAATTATCAAATTCTCACTGCTAGGAAAGCCAGCAATTGGATGAAGCATCAAAAATTGGGGTCTGAGGTCCAGAAGCAAAGAGAAGACAGTGCCATCAGCTTTTTTCTACTTTCTAATATATTCCAGGTTGACTCAGTTTAAAGAAACCTCAGCTGTGAAAATTTGTAAAATGTCAGCACTAGAGTCTTATCTCCTTTTTTAATGTAAATATAATTCACATACTGTAACATTCACACTTTTAATGTATGCAATCCAGTTCTTTTTAGTATATTCAGAACATTTTTATCTCCCTAAAAAGCAAGTCCGTACTCATTATAGTCACTTCTCATTCTCTGCTCCCTCCAGACCGTTGCAAGAATCTATTTTCTGTCTATATGAACTGGCCTTTCTGGATATTTCATAGAAATGGTGTCACACATTATGTGTCTTTTTGTGTCTGGCTTCCTTCAGTAGCCTCACTTTTTGGGGGAGGTAGCTGGGCCTGTGCTGGGGGAACAAATTGCCCAAATCACATGGACTTTCTGGATGTATCCGGAACTAGAATGTTATGAGGCCTCTGTTTAGCAGAATAACAGTTAAGCACTTGCTGGGAGCCCCAGTATCAAGGGGGCTTTCAACCTCATTGGAAATGTCACCAAATATAATCGTATTTATTATAACTATTTTCTGAGAATACTATACAAGGTTGGGGAAACAAAACAAACAAAAACTTTGGTAAGCTTCATGGGGTATAAGAGGGGTTATGAACTCACTTTATAAGATGTTCAAATCACAAAAGTTGGTGTCTAAACCTCCCTGTAAGTATGGATTTGGTGAAACACAAGACATTTGTGTTGTTGAGTGGCTATATAAGACTGAGGTTGAGCCCCTCAAATTAAACTTTGAACAAATATGTAACGAATGTATTTTTGAAGGAGTGCCAGAGTATTAGCCTGCCCATGTTCTCTGAATTTCCACCCACCCCTCAAAGTCACCACCTGGCTCCTACACCAAGGCCTCCTCAGCTGAGATTTGTACAATATTGATGTGTCCTTGGGTGGAAACGCACTTCGCCTGGAATATTCACCCGTGACCTCAGAGCATGTAGTGATCTCACCCTCTTGTCCCATTAAGTCATTCTACCTCCTTTACAGACTGACAAGCTTTCTTACTTCCCTCAGTTCTTTCTCCATCACGGTGAACCCACAATATCCATTCTATTGTAGCTCGCATTGGGTTTCAAGTCTACCCACTCAAACAGCCTATCTTCCTTAAAGTCACAGAGCACCAACCTCATCCTCTGTCCCCCAGTTCAGTATCCAGCTAGGGCCCAGTTTATACCTTTAGAACTTCGCAGGGATACTCTGGAATGGATTCCACTTTCTAACTATGATGACCTTCCATCTATATAATCCCTTCAGGAACTTCAAGACTCCAATCTGCCTCCTTGCATCCAAATTCTAGAGACCTTGAGATCTCAGCACCCTTTAATAAGCCAAGGTGCTTCCTTAGAGCACATCACTAGTCAGGGATTATTTCCTAAATTTGAAAGTTCTATGCCCAATAGCCACAAGAACATGAAAATGACAGTATAGTGCAGTGCTTTGGAGGTGAATATCCAGGATTTGTAGCCCAGGCCAGACTATTTAGGAACTGTATGACCTTAGCTAAGAGTCTTAACTTCTCTGGGCTTCAGTTCATCTTTAAAACAGGCATAATAGTAGTTCATATCGTATAAAGCTGTTCAGAAGATTAAATGACTTTATGTATATTAAGTACTTAAGTACTTGTAACATAGACATTGTATAAAAATAATAACCACTGTTTTATTTCCTCTGTATACAAGTAGCCCACATGCAACATTTATACCAGAAATGCAGGAGTTTTTTTATTTGTTTGTTTTCTAGAACATCTTAAATTATCAGCTAGGAGAAAAAATACTAGATTGGGAAATAGGAGGTCTAGAATCTAGTTCTTACTCTGCCACTACATTGTTATCGAATACAGTGAATTTTCTTATGGAGGTTAAATATTTTCTTAGATCCATGGCTACTATATATTTTTGAATGCCATCTTTACAGAGAGCGACGATATAAAAGTCTAAGTGATCACAGAAGCCAAATCGGCGGTTTTCTAATGAATGAGATGCCCGTGAATGATTCTGATCCGTAAAGTTGATTAATTCTTTAGCTCAGCTGTGCGCATTCATTTTTCTGAGCTGTTTTTACTCTTAAAAAAATCCATACAGCATGTCACTAAATGGTGACAACGATCAGGATATTAGAAAAGCTGGCTAGAGGAGGACTGTGTTAACCCAGCCTCTGATTTTGCTACTTAAGCCTTTCTTAGTGTCTCTGACTGGACTCTTCCCCATTAAGCTCCCTCTAAAGAGGTTATTTCACTCCAACCTGCCTTCCAAGTAATATGACCTGGTGGTATAGGAAAGGCATGAACGGTCTTGCAGTCTATCTAGAAAATGCAATGCATTCTCCAACTTCGCTTCCTTTATTTTCCCATAGACCCTGTGGCTGTCCTAATTTTAATTATTAACTTAATCTGTCCCCGCTCTTCTGTGCCCAGACTGGGTGTTCTGACAGAAAGGACCGGGTTTGGAGATCTTTAAATTGTCAGTACTCAGTATTTAACCAGTGCATTAAAAAGTGTTTGCCTTCTTTCAGTACGTAGGGTGGGTCAAGTCACATGCCTCTTCACTCAAGCTATGATTTGGTCCTTTTTTACATATCGCTGCCTCTGCCTGGAATGACTCCCCCTTCCTGTGCACTTAAGGAGTCATGCTTTTCAATCCAGCTCAGACATGGCTTCCTCTGAAGTGCTGTCCTTGAGCCCCTCATACTTTCCTTTCTCTGCACCACAAAATTATACTTTCTTACGGAAGTCAAAGGTTTCTTCTAGGACCTTGTCTATATTCTTTGAAAGGATCATACTGAATTTTTTACCTTTAAATAATGAATTTACAACTCTTGCTTGCTCATAAGACGAGAGCTGCTCGAAAAAATGAAAGTGTCTGTTTAATCAGCCTTCTCGCAACCTAGCACAGAGCCTGGCACATAACAGGCAATATTTGTTGATTGCAACTGCCCTGAACTGATTTGAATTGAATTGACTTCAGACGCATAAAGGAAATTCATCTCACTTCGAAAGGTTTATAGTATAACTGATACAGCCAATTGAAATGGGTGAATTACAAAAGGTATATAGTTAACTTTTACTTTAGGGAGTTTTAAAGATGATTTTTACCATTTTAAGAGAATTTTTTATTACTGGAAGTTTTCTCTTCCTGGTGTTTCCTTCCTCTCGGCACAAGAGAGGAAGGAAACAATCTTTCATTGTCCCCAGAAAGAAGAGGGGAGAAAGAAAAGTAGTCAATAGTCAACTTTAAAGCCCAAAGGACTACAAAAGTCTTGCCAACAGTTTTTCTCGTATGAGAAAAAGATTTCCAAATTCAAGTATCTCCCTTTATACAGCAAAATAAATCTAGGAGGTTTGTCCATGAAGTATTACCATAAACTATGGGTAGAAAGAACTCAGCATATGGCCAAGAAGAGACCTCTTGACAGAAAAACAATCTTAATAGCAGAGTTGAGCTTTGAATCTACAGAGTATTTGTACAAATAAGAGTAAAGCAACAGAACAGGAAAGACTGTTTTAAATGAGAAGGGAATGGTAGGTTTCCTTCTGTCATCCACAGAAATGGGGACCCAGAATAAGACAGAACGTGTTTTAGAGAATAAAGTGGATTTTTAATTTATTTTTACATTTTGTGTAAGGTTGAATGTTGGCTGCAGTGTACAGAACAGGTTTTGAGAAGGAAGGATTTGCCCAGACCAGATGGAGGTCTCTACAGCCCTGCTCTCTAACCTTTGTGTGAAAACCACAGTTGAACAGTCAAAAAAGCTTCATGAGGGACCCAGGAATACATGGGCAGCACAGACAATAAAAAGTCTGGAGTATGGACTGTTGAGATATCAATGAAATCTGACAAAACCCTACTGCAATACAATAAGACCTATAGGGAACTGACATTAAAATTTGGGTGAGGAATTGATTACCCAAGATGCTATATCAACAATTAAGACCACCTTGACAATCAGCTGCTGTTGGAAATCAGTCCTCCCCAACAGAGGTATTCAATAAATGTTAGGGTCCTGACTATTTATGCCCTCTCTTTTTATCTTTGCTTCCCAAAGAGCTTGAGGAAATCAAGGCAGGTAGACAAGGATTTTCTCAAGAATCTGCAAAATAGGAATGTTTTGGTTAATTGAGTGTTCCAGTGAACATATATCACCTGTAAGGCTTATTGGTTATCCAAGAATTAAAGATGCTCATTATTAGTCAGGGTTCTCCAGAGAAACAGAACCAATAAAGAGATTTATTATAAGGAATTGGCTCACACAGTGATGGAGTCTCAGAAGTCCCACAATCTGCCATCCGCAAACTGGAGACCCAGGAAAGCCTGTGGTGTAGCTCCAGTCCACGTCTGAAGGCCTGAGAATTAGGAGGACTGATGCCGTAAATTGCAGTCTGAATCCAAAAGCCTGAGAACCAGTAGAATCTATAGCATAAATTCCAGCTGAAGGGAAAGAGAAGACCAGTGTTTCAGCTCAGCAGTCAGAGAGAGAATTCTCCCTTACTCGTATTCCTTTTTGCTCTATTTAGGCTCTCAGCAGATTGAATGACGTCCAACCACATTGGGGAGGGCCGTCTGATTTATCCAGTCTACCAATTCAAATGCTAATCTCTTCTGGGAACACCATCACAGACACACCTAGAAATAATATTTAGCCATATATAGGCACCCTTTGGCCCAGTTATGTTGACACATAAAATTAACCATCACATACTGTATGCTAATTCTTTGAAAATGATTAACCCTATGGACCTAAGTATGGGAAAGGATGGCAGGTGGCTGTCTCCAAGTCTCTCTAGGTCTAATTCTTTATGGTCGCTGCAAGTAGACCAGGCTCCAGAAGGGAGTGTTTTTCTCCAGCACCACCTGATAGATTAACTCAGGGACAGCTCTCAGTTCCTTCTTGCCAGTGACAGTCTCAGAGTATGCAGGATTTCCTTGCTGTCAGATTGGCATATGCCTTGAGTCTTCTGTAGATGAAACATCAGCTCTCTATGCCAGCTCAGCACTCATTTCCAAATCATCTGTTTGCTGCCTTGCCATGTGAGAGCAAAGGTTTCATCAACCCAGCACGAGTCCCAAGAATGGTGCCTTTTCTCTCCGATAAATGTGTGACTTTGAACCAGAAAAGCGGTCAAGCCTCAGAGTCATGGACCCAAATCACAGTTTTGTCTCTGCCATTTACTTTGGAACGTAATCCGCCCCATCATTTTTCTCATCTGAAATAGTCGAAGGTAGCCAACGTCATCTCTAAAGTTTCCTATATGCTCTGAAAACCAGTTCAATAGGTGCCTTAATGGTGGTGGCCGCTGTTTTAGGGGAAAAAATTAGCACACCTATGGTGGTGCTAGATGAAGAGTAGGAAAAATAAATAAGATGCAAGGGCTTTGCCACTGAGTGTCTTGGAACCTGGTAAGGAAGGTGGATATTTAAACCGTTCACCACAGAATCTGTGGTGAGTGCCAATTAAGGGATATATTTGATCTAACCCATTCACACCACCTTATTATCAAACCCAGAGGATGGCAAAATAAGCCCTCAAAGTTAGGGATGCTTTTAAGGACACTGATAACTGGTTCCCTTCCAGATGAGATCCACGACCTCTGCTCTAGGGCATTATTACAGGGTTCTAACTCACTGCACTAAACAAATATTCTCTCCAAGAGGCATAAGAACAGGAAAAAGAAAGAAAAGCTCGACTTACAAAGAAGGAAAGAGGGCATCCGTGCCCAAGTTGATGAACTAACTTTTTTGTATTCCTGTTGTCCAACACAGAGCCTGGCACATTACCAATGCTCATTCATTTATTCACTTCTTAAAGCTGTACATGTGCCACATATGCTGGGTTCTGGGACACAATAGCGAATAAAACATGCAAGGTCAATGAGCTTATATTAAAATGAGAACGGGTAGATGATAAACTAGTAAATAAGCAGAGAATCAAATATTTTGATACATCTTATGAAAGAAATAAATGGTGATGTGATAAAGAGTGTGGGAAAGTATGTTCCTGAGATAGGGTGGGCTAGGACAGTCTCTGTGTGAGATCCAAAGCGGGAACAATGTAAAGGCCCTGGTGAAAAATTTCTTGTTGCACAAGAGGGAGCCGGGAGAGCAGACTGCCAGGGTCATCTCTGTTGAAGGGGGAGGATGGTACAAGGTGTGCTTGTAGAGGTGGATAGATGATGCATGTGTTGTCAGGCCGAGTCAGTGTGATTTTTCTAATAACATGGCTGTAAAGGAAGAGGGAAAGGGAGGTATCAAGGCTTATGCTTAAATTTAGTTAAAATGAACTGAAAGGAAGGAAGGAAGAAAGGAGAAAGAAGGAAGAGAAATGATTGATTCATCTGAGTGCTGACCTACGTTTCTGCACTAGACACGGGAAAGGTGCATGTTTTTCTGGAGTCTGCAACCTAAAATGTTATGCTGAATTTGATGACGGGTCAAAGTAGAGCAGAAGAGAGAAATACTCCATTAGAATACAGGCTCTGAAAGAAGTGACAGAGCATTTGATATTGATAGAGGTCTGGATAATTCAGGCCGTTAGTCATTCCTTCTCTTTGATTCCACAGGGATGGAAGGGAAGATTTATCTTGGAAGATGAGTGAGATCCGCCAGATGACAAAGTAGAGAAACACATTTCAGGCAGGGAGAACAGCAGGTACTAGTAAGTGTAGACGTGAACAACGTGGGACATGAGTGCCAAAGTCTCCAAGCAGTCCGGCAAAACTAGAGAACAGAGTAGAAGAGCAACGTTGAAAGGGGGGATTGGAAAGTCGGGTAGCATCAGATCAAGTAGTGTTTTACATCAAGTAGTGTTTACCAGTAGCTAATGCTTCTGAACCCCCAACGCTGCTGATCTTCTGTCTGTTCCTCAAACGTGACAAAATTCTCTGTGCTCCAAGGCTTTTGCAATAATTTATATCTCTAGTACCCTCTTTCCTGGGCATTCACACAGGTGACTCCTTCCCACCAACCATCGATTAAATCTCAGCTCAAATATCACCTTCTCGGGGCTTCCCTGGTGGCGCAGTGGTTGAGAGTCCGCCTGCCGATGCAGGGGACACGGGTTCGTGCCCCGGTCCGGGAGGATCCCACATGCCGCGGAGCGGCTGGGCCCGTGAGCCATGGCCGCTGAGCCTGCGCGTCTGGAGCCTGTGCTCTGCCACGGGAGAGGCCAAAACAGTGAGAGGCCCGCGTACCGCAAAAAAAAAAAAATCACCTTCTCAGAACCAACACCTCTCTGGGTTCAGTCTGAAATCGATTCACCTCTACTTTCTGATCACTCTGTTTTATGTTTTTCCTTGGTGCTTTCTACTACGTGGAATCATCTTGGCTACGTACATGTTTATTTATCTTCTGCCTTCCTCCACTGAGACAGAAGCTCAACAAGAGATTGAATTTCTTTTCTTTTATTCACTGCTGTATTTCCAGCACCTGTACCAGAATAGTAGGTGCCCATATAATATTTGTGAAATGAGTGAGGAATCATTGATTAGGGAGAGGTATGGTCCAACTTGCCCTTTAGGATATCATTTTGTGTGCAGTATGGTAGGACTGCATCTTTCTGAAAGATAAAGTTCTAACGTGAATATGTGAGATTTAAAAAAACGTACAATCAAAATTACCTTGACAATGGATTAGAAAGGTTCAAGGCCTTTTTGAAGACTGATATTCATCATTCAAGGATAATGGATCCAGTATCTCTAGGGTGTTTTTTTTTTTTTTCCTTTCCAGAAAGGACATGTCCCTCTTTCTGTCCTTGGCACCCTATTCAGCAGTCCAGAGGATTATTCCAGTACATTGCTACATTTAGAGGAGTGGTAGGAGAAATAACCTGAACTCCTTATTTATTTTTTCTCTTGTGAAAAATGAATATTGCTGAATTTATATGCGCTTAATGCTCATATAAAACACCACTTCATGGAAGGTGGACGTGCAAGATGTAAGTTTAGAGGCTGAGAGCCCATTTTAAAATGGAATTTTGTTCTCCCTTGAAATGAAAAAAAAACCTCTTCTGTCTCTTTCAATCCTATGATACCTAACTTTATGCGCTTGAGATCCTTCTGCAGCAAACTGAAACCTATTTTCATTGGGCTTGAATCCACTTTCTTTATCCCAGGCACAGCTTAAATATCATTGTAGAAGGTGCCTTGAAATTAAAAGACCAACATGATAAGTAAGTAAGTGGACTTACTACTTATAATGATCTGGGTATTTAGAGCTTTCACTTCATAACTCCTCTTGTCTTGTCCCTTCCAACCCCAATAAAGAAGACAATTTTTAGAGGCAACGTGAACAAGGGTTAGTGAAGATTCAACAATTTGTCTTATTAAAGTTGAGAAAAAGTTAAGTAATCCATTGAAATACAAGTGTCAGATACCGGTCTCTTCATCTCTCTCATAAACACATAGTCAACTTTGGTCTTTCCTTTTTAAGCAACTACGAAAGGGACCATTTTAGATCTCCATTCCAACGAATTTTCCAAACATTGTTGAATAGCCTGGGTGTGAGATACATTTCTGTGCTAAATGAGGGTTAATGTCTAAAATACTTTATTTTTTTTAAACATCTTTATTGGAGTATAATTGCTTTACAATGGTGTGTTAGTTTCTGCTGTATGATAAAGTGAATCAGCTATAGGTATACATATATCCCCATATCTCCTCCCTCTTGAGTCTCCCTCCCACCCCCCCTATCCCACCCCTCTAGGTGGTCACAAAGCACCAAGCTGGTCTCCCTGTGCTATGCGGCTGCTTCCCACTAGCTATCTATTTTACGTTTGGTAGTGTATATATGCCCATGCCACTCTCTCGCTTTGTCCCAGCTTACCCTTCCCCCTCCCCGTGTCCTCAAGTCCATTCTCTACGTCTGTGTTTTTATTCCCGTCCTGCCCCTAGGTCATCAGAACCATTTTTTTCTTTTTAGATTCCATATATATGTGTTAGCATATGGTATTTGTTTTCCTCTTTCTGACTTACTTCACTCTATGTGACAGACTCTAGGTCCATCCACCTCACTACAAATAACTCAATTTTGTTACTTTTTATGGCCGAGTTATATTCCATTGTATATATGTGCCACATCTTCTTTATCCATGCATCTGTCGATGGACACTCTGGTTGCTTCCGTGTCCTGGCTGTTGTAAATAGTAAAAGACTTTTGAAAGCTTCTGTACATGGCCTCTAGGGAGTGAAGTGTTTTCTGCTTTCACCGGCCTTTTACTGCTACTTCCCTTCTCACTGTGCAACACCCATGCCTCTATTGGTTATTCATGTGCAGTTATACTGGGGGTAAATTGAAGATTACGGGAGCTGTAATTTGGTTTAACACCATAGGCTAATAGGTTAAAAAGAGCCTGAATAAACCTTTGGAAGATCCAAGCACTGGCTCATCTTAGCTTAGAAAGGATTTATTATTACAAATTCCCAGTGATTAATAGGCAGATGTGTCAGATGTCTCACTCTGCTGTCTTGCACAAAGGGCTGATGGACATACTTGGTCTGTGAAAATGTGAGTATTGATCCAAATACCATCATTTGAATAACGCTTTGAAAATTGCAAAGCATTTCTACTTTTCAGGTGCGTAACACTGGGGAGCGTCAACCTACTCTGTGCCAGGTTGAGTGAATCCAAAGATGAAAAGAACATAGTAAGCTATGGTTCAACTTTCCAGCCTGAAATCAGGTAGGTCTGCAGCGAATTCTAACCTTCCTGCCTTTGAGCTTTGTAACTATAGGTAAGTTAGGCTTTCACAGCCTCATTTATTTAATATGAAGATCACGGATAATAATAGACAATACTTCACAGAGTTTTGGGGAGGATTTAGGGAGATAGTTTTAACAGAGTGCTTAACGTAGGAAGAGGTAACAGTCTAATGTGTTAGCTATTTAATTATTTTGAAGAGACATCATAACCAAGAAGGGATGATGATGATGGTTCTCATTTTGCGTGTCCAGAAACAGTGTCAGGAATGCTGAGCAAGTTGGCTAAAGTCACATAAGTCTTGAAACCTTGGGTTCAGGTTCCAAGCTCCAAACTCTATCTTGTTTCCTGGCTCCTAGGGCTAAATGAAGGAATTGGGGCAGGGTGATCTTATGCAAAGGAATATTTCTGTGCCCATAAGAATTTCTACTGCAAAACCTTTTAAAAATGAGTCCAAAGAGAAAGAGTATCCAACTCTTTTGTTTCCATTTTTGTCCTGGTGTAAAAACAAGTGTGTATTACAAGCTTGACTTACAAGGATCTCACAGGAGGAGCCCCTTGTACTATTTGAGTTACTAATGGGATAGCAAACAGTGCCTGTAATTTACTTTGTACTTTGATAATGTCTTGGCTCACAGGGTCACACAGCCCTTTCCAAACATTAACTTACTTCTCCCTCCTAATGCTTCTAAGGCATCAGAGAAGGTTAGCACTCCCTTTGTTTCATAGGTGAAAAAACTGAGATCTAAGCAGGTTATGCATCCTACCAAGGTCACCCGGCAAGCCAATAAACTATCTAATCCCCTGCTCTCTGCTGAAGATACTCCTGGAACCCACACAGGGAAATGTGTGCAGGATGTTCTTCCCCCTGCCCTGGAACTGCCACCAAATGCCATCTGTGTTACTTTTCTATACCTCTCAAGCTGTGCCTCGAACAAACAAAACCAGAATGTATTGCATCCTGGCTTCATCAGGACCATGGAGCTAAGAGGCGAACAAAAAGGAGTTAGCCTAAGTGTAAAATATATTTGTTGCAAGCAAATAATACTTATCACATTAAAAGTGGGTGGGAGAGGCTGACCTATTTGTTTTAAAAGTTAGGTGGAGTAGTGTAGGAAAAATGTACACACATGTGAACAAGATTTCAGAACCTCATCTGAATACAGGGAACAGTTAGATTCATCCACTTAGGGACTGACATTTACTGAGCTCTAGGCACGAGTTTAGGAATTCCCTGGCGGTCCAGTGGTTAGGATTCTGCGATCTCCCTGTAGGGGGCACAGGTTTGATCCCTGATTAGGGAGCTAAGATCCTGCGATTTGTGCGGTGCGGCCAAAAGAACCAAAAAAGAAAAGAAAAAAAAAACATTAAGCTTATTTTTGAGATGGAGAAGTCAGAAAAGCTGAATAGAACACACTTCTTTTACGTCCTTATTTATTTATTTACTTATTTTATTTATTTATTTTTTTTGCAGTACGCGGGCCTCTCACTGTTGTGGCCTCTCCCGTTGCGGAGCACAGGCTCCGGACGCGCAGGCTCAGCGGCCATGGCTCACGGGCCCAGCCGCTCCGCGGCATGTGGGATCTTCCCGGACCGGGATACGAGCCCGCATCCCCTGCATCGGCAGGCGGACTCTCAACCACTGCGCCACCAGGGAAGCCCTTTTAACGTCCTTATTTAAAAGTCCTCTTCCCGCTAAGTCCTTCTCTTCCAGGCCACCTTATCCAAAACCATGGCCTCCTTTCCACTCTTGTCCCTTTCCCTGCTTACCAATTAATTAATTACCAGTTAATTATCTTGTTTATTATTTGTCTCCTTCCTTTAGAATGTCATCTCCATGATGGCAGGAAGCTTTGCCTAATTTGCTCATTGCTGCATCCCTAGTGCCTAGAAGAGAGCCAGTACATAATAGGAGTCAACCAAAAATTATTTAATGAATGTATTCATGTTCCCCTGACAGCTCAGAGTTCTCTTAGTAGCAGGCAATTACAGTTGCAATGTTATATTTACTTTTAATCCCAACTCTTCCTCTCCTTCTCAACTTTCACTCACTGAGTTTAGACATTATGGGTTCCAACTTGGGTTACTTCCTCTTCACAGATCTTTCTGGCTCCACATTTATTTTCCTTAACACAGGACTGAAAATAGGACTCAACCAATAATTGTTAAATGAATGAATGAACGCATTCACATTCTCATGACAGCTCAGAGGTCTCTTAGTAACATGCGATGACAGCTGCAATTTTACATTTATTTATGTGGTGATCTGATTAAGCTCTATATCACTTTCTAGATCTATGAAAAAAGAACATTTCAGTGTGATCATGAAGTATATCCCAGTGCTTAGAATGATGCCTGGCAAAAAGTAGTTCTCAACAAGTATTTTCTAAAGGAATAAAGAGATACAGCTGTGTGATAGAATTCAAAGAGTGGAAATGTGACGTAGCAAAGACTTGGAACCCTTTTTTGTGTATTCAGTAACTACTTACTAAGCAATAGACATTATTTCTGCCTTCAGTGGGGCTTACTACCAAGTGGGCTCTTCTCATACCAAATCTCAAACTAGGTCTTTGCTGCAAATCCAACATTTAAATAAAAAGCAATTTCATTTATGTTTTAATATTTAACTCATAAATAAGAAACTTAAATATCTGGCAACTTCACCTGTCTGGAATGCAGGTAAAAGGCAGAAAGTACGCCAGGAAAGCCTCTTTCCAGTGAAAAGAGGTCACAGAGTTTGACAACATAAAAGTTTGTTAAATCATGCTGCACATTCCATCGACTTTTAAATATCACAGAACCACCTGTCATCTCAGGAGTGTCCCTCTTTAAAGTACCTGTCTCAGTTTATCTATCACTAATCTCTATAGATTCTGTAGTCAAATATCTTTTAATTCCAACTGTTCCTCTCCATCCCCGATTCCGCTGACCTACTTTAGACATTATGGCTTCCACTTCGGTTACTCATTCTTAACTGGTCTCACTATCTCCACTTTCCTTTTCTCTAACACAGGACTGGGAATCAAAATAAATAGAATAGACAAAGTAGATGCCCAAAGCAAGGCTTAGTGTAAGAGAAAGATATTAAACCCAGCCTGGTGGTGGAGCCTTCTATGACCATCTGTGGCCAGACAGAATGGATAAGTCCGTCACCATGTGGTTCGCTTCCTATAGAGCCTACCTCTTGCAAATTTAGCTACTAACTCAATTATGACATCATTCTAGGAGCACTCATACTAAAGCCATCTATTGATTCCAAAACTTTGTTCTTTTAAAGAATGACAAACTCATTTAGTGGCCCTAGCTAGGTCTGTCACTCATCCCTTGACACACATATTGTACTTGCTTGTTAGTATGACTGTCTTCTTACTGGATATGTATTTCTTTAAATATGGGGTGTGCATTATTAGAGGATAACAGTTGCTTTTACACTGTAGTTTGCAATACACTATATAACAGTGAAGGATAAGTGGAGACAGTTCTTCTTTTCTTTCTCTTCAGTCCTCCTAATGGCTTTAAGAAGAAACTAAGTTTTGTGCTAGCGTGCTCTTAACAACTTTTATACTTGATAATCTCCTTTATTTATCAAAGAGGCAAGCAAACCCAGGCTTGGAGACCTCAGCACACAAAGCTTCTGGTTTGAAAATTCAAGCATAGGACTGTTTTCAGTGCATTTGGTTTAACAATTACCTTCTATTTAGGACAAATGAAACGGATTTTCCATTAACCTGAGACACAAACTTTTTTTTCAAATAAAATCTTTTAAGGTCTAGAAGTATATATAATTAAAGAAAACATTAAGTAATGTGGGGAGCACAAAGATATGACAGAAACACAATGGGCCATTTGAATGACTGAAATTTGGGAAATTTCACTACACTATAGGTTCCTTCTCTTAGAGCAAGGGCCATGTCTTTTCATCTCCCCATCCCCCCAAATTCAGCACAAAGCATCACCTGTGTAAGAAAAGAGGAAAGCTTAGATTCCAAGGTATATCATCGAGATCATACTCTCATGTACGTCTCAAATCCTTTACACCTCTCTTCCTGTACTCACCTGGCAAAACCCCCAAGTTTCATTAAATCAGACTGTCAATTCTATATCTGTACTCTGGGCTGCTGAAATGGCTTGTGAAAAATACACACTATATTAGTGCATCTCACTTCAAAAGTGACTCTGTGGGGCCAAATCTAGCTCATAACTTTGTATTTAGCTTTTCAAGTGCTAAAGATACGTTTTATTATCAGATGTACTTAGAAATACATATGTCCTTCATATTGCGGATCCTCACTGAGACTCTCCCTGACCTCACATCTTTAAGAATAGTGTCTTCCATATGATATCGCTTATATGTGGAATCTAAAAATATGGTACAAATGAACTTATTTACAAAACGGAAATCGAGTCACAGATGTAGAAAACAAATTTATGGTTACCAAGGGGGAAGCGGGGGAGGGATGGATAAAATGGAAGGTTGGGATTGACGTATACACACGACTATATATAAAATAGGTAACTAATAAGAACCTACTGTATAGCACAGGGAATTCTACTCAATACTCTGTAATGACCTATATGGGAAAAGAATTTTAAAAAGAGTGGATATATGTATATATATAACAGATTCACTTTGCTGTACAGCAGAAACTAACACAACATTGTAAATCAACTATATTCCATTAATAAAAAAAGAAAAACAAAAAGTGATTAAAAAAAGAATAATATCTCCCACAGCTGTCCTAGCACAATCTATCCTTTCTCTACTTTTAGCCATAGCAATTATTATATATCTATGTATATATATTTAAATATAATAATAAAGGGTAACGTGTATACCCTTACAAAGCATATGTATATGAATATACATCTGTATATGTATACATATATACATATATATATATATGTAAACACATTTGCATATGTATAGAATGCTTACATTCTAGTTGGGATGATGCAGACAATAAAGTATATACATAAATATATATTGAACAATTATATACTCATTGTATAAGTATATACTCATAATAAATATACTTTTTTGTTTATTGTCCACATCTTCCCAACTACATTGTAAGTGTCACAAGAACAGGGATTTTGCCTACTTGTTTCACTGCTGTATTCCCTGCACCCAGATCAGTGTCTGGCACAAAATAGACTCTCAATACTTATTTCAATAAGTATTGAAATAAGTGTTCAAATAATACTTTGAATAAGTATTCAAATTATTCTCAATACTTAGAGAAAAGGGAGGAAGGAAGCAAGGTCAAACATATGATACATTTTTACATCTGTATTACATATGAAATGCTATTATCTTTCTCTGAGATTTTTCAAATGTAGTCAATACTTACGTATTGAGTGTCTCAAGTCCTCACCCTGGAGGAAGGAGAAAAGAAACAGACATGTGAATGAATAAGATATATTGTACATCAGATCGCGCTAAGTCTATAGAATGCTATTCCCCCTTTCTCCACCTCTTGCTCCCCATTTCGTGTGACAAAAAAGGATTAGAAATAAGTACCAGCTTAAATGGCCATAGACTCTCCCATTGGACTGTTCCCTCTAGTTTTTCAGCAGCCAATGTGCCTAATTCATCTTATCTAGTCAGTTTCTGTTAGCAGTTTAGGGTCCCTGTCAGAGTACTTTGCTTTTCTTGTCATATGGATAATTTTACAAATGCCTGTCCTCTTCACTAACCTATGAGTTATTTGGGTTTAGCATGTCTGTAGCCCCAACTCTTAGCACATACTTGGCCTGGAGTAGATATTTACTTCTTTTTTCGAAAGAAAATAAGATTTGATGATCTTATTGTTGCTGTTTGTTTTTTTGTTTGTTTGTTGCTATTGCAGATGGGATTCAGTAGAATGTTCTTTTCCAGGCAGATGTATTATTCAAAACAATGTGTAACTGCAAACACAAATGGGACAATAATCCATAAAAAACAAGCATAAGAATTCCTAACATACAGCAGTCTGAGGCCAGTCAGTGTAGGGCAAATTAACTACCTATGTTGACCCTGAAGTCAGTCTATGGTGTAATTGATGGTGTTAACAAGCATGTTCAAATGTGAAGACAAGAATCGATTTATTTGATGGAGTTGTACATCATGGCTTCATAAGGCCAGGAACTATGCAAGATATATTAGGGGGGAAAGTACATCTAATAATAAAATATAACTTTAGCACTTGAAAAAAATGAATCAAAACTATTAACTAGTTTTCGCCCCATAGATTCACTTATTTCTAGAAAACTGGGGGTTTCACTGTAAATTTGGATATTTGAAAACTTGCCAACTATTCAAATTTCTAACTGCCTACTATAATTCTTTAAAAACTAAGAATCTTTGTTTCTCAACTTTAATACTTATG
The DNA here is from genome assembly GCF_963924675.1 of Phocoena phocoena. Taxonomy (NCBI): domain Eukaryota; kingdom Metazoa; phylum Chordata; class Mammalia; order Artiodactyla; family Phocoenidae; genus Phocoena; species Phocoena phocoena. The sequence continues at coordinate 69,233,705 of NC_089235.1, read as the reverse complement.
AGAATTCATTGAGTGTTTGGAATTAAAAAAAAATCCTTTGCTGAAAAGGTATAGTGGATATCAGGGGAAAATGAAAGTTCTTAGCGGATAGCAAATACTTAGAAAATAGTCTTGCAATACCAGGTATTTACACGACAACGATCCATCTCAGTCTGTTTCTCCTCCCTCACTTCCTCCTTATTTCCCTTTTATCCTCCATTTCTTGGTCTTTTGCCCCCTAACTGTGTTTACATTTGCATGTCAAGATTTAAGCAGGTTTACACTCCACTAAATCTTGTCTTGCAAATTGAAACATTAGTAGAATTCTCCACTGTGAGTCTGTTGTCATACTGTTACACTGGAACACTGAGACAGGAACCACTCTGGTATCACTGATTAGCTCTGAGACAGGAAATGATAGAGTCATATGCAGAGCACTGTCCCATCCAACCCATGATTGGATGCTTCTGAACGTTTGATACAGCCCACTGATATTGTCTACCCTGAAGTCCAGTTAATTATGAGAACTAGCTTTTAAGATAGCTCAGTGACTACCTTCTAGTTTTCATTGTGGCTATTGCCAGGAGAATTGTCAGACAAGGCTCAGGCCTTTGAGATGCGAATCTGTTTGAAATGCAAAGATGGAGGTTGGAATGAATTCCAGAGGTAATTTGCATAAGGCGGTACTTTCACTCACTTGTTTCACTTCATGATAGTACCTTCAAGAATATTTGAAAATCTGAGGTGAGCTTGAGGTTGGAAGAGAGTGTGCATGTGTGACGAGAGATGAAATTACAAGGAGACAGAGGAAGAGCAGTAGCAGTAGTAATTACTACTACTACTACTATTTATTTATTGGATTCTGAGAATCTGACAGACATAATGCCAAGGGCTCTATATGCATTATCTTATTTAATCCTTTCAACAGCCCCATGACACAAGTGCTATTGTCATTTCCATTTTATAGATGATAAAACTGAGGCTTAGATAAGTTATGTAGCTTGCTTATATTTACGTAACTATTAACTCACAGAGCCTGAAAATAAACTCATACTTTTCTAGCTCCTGATTCTATGTTCTTAACTGCAATAAACCAGCTCAGTGTCTTTTACCAAACCACCAGTGGGACATCAGAAAATCAGCTGCCCAAAATAGCATCAACGACCTCCTCTAAGTACCACCCCCACCAAAATCTATGGTCCTCTGAGCTGTTACTTCGAGAATAAGATAAATATGAGGAACTGACTATCTATGTAGTCTTTTACAGTCAACTTAGAGACCTACCAAATATTAGCGTTGTTTCCACTTGCTCCTTGATAGGATGGGTAGAGAGTTCATGACAGTCAGAGTGCCATTAGGCGTAAGAAAACTGGGAGGCTGGATGAGTCACCTGCTTTGGAGGTCTTTGAAAACAAACAAAAAGGCAAAACATTTTTAAAACTTACAGAGTACCTATTTTGTTGGTCACAACTTGACATAGATGGATGATAGGTGATAGATACAGATAGATAGAGGATGGATAGATGCAGTTACACAAACACAGCTGCGTGTATGCATGTTTTATGGCAAATTACATACAGACCAGTAATGAAGGCATTGATTCCTGTTCAGATGAGAATGCTGGATCTCAGAGGTTAGGAAACTTGCTTAAGGTTATGGATTTAGTGAATGACAAACCTCATGACTTTGGGCATGGCATGGAACCTTTCTGAGCTTTAGCTAACCCCTCGGGAAAAATGAGAATAATAACATTTGTCACCAGGAGTTGGTGAAATATTGTACATCACACTACCTTTGGGCCTGGCGCAAAGCTTCAGCTCATTACACGGATGCTGAAATAAACCTGATCCCACTGACCATCCAGTGCCATCTTCCTGTGCAAGGGCCCTGGAGGAGTGAGAGAGCAATGCTCTGCCATCCCTTGTGTAACTCTGGAGCCTCCATAAAAGTGGCGGTGTGCACTATTGGAATGGATTCTCTTTGACACGAGCAGAAGTCAGAATATAGCATGCCACCTTAATTATGCTTTAATTGAAGTACCATATACATCACCCCTTGACATAGGCCTTTTGAAGTCCAGGCATCACCACCCTGCCTCATGGGAACGTGTGCCGTTACCACCAGCATAATTGTTGGAGCAACTGACGCATTCCCAGCAGCAGATATTTCAGTAGGTAGTGAAGATAATTAGAAGGTTTTGATCTTGCTGACTTACAGTAAAAAGCAGGATATCAAGGGATATGAATACAGAGACAATCAAGTCATATTAAAGTCTATGATGAAAGCTCCCTTTAATATAAGGGACGAAAAGGCAGTAAAAACAAAGCTATTTTCAATTTGAAGAGGAAAAAATGCTATCCTTTGATCCCTGACATAATATGACACGGAAACAAAGCACTCAGACAAACCATCTTGTATGGTAATTTTCTTTCTCATTTGAAATTTTGGGTGTGACGACCAAATTGCCGCTGCTTTAAAAAGTTCGTTCACTTTGTTCATTTTACAAATGTTTACTAAATGCCTAACACATGCCAAGCACTATGTTAGATTCATGGACCTTTGCACTCAACTGGTCACTGTGTACTGGGGGCAATGGAAACATTTTTTTCAGTTAATTACAGTGGGTTAGTCATCAGGAAAAGTAAGCAAGAGTACCTTTGAAGCAAGAAAGGGAAGCATTATAACAGACTTGTTGGGGGAAGGGTAGATGCACGATGAGGTCAGAGGTGGCTTCCTGGAGGAGGAGGCATTTGATCCGAGGATTAAATAGGATTCAGATGTGTTAATAGGGAAAAGCTGTTTTCTCCAGGGCAAAGATGTATGGAAAGGGCACAGAAGCATAAGAAAGCTCAGGGAACAGTATGAAGATCAATTCACCACCATCTTGGGGTAGGTGGTATAGGGTTGTGAGAAATGAGGCTAGATGGGGCCAGAACAGTGATGTGTGTTCTGCAGAGGGGTTTGCTCTTGAGCCTAAGAGAAATGCAAAATAGTTGAGTGGATTTTTAGAATCAACTTTATATCTTTAAAGATCACCAGATTGGCTGATGAATTGAATTGGAAAAGGATGACTCTGAAAGCAGGGAGATCAGCTAGGAAGCTGTTGTAACCACCAGGAGAGAATTCCTAAGGGTTCGGACTAAGGTAATGGCAGGAACGGTGGAAATGGAAGAGGGAGCTGGAGAAAAATCTTTCGTAGAGGCTGAATTCAGAGTAGGATTAACTAAGATCTAAGACTAAAGTTTAAGACCAAATAGAGGCTCATATTTAGTGGAAATGGTAAAAAAAAAAAAAAAAAAAAAAAAGACCACCTTGGCTTAATACATGGGATGTATGTGTTCTTGAAAACAATACTCTATGTAAATTAGATTTTCATAAAGTAAATCACGTTCGAATATGTCAGAAGAGCTTGTTATTTAAAATACTCCTATTCTGACTGATTATAGATAATAACCCTCTAACATATGTGCTTACTTAACTTGAATTTCCATATTTTGGGTTAGCTCAAAGCATGTTTTGTACACTTTTGCCACCCACCAATTCAATTTTATTTGGTCATATGATATACTTTAGTATATAATAATGTATAGATATTTCTCACCCACAATAATAGTATTTATCCTCACTGCATCAGTTTCAGCAATGTTTTGGTTAATTTTAGTTGTTTACCTATAACCTCAAGTTAATATGAAGATTCATTTACTATAAAAATGTCATTTTGTGAATGGCATGAAAAATGTTTCGTTTAATTTTATTGAAGTATAGTTGATTTACAATGTGTTAATTTCTGCTGTACAGCAAAGTGACTCAGTTATACAAATCTATATATTCTTTTTCATGAAAAGTGTTTTTGATGGACTTATGGATGGATGCACACATAAATAAGAAAATAGTGATGAGTAGATAGATAGGGAGACGAAGAATTTATACAGAGGCTCAGAAAGGCTAAATAACTGAGCCACAGAAAATGTTCATAAATGAATCAGAATTCCAATCACCTAATAGACAATTTAATGACACTTACCCATGTCGTACTGATAATAGATTTTAGATAGATAAATGCTAAAATAATTTTATACTTCTATAGCAAAGCAAGATAAAGGCAAAAGAAAAGTTAAATGAAAAGAATGACAGTTCCATCAATATTCCACAGAAAAAGCTACTTTCAAAATATAAAGAGAAAAGGGCTTTGCATCAAAAACATAGAAGAAGCAATCACCAGGTACTGAGCATACCTTGTCCCATTTAATCTTCACAATTAACCCACCTGTAGGTATTATGATGTCCCCTTTGCAAATGAGAAAAGTGAAACTCAAAGAAGTTAAATGACATCCTCAGCATCTTGCATTTCTAAAAGTTGAAGGAGGAGGTCTAACCTAAGTCCTCATAGCTCCTGTGGCCATTTCTAAACACCTCCCATTGAAGCCGAGCTTCTGAAAACAAGCTGTTGGATCTCTGATGTTGAAGACTCTCCATGAATGCTTTCTGTTTGCCTTGATGGAATTGTTTTTGAACTGCTCTCCAGGAGGTAATCAAGTGTGTTACTGGACTAGTTCTTGTTTAATACTTTGTAAATAATAAGTAATTTTCTCCTAATAATTCCAAAGGCAATGTTTTGAAGAGCTCAGAGCTACGTGTGGACGTTTGCTGATATCTCTCACTTAATCATGTTCTCATGAATGAATACAAAGCATAGTAGGTCAAGTCAGTGGTCCATTCCACCCAGTATATGGCACTAATGCTGACAGGAGAGGGTCATTTGTCATTTGTGTTCCATAATGTCAACTTCAAAGGACTCAGCAAGTACCCAAGCAGGTCAAGTTTGTCCCAATTACAGATTGTAACTCAACCATTCGTCATTTTAGCACAATCCTTTTAGAATGAATTGGTATAGATTTATGCAGGTTTTATTCACTTATGCATCTGTTAGCACAAAAACACTTATTGAGTGCCTTTTGTGTGCCAGTTTCCAAGATCTAGAAATAACTAAGACCTATTGCCCCTCCAAAGCTCAGGTAAATAGGCAACTGTTATATAATTATAGATTATGATGGAGAATAGCAGATAATAATACACAATAACAGTACGGGGGTTGTATTTCACTCTTGCGGGTGGGTTTCTTCAGGAAGCATGGCCCCTTTATCCCAGGCTCCAGAACAAATACACAGAAAGCAGATATGAACTGAATTCACCTCTTGGAGCCAAGCCCAGTAGATCCATTAGACTAAAGCAGACCCACTCTACCAAGCCCAGCCTCCATCAGCCAAATGGTAGCCAAATCCCATGACTGACTGTGAAAACAAATGCTTGTTGTTCAGAAGCCTTTTGTTTGTGTTGGTTTTCTTTTGTGTATCATCACTGCAACAATAGTCAACAAATATGTGGTCCCCAGCACATGAAAGATGCTCAATAAATGTAGATTGAACTGTTCTTACTCGTCTCCTAACATCAAGAATCCATTAAGGGGCTTCCCCGGTGGCGCAGTGGTTGGGAGTCCGTCTGCCGATGCAGGGGATGCGCGTTCGTGCCCCAGTCCGGGAAGATCCCACGTACCGCGGAGCGGCTGGGCCCGTGAGCCATGGCCCCTGAGCCTGCGCGTCCGGAGCCTGTGCTCCGCAATGGGAGAGGCCACAACAGTGAGAGGCCCGCGTACTGCAAAAAAAAACAAACAAAAAAATGTACCATTAAAAATGGAATGTACATTTAAGTGAGTCTGTGTCTACACCATACTAAACAAAATATTCCATTACCAGAGGGTGTCTTCCTCCACATTACAGGAGAGGAAACCTAGGCAAACAGATTCACCATGGGGCCTAAAATCCACTTAAATATACAAGACATACAGGGTCAAATGCCATCTGTCAAAACCTGCCTAACATGCAATGGTAGCTCAATAAACATTGCAGTTTTACCTCAAAGGAGAATCAGAAGTGAGAAGATGGAAAGGGATGGCTGGGCTCCTGCTTAGACCCAAGTGATCTTTCCTTTGAGGCAAGTCTAAATGCCAGGCTTGAGAATGTAGGTAAAAAGAGAACCAAATAATTCTTAGGAGAACCTTCATAACTACTACTGAGGCAGGTAACTAACTTAGTTTCTTTGTTAATGGAAGCTGTTCTGTGCCCAGAAAAGGGAGGAAAACAATTCCCTCTAAGAGATAAAAATAGCCTAGTGTAAATTGTTGGGCTTTTCTTTACTTTTAATAAAGGGAGGAACTCAAAGTTATTGGAAGCAAACTTTACCAAAGTTGAACTTTGAAATTTCATTTATAGAGTCCACATGAGATGGGCTGGTATTTCAGCATCTTGACCTTTACCTGTGTTATCACTCTACAGACTGAAAAAAGGGCATGTGGGGACATTCGCACTTTTCATTCATGCTACAGGTATGTGCCTATCATTAATTTTGTGGCAGCAAAACACTTAAAACATGGCCCAGGTTGTAAGGAAAAGAGGAAAAGAAATTAACATTCACTGACAGCCAACTATAACATTTCTTTTCTATTCCTTAGGTTAGGATTTTAGGTTGGCTTTCCTGGAGACAGACTCAGCAGCAGAGATTTGCAAGCAAGAGGTTTATTGGGAAGTACATATGGGAACCACACATATAAGGAAGAGATTGAATGGAGTGGGACTCGACAGAAGAAGTTGATGCAGTCACAGTAGAGGCCTCGACTGATTCTACAAGGAGTTCTGAAATTGTCCCAGATTGAGGCAAGAGGCTGGGATATATCCAAATAACTACACGAATAGAATTCTTTTGTTTATTCCTCATTATACATAATCAGGTAGGAAGAATGGATTCACTGATCTACTTTATTTGCTCATTCATGCATTGATTGATTGATTCATTCATTCACAAACTCTATTATGTACCTGAAATGACTCTAGGTTGTGTGTGTATAAACTCTGAATATTGATTAAATGTACTTTGTGCCCTTTGAGGACTTTACAGTCCAACTTTGTGAATGGCTAAGTAAATTACATATATAGACTTAAATTAAAACAAGGAAATACCTAATCTATAAAGAACTTTCCCCTTAAGCCTACAGGAAGTCCCTCAGAGACAAGAAGACACTAGGATGAGGACCCAAGTATTCCCTTCCCTGTTGAAAACCACTTTGTGGGTAAGAGCTAATTAAAGGCTGTACTAGTCTGTCTCATCTCTTCTGTTTGATGGATTTGGCTCTGCACAGAGGCCAAAGTCTGGCTTGGATTGCTTCTGAATTTGCCCTTGCATCAACTGTAATCTCTACACTCTTTTCTCTGCCACAGGAAAAAAAAAATGTTCTTACTATCAATAATAACCCCTTAAATGAAGTGATTCTAAAACAAGTAGATTGGAAAATAAAGACTGAGCTAAATAAAAATGTCATAATAGGTAAGAAGTACTGCCAGTATTTTAACACTGGGACCCTTAGCCCACAATCCATCATTATTTTGGGCTTAAAGTAGACAATGTAATTAGCATGACACCATTTGCTGAGACCTCTATGCACATGAAAAAGCACAGTTCTGGCTTCAGAGCATCCTGGTCAGGAGAGCAATAAGAAACAAGTGTCAACATCTAGTATCTTAATAAAGACAAGGTGTGAGGTTTCTCTGAGGTTCCTTTTTAAAGTCAATCAATTTGAAGCAGATATAAAGCACAAACAGCATGTTGACCTCTGAATCCGTTGTGTTTCAAGAGGAAAACTGTGGGAGTCTACTGCTACTTACACGGTACTTCTCTGTAGGATGAGAGAAAAAAGAGTAAGAATGACTCAGTGATAGAAAACGTGGAGATGACATTTAAAGAGTATCAAACTGAGGTTGAATTATACTGATCTAATTTCTTAGAAGCACCCAAATCAACAAGCTTCATTACTAAAAGAGAGTAAAAAGACAAAACACTCTGTAAACTAAGAAGAATAGTTCACTCATAAGCTCAATCATTCATTCGTCCATTCAACGATATGCATTGAGCACCTACTAGGTGCCGGACAGAGGATAAGGTGGTACATACAAGAAAAAAGTTTTCTTTTTAACTCATGTTCAAGTGGGGACAAAAGATAATTATCAAGTATAAGAATAAATAAATGATACAAATATAATACTGAAGACTGATAAGGGTTATGAAAAATATTAAAGCACAGTCATGGTATAGAGAATAATGGCAAGGTCAAGGATTTCAGATAGAGTAGGAGATAGTGCTTCTCTTAAGAGGTGTCATTTGAGGAACAATTTGAAGGAAAAGAGGGAGCCTTCTAGGGGAAAGAGGGAGCCTTCTAGGGGAATCTACAGGGAGAAGCATCGTCCAAGAAGAGGAAACAGCCAGTCAAAAGGCCCTGAGGTGGAAACCAATCTGGTCTAAATGAGGAAATTCTGGCAAACCAGCTCATGGTCTCGTCACAAAGCTATGTGCCCTGGTGCATGGTCTCCCAGAGGAAGGGTTACCTGTTCCCAAGCCACCCAAAGGCACCAGATGCAGCCGTGGGAGGGCCTTGAGTTTAATGAGCAAGTGGGAGAATGACAAGAGATGTAGCTGCCATAGCCAAACCATGATGTCATCAGAAAAGTAATGCACCTAAAGTCAGATGTCCTGGTTTCTGAGTCAGGTGTGCCACTCGTGATGGCGTGATTCGGGGCCAGTGCCTGCTCTACACAGAGCCTCAACATCTCTACAAAACAAGGAAGCTGAGCTTGACGCTCCATAAGGTCCTTTCCCCCACACTCTTCATGACTCTGTGACCCTACTGTGTAAACTGGGTGCCTTAGAACTTAAGGCCTTGGAGATGCCAGTGGCAAGTCCCATCATGCGATGTTTGGACTTGTTTGTTTAAGCTAAAGTAATTAAATCAATTATCTTTTACATAATAGCCACCAAGCGATTTTTGAGTGAGATGAGTAAGGGAATTTGGAGACCAGACATAATGGAGAAAGGAGATAGAGAGAGGGTGTGGGTCTTTTGCCATGGGTGAAGAACATCAGGCGTCATTTGCACCAGGCGGTGGCTGACTATGTGAGTTTTCTACATTTTAAATATTGAGCTTCTTGTTCTTAGGAACCAGTTAATAGATTGTCAGGAATTTTTAAATAAGGCAGATAATTGGATAAGATGCAGTCAGTCCACTGAATGAGGAACGCATCTACATTTTCAGAATACTACAGAAATACACTTGCATTAAATGTAACCAAGATTAGATGGAAGATATAACCACTTTACAAGTGAGCAATGAGAAACCCCAGGTAGCTATAGGGAAATTGTTTAAAGTTGCTGATTTCCAGCAAAGCCAGGGCCAGAATCTAGGTTTCCTAATTGTAAATCCCTTCTTTTGAGATGTACATAATTGAATGATACTATAAATATATTTAATTTAATATTCAAGACTGATTGCACAGAGTCCTGATTTCTCTTGTACTATTCAGGCTTCTGTTAACACAAATAGTCTTTTTGCGCTAATTGGCAAAAATAAATAATAAAGCAGACCTCTGCCAGGGTACATGGCTCTGTCAGTAGACCTCAAGTTATACTGCAAGCCCTCTCCACCAGATCCAGACAGCCCTAGTTTTGCAGTGTACAGACTGCACAACTGTGTGTGGCAGCCCTTATACCAACCCACCAACTACTTTTTGGCTATTTGAGGACATGGTTGAGTTTATCTTTTCTGACAAAGTAGCAAGAGGAGAAAATACAATAAGCATTACTTATATTTTCTTTACGCTTTCCAATGTACTGAGCTATTTTATAATATTTTAGTTGATCTAAGGGGTAAGATTGTGAGACAGTGAAGACAAAGAAAGGATTTGATTAGTTAGGAAGTGAAGATTCAGAGAGATAATGTGACCTCTCCATGTTTACGCAGTCAGTAACTAGGAAAAATGAATTCTGAGCCTACAATTTCTGATGCCAGTTACAACTATTTCCCCATATTATTTCAGTAGAGAAACTTAAGGCTGATCTTTTTTTTTTTTTTTTCCTGAATCCCTAAAGCTCCTGGACAAGAGTTAAAAGTATGAGGTCTTGGAAAAGGAGCTAAAATGTGAGCTGCAAAAGAGTTCTGCTATAATCTATGGCTTTCATTTTTCTGAGAATCCTTGTGTTCTATTAGGTTGAGCCACTGAGTTGTTCTCACACAGTGACTAATGCTACCTGCAGGGCAAGTGGATTAGAATTAGCTGCATGCTCATTCATGTCTACTTGGGGCTTGGATCTGTGCAGAGAAAGTGGCCATGTTACTTATGAAACACATACATGTAACTGAAAAACAAAAATAGTTCTGTTAATTAAAAGAATTGCTCAGATTTTGGATTGCAATAAAAGAGATTTAAAATTATAAGAATTTCACCAAAATAAACTGTTATATTTAAGGAAAAAAACTCCCGTTTATAATGCCACCTAACGATTGACTGCGTCACCCTGTTCACTACTGAGCCCTTTGTGTTGGTGTTCTGCGGAGGACCAGAAACATGAAGTTGAGCTTCTGAAGGAAGGGCTGTGCATCTTAACACCGAAAATGTGGAGAGGGCACTGGTTAAATGGAGAATCGCTGAGTGAAGATTCAACTTGTGACAGAGGTTGCTTACGTCAGCAAAAAGTCTTGTCTAATTTCTGTTCAGTTATGTTTGGAAGGGTTCACGTTCGGGTACGTCTAAACAAGTTGTAGCCAAACTGCAAGTCTTATTAAATATGTTGGCCTAATTGGAACAGCTTTAACTTTGCCACTTACCATTGCTCAGGGCATCTGATCAGGCTCTGAGACCCAAGTCTTAACTAGTCCTTGCTGTAGATCCCTCGATGTGCATTTACTTCTTTCTTCAAGATTGTCCCTATGGAAGAGACATTTAGAACCGCCCCCCACAACCCCAAGCTTCCTGGGCCTACCTTCCCCCCAAACCCAGATATCATGTTCTCCTTAGCTCTGCACCTCATAAACAGAGGCCAGCCCTGCCCTGGCATGCTTAGCCCTGCCTTCTGAGTGCCCGACCCAGGCCATGACTGTGGGATCTTTGCTGGCCACGAAGGGAAATTTGGATGAAAACACTGTGGTCATTTGGAGAAAGTCTGAGAATCTTTGAAAAAAGAAAATGAGTTAGAAGAGCTACAGGCTTCTTCTGGAGGCAAACCCAGATATTAAAAGATGAAACACTTTAAATTAAACTGTAAGAAACATCTAACAGAACTTCTATTAACTAGAGTCATTTTGGAAAGAATATTTCCTCTCTGTTCAACTAAAGCATTGAAAACTCACTCCACATATGACTAAGACATGGGTTTTACTATCAGTGTGAGGACACAAATCACTGTGACTTGAGCAACTGTATGTTCTCTTTGTCCCTTGGTGGAGGATTAGTGGTAACATCTCTTGAAGAAAGAGTAGGCCTCCCTTGATCTTATACAAGCTCTAGGGACAAAGTCTACATGATGTCTCCAAATGAATTGAGTTGACATATTTGAGTGAGATTATAGTAACACTTTAACTGTTTTTGACAATATTTAAGAGAGATGATAAATCCAAATGTATAATGAGAGATTGTTTTCTTTTAAATTGAATTTGAAGCTTATATACTTCATGTTATGTTGATAAAGTTTTTTGTTGTAAAGAAAGTCCCCAAAAAAGGCACCCTTACTATAGGTAATCACACCTGTGGTTAGGGTCTAGTATATCAGAATGTGCGTCCAAGCCACCCATTGCAGTCCACTGGCTTCTTACTTTTATGGGAAGCAATTCTCAAACATTTTTGATAATTGCTCTGCCAATATAAATACATCAATTGCAGGCCACTAGCTTTGACTGGTAGGTTTATCATCTTAATGACAGTCCATCAACTAAAATGAGATGCCCAGCTGCAAAGCAACAACATTCCCAGGATCAAACCTCGTCATTTGGGAAGTAGATAGCCACAGCATGTGTGTGGACACAGAATGGGTTTCCGTATTGGTTCCACTGATGGTGCGATTGTATTTCTGAAGGAGTAAACCAGGTCATCACAGTTTTGTAAAGCAAATGCACGGTGTACGCATGTATATTTAACCTAGCGTAGTATCTGAAGGAACAAGTCTAGAATCAGACTACCTGGGCGCAAAACTGGTCTTGCCACTTCTGAACTGAGTGATACTGGGCAAACTGTGCTGAAAGATTTTGTTTTCCCATCTGTAAAATGAGAGCCAGAACTTGTCATAGGCTTTTTACAGTGATTAAAGAAGATTCTACATGTAAAGTTCCTGGCTCGGTTTCTGTCATTCAAGAATATTAGCTAGTTTAACTTAGAGGAATGAAGATCTACATGTTAAAGTGACCCGAGAAAATTGGCAAAAATGCTATCCTACTGAATAACACCCAAAGTGCCGATGTATAAGACACATGCTGGAGAGAATTGAGAGGAGAAGGAAAAAGCCCTAGTTTTATAATCAGAAGACCTGAATTGGAATTTTTCCCTGTGTGATCTTGAGCAGGTTGTGTATTCTCTCTCTGCCTCTCTAAAACGGCAACGAGGATGCCCACCTCAGACTGTTGTAATAGAGACTAACGAAAACATGTATGCACACTAACTCACACGGTGCCTCTGAGGAACAAAGAAGGTGCTAAATAAATATCAATGTTCTCCCCACCTTCTTTTCTCTTCCTCAGACTTTGACGTCATACTTCATAATTTGTCTAAATTGGAGACTTGAGCAATGACATTTCTCAGTGATGTTTTAGGTGAAGACCGTTTGTCCCTAAAATCAATTCATGAGCCCCTATTTTACATGCTTAGACTTTTGCATAGATTGGACAGATTTTCATCACAAAGTAGCTTCACTCTGCATCAGCGGAGGAGACTGTCTTTCAAACTTTGTTCAGCTTCACGGTCAGGTGCATTTCATATATCTAACGTGGCTCTTTGTTGATTGGAATGACACCGAATCTCGCATTTCACATTCATGGCCTGAAAATCAAGAGTCTGAGATAGTTTGTGAATCTGAGTCATCTCCTCCGGACTCCAGACCTGTCTGGAAAAATATCGCCCCCTTTTGATTGGAAATGCCTGAAGGGGTAAGTTGTTATTAAGTTTCTCACCCATTGGATCCAGCTTCTCCTCCTGATTCAGACTGTTCTCAGGAAGCTAACTGACAATTTCTAGTCAAATTAAGCATACCAATCAGAGATTTTATTTTACCCACTGTTTTGCTAGATTTTAATAAGTTATGGTGGTGACTAATGTGTTCCAGTTTCAGTCTAGGACAAGATAAACCTTCCCAGAAAGCGGGTTCACTTTTTTGCAAAGACAGAATTGTACGGTGCAGTTGAAAGATCAGTTAGGGATTTCCATTCTGGTCGGAAGTCTGGTAAACGTATGCTAATTTTCAAATACAGCGTTGACTTGGACTTCCCTAGTATAAGGAGATTCTGTATAGAAAGAAGTCAATGGATGCAGCCGATTCCTGCAAAATGGCTGCAAAAATAGCGCATTCACTTATTTTAAAAAGTGAAAGAGAGCCGGAAGTCAAACTTCCTTTTAAACTTGAACCTGTGAGGCCACAAGAGCTTCCTTAACAAAATGGTTTTTTTTTTTTTCAATTGCACAGCGTAAAATAAATGCTCGGCATCCTGACCAGACCCAACATTAATGTTGTAATGGAGTGTCATAATGTTTCTATTCAGTATTCAGAAAGTAATTTGCATCTCCCAGGAAAGTATTTGAATAGCTTTTCTAGCACTCCAGTTCCGGGATGATTTTCCTCAAGGAAGTTCAATGCAAAAGTCTGGCTTTCAGTCTACCTTACTAATCTAGCTTTACAATAAAGCTGAAAGCATCCAAGGACATGTACTGAGTTACTTAAGCATTTCTCCTGCATAAGCCTGCTGCAAAGAATTAGACGGTAAAGAGTGGTCTGCGATCTCAGTGTGTGTGCTATTGCATGCATTGCAAAGCCTGCCACAGGAGTCTTCATTGTGATGGGCAGTGCCTTGTGTTTTTTCCTTTTTTATTTTGATTCCCTCTGTGCAGTGATTCAGATTCAGATTTAGCTAACGTTTGTAGGCTTTTACTGCGTGCAAAACACTGTGATTGGTACTTTACCTGTTACCTCATTTAATCCTTGCAACGATTGTTGGGGCCAGTGTTACTATTCCCATGAGTTTCAGAAGTTAAAAGGACTTGTCCAAGCTCACTCCACTCTTAAGTGGCTAGAGCAGTAACCTAGAAAATGACAGAGCCAGAATTTGAACCCAAGTCTTTCCAAGCTTGGCATTAGTTATACTTTGCCAAATCTCTGTTCAATAAAACACACTCGTATTGTAGAAAGAAACCAAAAACAACCCAAAAGTTCTATAATTAAGGAAATTTGAAGAGCATAGGATAAAGCAAAGTTAACTGGTTTCTTAGATATAAAATTTTCTTAGTACCAAGAACGAGATTTTTGTATTACCCAAGAAGAGCCTATGGTTGAATTATGACCTGAACATTTTACCAGTCTAACCCTTTCTAGAAAGAGCCACTCATAGGACTCAACACTTGCTGGAAAATGTTGTATGACAGCTTTATGAGCCTAGCATTGTGTGCTAATTTCTGAGCTTTTAATAATATCTGCAAGAACGGCAGACTCCTTTTGGTTCATCACCTGACCTGCTGTTCAAGTCATTAAAGGTATAGCTGGGAAAAACATGACCCATAACATGAAGCCATTAAGAGCCCCCAGAGTATAGGTCCTGCTGAGTTTACCTCAAGCACTGCTGCTTACCCAAAAGCATTATTAGAATCCTTTACCTAAAATCATGAATTTGGAAATACCTAATGTAGTGAGCTACAGACTATATCTTCTAAGACCATTGGTTCCAAGAGCCACAAAGGGACTTTTTATGTTCCATTTTGTGATTCTCTGCTAGAACTTTATAGGAATCAAAATTCTGGGAAGTAATAAGCTCCTGTCCTCATGAGGACAAAAGATCACAAGGATCTTCTCTTTTAAAATGTGTGTCTGAAGAAGAAATTCTTTATGAGCTCATTTGCTCCCAAATCAGCTAAGAAGGAATCAAAAGAAGGGAGATTGCGGAAGATGCAGTTTCCAAAGTTGAAATCAGGATAAAATCCATTGAACTCCCTGAATCCTAGATGTCCTGCACATACTACATCCCACATCCCGCATTTTGGGCCGGTTAATGTGTATTTGCAGGGATGATGGGAACTGGAAGTGGTGGGGGAGGGGTAATCCTTTCATCCGTTAACCGTTGTTAAGAGCAAATGACAATGTGAGACAAAGCAGGGGAAGAATGACTAATTCCCTCCCTCTAGGTTATTGTACTCTCTGAAGATGTCACAGCAGCTGCACTTGTTTGCTGTGTGTGAATGTGGCTAGAATTCTTGGTATCTCACACTCTCAGCCTCTTTCCTTCTGTCAATCCCCTCAACACCCAGCGTGCTCTATTTAGGATCACATCCCCCCTTTACACTAGGGAATGTGGCCACCACTTCTGTGAGCTGACTGCCAAACCCAAGGTTTTTTGTCTTTGATCGTATTTCAAGTTTTGGGAAATGTAGATACACATACACACACGGAGAGCCATATGCAAATACATTCCAAGATGTATGTCTTAACATGTGTTAACATGACACATTTTCATCTGTGTTGATACCTAGTTTTATGATGCCATTTATCCATCATCCTGAGTGAACTGGGATGTTGGTATAGAACAATAGAATTGTCCTGGCCCTATTTTACAGCTAGACATTTGAGCTTTGGCAAGACACTTAAACTTCTCCAGGAGGCCAATTCTTCATTTGGACAGTGGGGCTGATAAAAACTACCTTACTATGTGATTGTAATAGTTTTAATTATGCATTAAAATATTATGCAAATAGTGGCAAACAATAAAATTTTACTATCTTATTCATTCACTGATTTTACAAAAATATATTATGA
Organism: Phocoena phocoena; assembly: GCF_963924675.1. Taxonomy (NCBI): domain Eukaryota; kingdom Metazoa; phylum Chordata; class Mammalia; order Artiodactyla; family Phocoenidae; genus Phocoena; species Phocoena phocoena. The sequence continues at coordinate 69,217,847 of NC_089235.1, read as the reverse complement.
CTCTACTATGAGAGAATACTAGGCAAGGTCTAGGGGCCCAAGAGTAAATAAAGTCATGTCTATCCACAAGGATTTCCTATCTATGATAGAAGTGCTTAATGCAACAATATTTACTTGACCTTTTAGTAACATTTATTCTCACCCTCCTTATTGAAACTCATTTCTCTTATGTTCCAAGAAACTACAGGATAGGAATTCCTTCTCTTTTTCACCTCTTCCTTCTCAATTGCTTTGGCCAACTAAGTCCTTTTACACAATTTCTAAATGTTAGAGTTTTTAAGGAATTGATCTCAAGCCAGTGCTTGATCTATAATCTCTCCTACACAACTTTATCTCTTGGCTTTAAATTTCATCTCTATGTCAAGGCCTCTAAGATTTATATCTCTAGCCTGAAGTGTGATTTCTTATATTCACAATTGTTATAACAACCAACAGGCTTTCAGACGAAACATGTCCATGTTGGAAATCTTGACCTGCCCTTGTAAATCTGTTACTACCCTTGTTCTTCTTATGTTGGTAAATGTTAGCCTCCATTCATCCAGCTGAACTGGCCAAAGACCTGGCCTTCATTAGTTATACTTTCCTCCACACATCATTCCAAAGCCTATCATGAATCTCCCCATCCTGACTGCCACCATCCTAGCGCAAGCCGCCAACATCACTTGCCTGAACTTTAGCACTGACCTTCTAACTAACTTCCCAGAATCATCTTTCTCAAACAAAAATGTGCTATCTTGCTAAAAATCTTTCAATAGCTTCCCGTTGTATTTGGCAAACACGCACACGCACACACACACACACACACACACACACACACACACACACACACTCAAATCTTTAACATAGGGCACCAGGCTCGGATGACTTGGCTTCTTCCTCGCTTACTAGTCCCATCAGAGGTCACCTCTGTGCTGCCATCCCATCACGTCAACCTTCTTTTGGGTCCTCAGGATCTTTTATTTGCCCCGCTCTGTCTTGAAGCGTCGCCCCATCCACTTCATCTTCACTTAGCTGAGGCTGGCTCACACTTCCAAATTCAGCTTGAGGCCACTTCTTCAGAAGAGACTGCTCTAACTCAACATTTAACATAGATCCCTCTGTTATCCTTTCTCATGGGAACCTGTATTTTACCTTCATGGTATATAATGATTTTATATTTCTATTTATTTGCTTAATGTTTCTTTCCCTCACTTGAGAATCAAACCCATGAGGGAAGAAACTGGACTGTTTACATTCCTGAACATCCAGCCCCTGGTTCAGTGACTGGTAAATAGCAGACTTTTAGAATGCATTTGTGGAATTAATTTTAAAAAGAATGATAAATATTTTATGACCACCCAGCGTATTGAAGCCTGACCCAGTAAACCACAGTTTTTAATTGAAATATTTTTGATAATAATTTTTATTAATCATTTACCTGGCTTCTTTCATTGAAGTAATGAAACAATCTCATTGCTCTCTTGATTACTTAGGTAACCAACAAACAAAGGATTAAAAAAATTAATGTAGACGAGACATATTTAAGGTCAAAAATCAACTGCCCAAGTTATAGAAACTTGGCTTTGTAACTGTTAATGAGAACATAACACAGAGGCTTTAGTTTGACTAAAAATTCAAAAACAGCCAACAGTGGAATATGGCTGACAAAATGTTAATACAGACACTACATTTGAACTACAGATGTTAAATAAGACCAGTGAAAGTTCAGCTCTGTTCTAGACCTAAAATTTCTATCTATTTCAGGACACCAGCATTGAAGAGGCACCTACAAAAGCTGCAGGGTATCAGAGGAAAGGGCTAACCGCTGAGAGGCCATTTTATTGTCCTGGTGGGTTTTCTCAACCTTCTGATGTTGGCATTCTTTGGGAGTCTTGCCCCTTGCCATCGGAAAATCATAGCCTCATATGCAAAATTCTCCACTCTCATTGTCCCAGTGACTTACACTCAACCACTGATTTCCCAAGCCTAAATTGCTCTCCCAGACCTCTCCCTGAGCTTCAGGTGTTTCGACGTCTGCTGGATATCTCACTCTGGTTATATTGTAGGTATCCAAACTTAAACCAGAAGCTCTCCCTAATCTAATACAATGTTCCATTTATAGCAGCGCCCTCCAGCCACCCCCAAATCAGAAACCTAAGAGGTATCTTAGCCTCTTCTTCCTCAGTTTCCAAACATGCTGAAGTGATGTTACCCATCACAGACACACATCAAGATGTGAATGTTCCACTGTTCTCCAGGAACAGTCCAGAAACCATTCACGCACTGGATGGGGGATTAAGTGTCTTAGTCAGCTGCGTCTGCTATAACAAAATATCACTACATGAGTTGCTCAAACAACAGACATCAATTTCTCATGGTTCTGGCAGCTGGGAAGTCCAAGATCAGGGTTGGGGAGAGCCCTCTTCCTGGTTTGCAGATGGCTGCTTTCCTGCTGAATCTTTACAGGGCGATTCATCTCTCTTTCTCTTCCTGAAGGACATTCATCCCATCATGGGGGGCCTTACCTTCCTGATCTAATCTCTGCCTAAACATTCAGTCCCTAACCCTGGGCTAAAGCATACTATGATGATATAGTTAGCTGAAACTGTGCTTCTGTCAAACTTTGTGAGACTGTCCATGTAGTATCAATACATGGTTACAGTGAGCTCTTATTTAAAATGTTTATGTCTGACTTTATAATTGTTGCCTTCTTCCCACTGCTTTTGAGAGTACGTGTCTCTAACATCACTTTCTCTTCCTCACCTACCATTTGCTGAGACATAGGAAAGCAGATAATTCAGTTGCCTGAATTTTCTAGAAAAGAACAAGTAATTAGAATGTGAATGAGTCTTTCTGGGTTCTCCCATGGATGTATAGTACAGCTTTAAAAAATTAATTTAATAGTATTCATTTTAACCTGCCTAATTATGGTTTCTAGCACACCAAGCTACTTCTCATTATGCCTTTGCTTATGCTGTTTGCTCCACCTGTAATCTCCTCACTGCCGTCACTAATTCTCTTTCCCACACATCCTTTAAATCTCATCCAAGGCCATTTTCTCCAAGGATGTCTTCTCGAACTGTCCAGGCTGGGCTGAGCCCCCCTCATTTGTGTCTGTCCAGGTCCCTGGGCCTGCCACCGTCATTACATATGTTGCTCTGTGTTATAATGGTTTGTACAACCTGAATGACTCCATTAACATAGAACTAAAATGCCATGAATAACTGTTCCAATTTCTAGAGAAATTCCAGGCCTTCCCAATATTTTCAACAATACTGAGAAGGTCGGGGGAGGGTATTACATCTACTTGTCTCAGCTCACCCTGAACATCTATTCCTTGGATTCTCAATTCCCAAACATCATACAACCTTACATATTTGCTGTCCTCACCAAACTGCTTTCCTTCACAGAGATGCTTAATATATTAAAGTCTCAGTATTCTCATCTGTAAGAGGAGCAAACTGGGACCTTTCTCTTGGTGTCATGAAATCTAAATGAGTTACTACCTATAAAGATCTTAGCACAGTGCCTGGTACTTAGCAAAACTCAATAAATGTAGGTTGTCGTTTGTGTTTTTGTTATTATTGACATAATGCACAGGCAGAAGTTTTAAAATCATAGTTTATTCAGTTCAACTCAGGTCAAAATTTTAGTCTAGAATCACGACTTTTCATATAAGCAGAAAATGTGTTTTCTCCTAATGCAAAGCAAACCCCAGAGGCTGATTCTTTTCCTTCTCCTTCCTTTCCTCAACCACCCTCCCCGTCTTTTTATCCCTTTTCTCCCTCCCCCTTATTTTTTCCCATCCCCCTGCTCTTCTTTTTTTGTATTTTTTGGGGGGGGTATGCGGGCCTCTCATTGTTGGGGCCCCTCCCGCTGCGGAGCACAGGCTCCAGATGCGCACGCTCAGCGGCCACGGCTCACGGGCCCAGCCGCTCCGCTGCATGTGGGATCCTCCCGGACCGGGGCACCAACCCGCGTCCCCTGCATCGGCAGGTGGAACCCCAACCACTGCGCCACCAGGGAAGCCCCCCCTGCCACCCCTCTCTTCTTTTATTTCTCCTCTGCCTACTTCTTATTGCAGAGTGTCGTGGCTTGTCTTTTCTCCTAGAATTTAAACTCCTTGAGGGTACCAGTTATGATTTATTCAATAGTAAGATCATAGACTGTCACACAGTAGGTCTTCATTAAATCATCAATTACTGAAACAAGAAGCTTTTTCTAGGCTGAATTCCATTTTCCTACATATGTCCTGGATAGTACAATGACTTGGAAAGTAGTCTCCAGATACATATTCCTTTGTCCTTACCTATCTCTGTGTGTGTGTGTGTGTGTGTGTGTGTGTGTGTGTGTGTGTGCATGCATGTGTGTGTTCATATGATATAAATAGCAACAATAGCTAGCATTATTAGGGAAACTTTATGTACTTATTTCATTTAAATATTACAGAACTCAATAAGGTACGAATTATCATAATCTGCATTTTACAGATGAGAAAACTGAGGCTCGGAAGGCTTAAGTAATTTGCTTAATTTAAAAATAATCATTAAGTACTGCAGTGAGGAATTAAACCAAGGCAGTGCAACTCTGAAGCCTGTGATTTAACTATTACGCTGTACAAGCAAGTATATGTACTAGTTTTATCACAGGGAATGGCTACTAAAGAAAGCTGCAAATGTCTATTAATTTTTCTAAGAAAACTACTGGAAAGATCTTTTAGCCCATATCTCTTACAGAACAAGTTATTTTAAAAGCTATAATTAAAATTTAACATCTTCTCTAGGAAATTAATCATTGCTCTTAATCATTCTCTAAAAAATAACCAGTGAATTAAACTCCATTAGCAAGCTCCAAGAAAAGAAGAAAATTTCTCCAAAATATCATTCTGTCATCTTTTTGCTTAGACATGTGAAACTGCTCTGACATTGATTAGCAAAGGAGACAGACAAAGCTAACTGCAAATCTTCCTACACCCGTTCATTTACTGGAGCAGCAGCTGTATTCTAGCCTTTTGCTGATTGGGTGGGACCAGCTAATGAATCAGCTTCTAACATCTGAATGGTAGTAAGCAAATGATACAGTAGGTAGGCAATTTCTGGTAATGCACTTTGGAAATTAATTAAAGTAAGAGGTCAAAGACAAGAGAAGATGAATAGAAGCATAAAAATGCAAAAAGTAGGTCAGGTTCTTGACTTTGAAAACGGACACACCCTGTGGACTTTAATAGGTCCATTGAGGAAAAAAAAGTCTTGAAATTTCCTTGGTAAAAAGTCAGCATAATGAAAGAAGCTTGACAGAGATTTAGTGAATTACAGAAATAAAGAAAAGAACTGATGCAATTTTTGCTGCCAGACTTATCTCTGGGGAGTATGTATCTTTTAAAAAGACTGAAATGCACCTTAAAGACCATCTACTCCAACAACCCCACATCCTTTTTTTATCCAAGATTCAAGATGCACTAAAGGGTCTCACACTGGAATCTCAGCTCTACCATGGGCTGCCGTGGAGCTTGTATAAATAATTTCCCTGAGCCTCCTGGTCATGTAAGGATTATGTGGGATATAAAAGATATACATAAACATCTCGGTTGTGTTAATTCCTTGATCACAATGGGTGAATGAACTAAGACCCCTATAGAAACACCCTCTTGTCTCTTTGCCTTCTAAAATTTACATTTTCTTCTAGTCACAGATCACATCTAAAGAAAGTCTTTCCACAAAAGGCCACTGCTATTCTCTTCCTAGCCTTACCTTTTCTCTCCAGCTAACTATCCCCTTGATTAAGTGCTCAACCAATATCTTCCAGCCCCTCCACTCTACTGAAATAACTCTCTTCAACTTCGAAAAACAAGGCTGCCATTTCAAGCCTAAAACACTTTAAGGGTTTCCCACCGAATTTATGAGAAAGTCATAGCTTACACTTCCAGCATTATCTGTCTCTTCTTTTAGCCCTTCAGTCACAGTGGGCTTTCCCATACTGAAATATACCAGATTCCCTCCAGCCTCAGGGCCTTTGCACATGCTGTTTCTGTTGCTGTTCTGTTGCCTACACTCTTTCCATCCTCACCTAGTCAATTCCTATAATCTCTCAGTTCCCAAATCTGTTTCTTCTATGTTCTCACAGGCAACGCATACCTCTGCTTTGCAATACTTCTCATGATCATCGCTCAATACTTAAGCACAGTGCTTTGATTAATGGCTCTCCCATTAGACGATGTAATCTATGAAGGTGGGAATTCTCTGTGTCTGCTCATCATGGTAGGTATTAAAGCTACTCACTGATATTAGGACTCTCCACCTTCCAGGCACAAGATAGGGTTGCACTTCCTGCCCTCTATAAGTTAGACGAGGCTATGTGACTTGCTTTAGTTAATGACAGGAAAATGGAACTGACAGGCACCATTTCATGTCACACGGACAATGCACATCTTGCTGTTTCCTTTCCTTTTGCCAATGATTGGCAGTGCTCCCAATGGCGGCTTCATTAGCCTGGGTCCAGGCGGGCACATAACATAGATCAGGGTCCCAGCTAAGCCCCAGTGGAGCTATACAGTATGCAATAAATAAGTCCCATCATTTTAATCCACTTTGTTTTTAGGCTACATGTGTTATAACCTAGCCTGCCCTTACTGCCATGGCATGTGAGCTTAGTGCTTGACACACACCCAGCATATAATTTTTGGATAAAAGAAATGAATGAATGAAATCTCTAATGGGGTCAGGATACAAGTGTGAAGGCAACACAAGGCCATTCTATCTAAAACCATTATTCAAAGATATCTTTCAGAACACTGAAAAATGACTGATTTCATTCAATTTGATACAAAAGTACCGAGCACTAAGGTGCAAAGACGAATGAGGTTCAGCCCTGGCAGCTTCAAAGGGGCTCATAACTAGTTGACATATATTAGCATCTGTTATAATCATGTCAGTGTAAATCAGGTGGAGAGGTAGCCCCAAGCAAAGTATTCATACCTATTACGGAGAGGAGGGCACGGATTCTGGGATGGTGGTCAAGGAAATAAAACATCACTGATCTGGGTTGTGCAGAATTATGATAGTTTGCCAGCTAAATGCCTGGGGTTGAAAGGGCAGCCCCTTATGATAATTTCCGACTTAGTTGCCTGAGAAACAATCAAAAGTAAAAAACTAATGAGTTTGTTTTGTTTTGGGCCGCACCTTGAGACTTGCGGGATCTTAGTTCCCCCACCAGGGGTCGAACCCAGGCCCACAGCACTGAAAAGGCCAAGTCCTAACCATTGGACTGCCAGGGAATTCCCGAAAACTAATGAGTTTGGAACTTGTGGGCAACGAGTGTCTGCACCTGCCGTGCAGTATGGTTGCCACGTGCCACCTGTGACCATTGAGCACTTGCAATGCAGTTAGTGTAAGTGATAAACTAAAATTTGTTTACTTTTAACTCATTTAAATTTAAAAACTAAGGCAGTTAAAATATTTTTGCCACTATACAGAACTTTATTGTTTTGGTAGGACTGTATTTCACTTTAGCTGTGCTGTAAGCATTAAATGCATGCCAGATTTCAAAGATTGAGTACAAAATGTAAAATATTCATTAGTAATTGTTTGTATTAATTCTATGTTGAAATGATAATGTTTTGGATATACGGGTTAGACTATTAAAATTAATTTTACCTGTTTTTATTTTTTTAAATATAGCTATTAAAAATTTACATGTCTCACATTATATTTCTATTGACGATGCTAGTCTGAACCGTCAGAATCACCTTGAAGGTTTATTAAAGAAACAAAAATAGGATCGCACAGAGGTATCTGCATTCCCAAGCTCATTGCAGCATTATTCACAATAGCCAAGATATGAAAACAACCTAAGTGCCAATGGATGAATGGATAAAATAAATGGATTTTATATATATATATATATATATATATATATATATATATATATATATATATATAAAACACTCTATTATAGGGCGATAGGGAGAGGTTGGCAACATGGTACAAGCTTTCAGCTGTAAAATGATTAAGGTTTTCTAACTTCCTTCTAACACTCCTTCTTTTTTCTTTCATTTTTTACCTTCACCCTCCTATAGAAGGCATATATTTCTCCTTAACGTGTCTCATTAGATGAAATGTACCATATAAGTGTTTTTGGTCTAAAAGAGAGGTAACACATTTGCGACACTGCATTTTATGGGTTGTCAAAAGCCTGCCAGGGGAATCTTTGAAATGGAATTTAAAATCTTAAGCTATGTGTTTGCCTATATTCAACAACCATGGTGAGATCCAGAAATGTTTAATCCAAAGAATTCAGAACCAAGCAACAGTCATGAATGTCCTTCGGAGAAAGGGAAAATACTGTAACGCAGTGGGTTTTCTTGTTCAGCTGCTTAAAATTCTAGATTTTGGGAAAAGTCAGACTCCCAGTAGTGCTCGATTCCACCCATTCGGCTGTTAAACTTCATCCTGGAATTTTTGTTTTTCTTTGCTAAAAATCAGAGCAAGGAGGCAGATTTACAAAGAAAGAAATCCGAGGAACTTCACCATACCTTAATCCATCCCAATGAATCAGTCAGAAATTTTCACTGTTCACTGCCCCCCTCTTTTGTTTCTTTTGTTGTTTTTACCAAATATCTGACTTCATTAAATATCCAAATGTACCTACTTGTCTTTTGGTGGGGGGGAGGGGCGGAATTAATGAACTTTTTTGGAATTGAGTCTTGCTGAACTTGTCTATATCCTGTCACTTCTGAGCAAATTATAAACTCACCGAGGGCAGGAACAACATCTATATTCTACATTTTGATAGCTACAGCACATGGCTTCATTGATGGCTTATAATGAGCTCCCAATCAATACTAATTGAATGGGTAGATGTAAGGAAGGATGAATGGAATGGATGGATGGATGGATGATGAGATATATACGCTTTGGGGCCACTTGTGAAATTGTCTCAATTATTATGGAATAAGGAGATTTCTGTCTGTTTTTCCTCCTGTCCCACTTTTCTTATGCTTGTACTCACCTTAGATCTGATTCTGCCAGATTCTGGGGTCTCATGCCTACCTGATCACATTTACCATACTTGTCTACACCTAATTGTGTATAATTTTATATCAATAGATCTTGGATAAAAGCATCTCTACGTATCCTTCAAGCACTGATTTTTCTGACTTCACTATTTACAAATAACTTGCCTCGGAAGGAGGAACCTATTGTTTATGCCCTAATCTGATTCCAAAACCTGATCCCTGGCAGCCCAACTGTGGCACATTTATGGTCCAGGTGACAAAGGAGAAGATAGACTAAACCAAAGCAAATTCGGTTAATGGGAAGCAATCTCCGATCTGTAGGTTCAGAGATGAATAAGAGGGGACCCTTTCCTGAATGAGGCTCAGAGTTGATTTTTAGAAGATTGTTTTGAAATGACCAAGAAGAGGCCAGAGGTGGAGTGAGTAGGGACACGGGAAGAGAATGGCAAGAAATTAAAAAAAAAAAAAAAAAAAAGACTGCAAAAGGATTAGTCTGATTAGCACCATCTCTCAAGGTAGATTCCATTCAATCATGAAGTGTCACCCTTTCTACAGAGCACCGCTTTTCCAAGATGCCGCGTTGGCCATGATAAGCTCGTGATAAGATGCAAGAAGAAAAATGACAGCAAAGTGTAGAAAATGTCCCTCTGTTTCTTTGGGGATGCGAACAGCAAACCTATGAGAAAAGGAAGGCAGCTGAGGAGATAAGACATCAGGCTGAAGAGTCTTCGTGATCATACATCAGCCCCCAGAAGGAGTAATGGTCAGGTCATCATATCAGACGTAATATGTATGTGGGGAGTGCAGGAGGAAAGGCAAAACAGGAGAAATGATTACAGATGAAAAGTTTAATAGATTGCTAATGAAGATTTTTTTAAGCTCTTGAGTAAAGCTTGAAAACGAAAAAAATTTTTAAACTCTTTATTTTATATTGGAGTATAGCCGATTCACAATGTTGTGATAGTTTCAGGCGGACAGCAAAGCGACTCAGCCATACATATACATGGATCCATTCTGCTCCCAGACTCCCCTCCCATACAGGCTGCCACACAACATTGCGCAGAGTTCCCTGTGCTGTACAGTAGGTCCTTGTTGGTTATCCTTTTTAAATACAGCAGTGTGTACATGTCGGTCCCAAACTCCCTAACTATCCCTTCCCCGCACCCATCCCCCCGGTAACCATAAGTTCGTTCTCTAAGTCTATGAGTCTGCAGGGAATAATATAAAAGAGCCAATAAAACCTAAAAATTCTATAGGGGCTGTGTGGCCCAAGATGGAAATTATGCTCCAAGTTCGCCAACAGTGTAGGTCCATTACCATAACCAGGTAAATGGACCTTAGAGGGAAAAAATGGGTGCATTCTTAAGTATGGATCTTTCATAACCGAAGAATGTTGCATACGTTATTCATCTCATCCCTCCAAAATCCCCACATGCATGACGGTTTGCATGACCTAGGTACCCCTACCTCATTTATGTCACCTAGTGCTAGGGCAAGCAAGCAACTGATATCGACAATAAAAAACAGGTTGTTGTGAATTGTAAAGGCGATTCAGAAGTATCACAACTCTTCTTCCTTCTCTTTTGTCTTCTTTTCCACTACCTCTTCCCTTTCCTTTCCTTATCTTTTTGGTGGTGTGACAAGGAGCCAAGAAGGTGGCTGGACCTGGAAGCAGAGAAACTGAGAAGGTGATGGCAGGAAACCTAATGAAGACATACAACCTTAATGGTAATCCTGGAGAACGGGGAAATCAATCTAACTAAGCCAACATCAGTCACAGTTTCAGGACTATTCACTGTTATAAACTCTTCAAACAGAAAGTCATCATAAGAAACCACTGGGGACAGAGGTTAATTAAATACATAAATAGAACCTGACTTCTCGGAAAGTCCTAGAGGGAGCCTAAAAATAAAAATTTTCATGTGCATTTTTTTGGTTGTTTGTTTTGTTTTGAGTATTTCAGTACCCCAAACTTTATCTTCTAAAAGCCAACATGAAGACTATAATTTTTAAAAATATTATTCTTTACTCTTTAATAAGTGCTGGAGACTTCAAATTCTTTCCCAAGTTTTATACAATTTTTGTCAGTTACTCTTCATGCCTGAGGCTCTCCATTCAATTAAACTTGGTAGGTGTGTATTGAGCACCTGCTATGTACCAAGCTATGTGCTAGGTACCAGCATATAAAAATGAGTGTGACATCATCCCTGTCCTTACAGAGTTCATGGCCCAGCAGGAAAAACAGGGACATACAGAAATAGCAATAGCAAAATGGGAGACGTGTCAGAATTGACTTAGGTACCTTGTACCACAAGAGCACAGAAGAGGAAGCAAGGTAATACCACTTAGAATGCCCTACACAACAGCCTGTTGCCTGAGCTTGACCCTGAAGAAATAGCAGATCGCCAAGAAAAATAGGGGAAAAAAGTAGAGTCTAGACCCAGATAACAAGATGCACAGAGGGACCTGCAAAAGGCCGTGAAAAATTCAAGGACCATCAATGAGGCTTCGGCATGCAGGAATGAGCTGGGGTGAGGGTGAGTTTAAGAGCATGAGATGAAATCTGGGAGCTCTGAGACTCTCCCTTGTATTATAAAGGCCACATTATAAAGGAAGGTAAAGAGGCTCAACTGGTCCAACAAAGGCCACTCGAGCAGCAATGTGAAGTGTGAGCCAAAGCAGAGAGACAGAGGAGCAGAGACACAAGAGGGAACTGCAAAGGTGTAAGAAGAAAGGACGGGCGCCTGAAAAGAGCTGAGGCAGGAAGTCGCTTCTATACAAAAACCCCAGGATCCCACCACTCTCCCCAAATGCCCTGGGCACCTCAGTTGAATTTCGTACACGATATGCATAAATCCTTCCCTCCACGCCTACTCCCCAGCAAATATGAAGAGGCATAGACAGAGCAGACAGAGCTGAAGCAAGATGGCTTTGGATCCTGAACTGAGAGGACTTGGAAGATGAAGATCTGAGGGTAACAAAGACTCCTGGGTTTGCAAAGCTCTGCATCCTGGGGTTGACTTCTGGTGAGTGAATCGACTTCCTGTGGCTGATTCTAACTCAGTGGGTAGTTGTCAGAACCAGTGCTTATTTTCTCTTCTTAGAGAAATGCTCCTGGTGGGACGACTTTCTCGTGAAGCCACTGGGACCAATGACTGAGCAGCCGTGAGAGCCGGGACATTAGCATCAGGTAGCTGGGGGTCTGACTCCTACTTCTGCCATGGCTCACTGTACCGTCTCAGGCATGCCACCTGAACTGTTTACATCAATCCAGTGTTGTTATTGAAAGGACACATGTACAGCGATTGTAAAGCCCTTAGTCCAACACCTGGCATATGGCACACAATAAATGTTGGTAGGTTAATTGACCAACAATTATTATAGTTCCGGATACTTTGTTGTTTCTTTAAATTTATTTTTATTGAAGTACAGTTGATTTACTGTGTTGTGTTAGTTTCAGGTGTACAGCAAAGTGATTCAGTTATACATACATATATATCTATTTTTTTCAGATTCTTTTCCCTTATAGGTTATTACAAAATATTGAGTATAGTTCCTCGGGCTATACAGCAGATTCTTGTTGTTTATCCTTTTTTTTTTTTTTTTGCGGTACGCGGGCCTCTCACTCTTGTGGCCTCTCCCATTGCGGAGCACAGGCTCCGGACGCGCAGGCTCAGCAGCCGTGGCTCACGGGCCCAGCTGCTCCGCGGCATGTGGGATCTTCCCGGACCGGGGCACGAACCTGTGTCCCCTGCGTCGGCAGGTGAACTCTCAACCACTGCGCCACCAGGGAAGCCCTGGTTATCCATTTTATATATAGTAGTGTGTATATGTTAATCTCAAGCTCCTAATTTTCTCTCCCCCGCTTTCCCCTTTGGTAACCATAAGTTTGTTTTCCATGGCTGTGGGTCTATTTCTGTTTTGTATATAAGTTCAGTTGTATCATTTTTTTTATTCCACATATAAGTGATATCATATGATTTTTGTCTTTCTCTGTCTGACTTACTTCACTTAGTATGATAATCCCTAGGTCCATCCATGTTGCTGCAAATAGCATTATTTCATTCTTTTTTTATGGCTGAGTAATATTCCATTGTAAATATGTACCACACCTGTAACCATTCATCTGTTGATGGACATGTAGGTGGCTCCCATGTCCTGGCTATTGTAAATAAGGCTGCGGTGAACATTGCGGTGCATGTATCCTTTCAAATTATGGTTTTCTCTGGATATATGCCCAGGAGTGGGATTGCAGGATCATAGTTCCTGATACTTTTGAAGATGATGGTTACATTTTTTAGTATCTCCAGCACTCATAGCTGAGCCTCTGATCCCTTGGATCCACAGTAATACTGAGTGGAATCAGGCAAGGATAATTATCCCCACTTTTACCAATAAGGAGGCAGGCTCATAGCTCCCGAAGGTTGCACAGCAATACAAAGTAAAACCTTCAGACCTTCAGGTGTTCAGTGCTTTATGATGTATCACCCATCCTTCATTCCTTCTTTACTTCCACAGATATTTATTGAGTTTCCATGATGAGCTAGTTCCTGGGGTGAATATAGTATTCTAGGTCCTAAGGATGGAGGCTTAAATAGCCCAAAATCTTGTCCTTTGTGTTTACCTTCCTCCATTTTAGGACAGAGAAAGTCTTTTATTCAACTCTCTCAGTGGAAACTAGCAGAGATCCTGGTACAAAGTAAATGCATACTAAGTGGCCATTTAATGGGATTACTGTTGAATGGATCCATCTAATGCAGTATATCTCATGACACCCGTCCTAAGAGTCATGGGAGCTGAGTATAAAGAAAGATTTCTACTCTGCAGAACCAGAGGTGTGCATAATGCAAGAGCCTTCAAGTCAAACAGTCCAGCTGTAAATCCCAGCTCTGTGTGACTCTGGGCAGCTCCCTTCACCTCTCTGAACTTGTGTCTTTATCTGGAAAGCGCAGTCAGTAATACTTGCCTTCAGGACTTCTTTGAGGATGAAAAAAGACAGCGTATTGAAAGCACCTGGCATAACATGCTGGCACAGAGGAGATGCTCAGTCAGTGGTGGCAGTTATTCCTGAGGCAAGGCTACAGGGAGAGGTGGCATTGACTGGAGCTTTCCAAGCATGGGGGGTATGCAGCTAGGCCGTCATCAACCAGAATTATGGCTGAAATAACCCACCAGGTTTGGCCACACTCTGTTTGAGCACAGGGTGCTTTCTCAGATAGACAGACCCTTAGGGGCCCTTCCCTTCCCCACTGTCACGGGAGGTAGGACAAAGCCAAGGCCTTGCAGAACTACTGAGTCTCACTCTGGGGCTGAGTCATGCTGACTCGGACCCAAGTACAACTTGTTCCAGGTCATTAAGGTGCAGAGTCTGGCTTTTTGTCTCCTTTGCTACAAAGGCCAGAGTTGCACACATAGGGTGGAAACATAAATACACTCCCAAAGCCTCTATTTGCTCTCAAACTGGCCAGTGTGTCCAGCCCCACTGCCCCCATACTCCCACGGTCCACATCAAGCCTCAAAGCCCGGAAGCGCATGTGAGTGAAATCTTCAGTGTTTATTGATCAGAAGAGGAGTTTTGAGCTTTCAACCCTGGATTTTTTAGATCATCTGTGGCATTTTTAGGAAGAACTTGGGCAGCTTATTCTCTGCATAGTTTTGACAAGTATGGAAATGTTAATACAATAGCTGAAAGAAAGGACTAAAACCTACAAATCCAATAAATAAAAAATGGAAGTAACTTTAATGATCCATAATAGGAAAAAGGTTAAGTAAAATTATGGCGCACCCAGATATCAGAATATATGCAGTCCCTCAGCCAATGTTAGATTTTGTGACATCAGAACATGTCTGAGATATAACATGTAAAAATACAGGTTAGAAAACTTTGCATACAGCATGATTTCGGTTATTAAATACACATGATACCTAAAAGATGACTTCCATATGGGATCACAATACTTATTTTACTTATGTGTATCCACATTTACATGATAAATGCTCATAATCATTTATATTAAAATGTTTTTAAAATTTAGCAGGTAGCTTAAGCAACTTTCAGTCACCTTTGCCTTTGAAAAGTTATAAGAGATAAATTCAGTAAGAACGGAGTTAATAAGCACTTATCCCTCATAAAGGTCTAGTTATCTCCATAGACATAAAATGGTTAAAGACTGGTAAACAAATGGTGACTCAAGGATGTCTTAGTTGCCAAATATTTGGAGAACAGTGTTAAATGGAAGAAAATAACCAGGATTGTGTGTTAGGCTATCAAAGTGTTAATACTAACTCTGCCACTAAGTGGCTGTCGAACTCGACTCGTTTATTCCCTCTCTCTATTTTTCAGTTTTTCTACTTGCAAAATGAGGGAAAATAGTTCCTTCACTCATTCACTTATTCATTTATTCAAGAAATATTTCTTGAGGGTCTACTCTGGATCAGGTATACTAGAGACACTGGGGACAGAGCAGTGGACAAAAACGTGGCTTCTGCAGTGAAACAAACCACACCACAGATGACTAATCAAATCAATATGTAAAATAGAATCAGGTGTTGTGAAGAAGTACAAAGCAGGGTAAGGAGAAAGAGAGCAATTGGAAAGTCACTATGGAGGTGATTTGTAAGGAGATAACTAAGTGAAACACAGGAGCAAGTCATGCTGGCATCCAGGAGGGAAGCGTGCCCAGGCAGAGAGAACAGCACATGCAAAAGCCCTCAGGCAGGAGTGTGGCTGGATCCAGGTAATGGGTGGTGGCAATGAAGTCAGTTCTTTTCCACTGCAGTTTAACCAAATAGAGTGCACCAGAGAGCCTGTCGGCAAGCTCAAAATGCTCCCAGTGTACTTGAGATTCAAAGTCCAAGGCCTTCACACAGGGAGTGCATTTATAGAAACTTCATCAGCCCCACCATAGGGCTTTGAAGGCCCGCTGTGCAACTATTAGCTGATCCCACTCAACAAACAGTGACGCAGTCACCAGGCATGTTTGTGCCCAAGCAGGTGATGATTTTCTCTCCGCTGATTCCAGTCAAGGACTTTCCGCTTCCAGATTTCAGGCTCCAGGTGACGTCGGGCACAGGGGGTCAGGTGGCGAGTGGAACAGGTCACGCGCCAGGCAGGTGACATGATCTCTACTCAGCTCGCATTTCAAAGAGGCCACTTTTCCGCCCATGTGTCAAACACACAGCTTGAATGCTGCAAGCAGGGTAAGATGATTCATCAATTTCCAAACCCTTGGGAAAGGAGCCTATTGTTTAGATTTTTTAAATATGTTTTGCTAACCCCTACAGAGGTAGCTATAACTCAGGAAGGTAAACTGGGATGAAGGTGGTAAGGGCAAAACAAAACAAAACAAAAGCAATTACTGTCATCCATAATTATAAGCCTTATCGTGTGTTGTGTACTAATAGTTGCATTTCCAAGCAGATACCATTAATCAGTGAAATAACAAGGCAATTTGCATTCATCCTGATTCAGAAGAATTCAAAGTACTTCAACAGACCAAACAAAGGTAACTCAACCTTATTACTTTTTGTCTTTTTAATAGATGGGAAAACTGAGGCAGAGAACATTAATGGATCATGAAAAGAAGTGAGTTTATCCAAACCTTCATAGAAATCACATTGCCATCAAAGGTAACAGTGCATTGAGACAATTTGTAGAGATGGGTTAGAGCAGAAAGACGTGTAGGCTGGGACATTAGGTTAACCTCTCAGGAGTGCCATCAGCTTTGACAAGCGATCAAATCACTCGATTTCCCTTTCTATGAAATGGGACTATCCTTCCTTGCATGACATGATTGTTCTGAAGAATAAATGAGAAACCCATGTGCCTACAAAGTAGTAGGTGTGGTTTGTAACATGAATGGATGCTGTCCAGATTCAAAAAAAAAAAAAGGGCCATTTAAGGAGGAGGAAGAAGTTCTACATTGGTCTTGAGTGTCTGGGGTTAAATGTTTTTGGAAGAAGGGACTCTGGGGCCACAAAGCCAGGAGGAAATCCAGTTCGTCTTAAGGAATGATGTCAGAAGTCTAGTTGGATTTCTAGTCTGAGGCAAGAGGAATGGTCCTCACACTTTCATTGTCCAGAAGAGCAATACAGCCAGGAGAGTTTGGAACAGAGTGAGTGGGATATGCATCCAATCAGCCAACAAGTTGGTTCTGGAATGAGTTTGATTTGTGTGAGCGTTTGTTGGCCAGCTTTTATGTGATGCTAACTTTGTGACTCAGAGAAGTCCTTATGACTAAAATGTTCAATTCTGTACTATTAGAACTTGCAGCATGTGTATCAAAAGTGACATTCACAAGTACCTTTGTTTATTTATGCACATTAAGAAAACACCTATGTAGGGTGAGTATAAATAGCACAGGTGAGCAGGAGTGTTTTTCCATGTTAGTTTCTTTTTTTTTTTTTAATAGAGGTCAATTGGTATAAAACAAAACAGAAGGGAAGAAAATCATTACACTATAATATAAATCTGAGACAATCTAGTAAGGGCTCTTTGCTTTTAAAACTAAAGAAAGAGAAGCTAAGAGAGAGACGCTTTCCCTAGATCACAAAGCATTTACAGTATTTAGTGAGAACTCTGAGCCAGGTCTTCTGGGACCCTACACAACATAGCTCTTCATGGAGGCACCTTCTTACATGTCCAAGGGTAGGAGGAAGGTCATTTGCGAGTCTTAAGTTCTGACCACCCAAGAGTCTCATCCTTGAGAGAAACAAATGAAAGACAATGTGGTTAAGCAAAAGCAACGTGGTGTTTGGACTCAGGGACCTGATTTTAAGTCCTTCATCTGTACTTTTTGGTTGTGATCCCAGATACATAAGTCAACTTCTCTGAGCAGCAGTTTCCTCATCTGTTAAATGTGGATAATGAGGCTACTTCACTGGGTTGTTGGAACATCAAACTTAAAGAGAGATTATAGGGAATTCCCTGGTGGTCCAGTGGTTAGGGCTCCACACTTCCACTGCAGGGGGCACAGGTTCGTTCCCTGGTCGGGGAACTAAGATCCCACAAGCTGTGCAGCCAAAATAAATAAATAAATAAAGTATATGTTTAAAAAAGAGAGAGATTACATATGAAAGGTACAGATAGAGGAAACCAGAGGAATAAAAGTTCCTGTTCTTCTTCTACTCCGTCTTCTTCATGATGCTATTATTATTATCATTCTAGTTGTCATTCAACGGCAAGTAAATAGCCTCTCATTTCATCTAGGTCTTCATCACACGTACCTGATTTGATTCCTTTACTGGGTTCTAGGAGGATGAAGACAGTCTTTACATTGGCATAATCTTTCTTAAAGCAACATTCATCTTTCTGAACAACCTGAATGAAGGCAGGAAGCAGGATGGTGAGAGGCTCTACACCTATCCCTATTTATCAATTACTAGAAATAATGTAAGGATTCCACACTCTCCCCACCTGCTGCTTGCCAGGGACTGTAATATCCTATGCTATTGCTTTGAATTACTTGTGATAAGGAGGGAGTGTTTGTTAAATATTATCCGCTTATTAACACCCATATTTGTATAGGGCACCTGTCATCCAAAGGTTTCACTTTACCCTGCAAATATCTCATTATCTAAAAGACACAACCCAGTGCCATCAATAATCAAATCTCTGTCACAGCCTCAATTTCCGAAAGAGGCAAGACTCTTCTTGTCCTTCTCAGGCTATTATCCCACTCCTCAGAACACATCGTGTCATAGTCTGAAAGGAGATTTTAATTTTCTGTTGAGATCAGGGAGGCAATGAAGTAGAAAGTACTGGTCTGGGGTCAGTAGATCCATGATTCCACGATGATGATGATAGTGGTTACGACAATGATAACACTCTTGATCACCTACTACATGGCCTACAATCCTTATGTCTTCACTGATTTAGTCCTAACCAAAATACTGGTTAGTATATTTTTGACATAGGTAGCCCAAGAACCAATCAACAATGAAATAAATAAAAGAAAATGTCATTGTCTTGCCTAAAGCACTTCTGGCGGTAGGATGCTTCCAGGATTGACCCCCGCCAGCCTTGAGATCCTGCCATCTCCAGCCTCTCAGTTTTTGCTTTTGTATTTTTCTCTTAATGAGTACAGGTGATTATTGTAATTCCAGACATCACATCCTCATGTAACAATGTGCAAAATTAGAAAGGGGGAATAAATGTTGCTTTTTGAGTCCTTATTTAAGAATGAGAAAAATTTCCCAGAAGGCTTTTCTCTGTGTCTCACTGATCTATGACCATTATTGAGTCATTCACAGGCAAAGGGGAAAATACCACACCTGGCTTAAATTGGCCAGCTTCTAGTTGGATCTCTGCCCCCATCACAGTACCTGAACTGCCTCTGTGTTACCCCAGATCCTGCCTCAAGCCTCAATTCCTTGGACCTCTCAGTAACACTAGATTCTGTTGGCTCCCTGTTGTAGAAACGCCGTCTTCCCTCTGTTCTCAGACGTTGTCCTTTCCTTTGTTCTTCTCCATTGTTCTATCCCTTGGCCTATTTGCTCTCAATACTGGCCCCTTTCTCTCTTCCTCCCAAATTCCAGTCCACATGCCTGTGCTTCTCTTGTCGTAGAAAAGACTGTTCAGAACAATGGCTACGGTTCCGACCTCTGTGTTGTCTTCTGCAAAATTTACACTGCTGCTCTGAGCAGAGGAGATGGGATAATAACCTAGAAGTCTAACTCTACCATCCACGCACTTATCCATTAAGTTCTATTGCCTGTGGCAATGTCGCTAACTCTAGTACATTCCTTCCATATTCTCCTCAGGCTGTATTGGTTCCTTGCTCATGTCTGCCACAGAACAGACTCTCAAGCAGCTGATTATGGAACAGCTTCCTTCTTTGGGTATATCTAGTCCCCTTTTGAATTAAATTTATTAGCTCCTATTAGATAAATAGTTTATATTCTAATTGAGTCCATCATCTGTCCTGACCTTGTCTGTTATTACCACCTTGCAAAACTTTACTCTTTGTATTAATCAAGGCAGAAGTCTCCTTTTGTCCACATAGGTTGGATTTACCATTCTCTCCCTAATTTAAACTTTGTTAGGAGTAAACTTTGTCCACTGGGACTTTTAAAGCATCCTGCACAACCAGGTTTGAATAAAGCTGTTCCAAACCCATGGAGCACCATCTGCCAGGATTATTCTCATTGCTTCGGCAATTGCTCTTGGCTTTGCTGTCTCATGAGAGGCATCCAATCAATCGTCATGGGAAGTAACTTGATAGGTAAAAAGAACACAGGATTTGGATTTACTAATGTATCCAACTACTATTACTCAATAAATTAAGCACTTACTAGGTGATAGTTTCCGTCACATCACATGTCATGAGGATGAAAAGAAGCAAAAAAGTCTTTAGGATAGTTCCTGGCACCTAGTACGTGAGCCATCATACGTAAGTCCTGATCTCCACTTCTTCTGGAATAAATGAATGCGTAAATGAGCCTGCAAGCTCTTTTCTCCTATGGCATTCTTAAGCTGTGGTTTTCCTCTTGGTACTTTGCACTTGGTACTTTCCTCACAGCCTGCCTCTCATGACGCCCAGTAAATTCTGCTCTATGTGGATTATGCCAACTATTGGTTTGGATCCTGCCTACCAGCTCTGCTTTGTGCTTTTCATTCAACTCTGATTCAGCAAATTTTTATAAAGTCCCTACCATGTGCCTGGCACTGGACTGGGCTCTCTGTATACAATGGTAGCCAAGATAGACATGGCACCTACATTTTACGTAGGCAAGGAGCAGTAACAATTAAGTGTGAAAATGGATAAACTTGGAAAGTACAGCGTGGTATGGAAGAACACACTCAAAGCAGACCAAATACATGTATAACGTAATATTCCTCTTATCCCTCTGGTCTAGGTTAATGACCTCTTTTCCTTGTGTCTAGTTAAATCCTGCTTGTTTTAGGGTGCTGTTGGTTGTAGTTACAAGGACAAATAAAAACTCAAAATGACTTAAATAGCAAAGGACAGTTTTTTTGGTTCATATGATGGAAGTCTAGAGACAACTAATTTTGGGGGAAGCTACATACAGTGACAAGATAAGACCAAGAATTGCTTTCTCTCCATTTCTAAGCACCAGCTGCTCAGCATTGCCTCTCTCATTGGCAAGCTCTTCCCCTAGTGGTCCCAAAATGATTGCCATTGTCTGCCCAGGATTCATGCTTCCAGGTTTACAGAAAGCAAGGAGGAGTACATTGAATAAAAGTGCTGACTTTGGTATAATGGGATCCCCTTAAGTCCTATAGCTGCTCTACGGGCAGATAGAAGAATTTCCACCTATGCATTTCTATACATAGAATTTAGTACTGAGTCACATGCCCTACCCCTAGACCCAGGGGTGGTTCTCCTAAAATATACAGTCTGCCTAAGGGAGGAGAAACCTGATAAGCATTGCGTGCACTCTTCAGATTCATGGTTATTGCCAAGCTGCTCTACAAATGGCTTCTGATCTAACTCCAGCCAGCAGCAAATGACAGCTGCCATTTCTCCACATCCTCACAGACACTTGATATTTCCT
The DNA here is from genome assembly GCF_963924675.1 of Phocoena phocoena. Lineage (NCBI taxonomy): Eukaryota > Metazoa > Chordata > Mammalia > Artiodactyla > Phocoenidae > Phocoena > Phocoena phocoena. The sequence goes on along the minus strand of NC_089235.1, from coordinate 69,196,339 downwards.
AAAACTTATTTATATTAATGTTTAAAAAGTGACGAATGGAATATAATTGTTGATGGGCCATTCTTGTCCCCTTTTTCATAAATTGCCAGTTTAAAAAAAAATGCCTACTCTCTAAATAGGTTGTTTTTCCTGTCTGTATTTGTTTTTTATACCAACAACATGTTTTGCTAATAATTTTTACCTGTCTGTGTCATTCCATTTCAATGTTGGTCCATTTGTTATGCAGAGGCTTTGAATTTCAAGGTGTTCAAAGTTAATCAGTCTTTTCCTTTGTGGTTTGGTCTTTTTGTGCCTTATTTTTAAAATAAAAAACTGCTTTTCTACCCAGTACAGTAAAAAGTAACCTCATATTTTCTTTTACAAGTTTTAAAGCGTTGTTGCTCACCTTTAGGCCCTTAGTTCACCTGGCATTTGTTTTTGTGGTTGGTGTGAGGTAAGAACCTAGCTTACTTATGTACTTATTTATTGCAATTTGGAGGATCAATTTTCCTAGTACTGTATATTGGCTGGTCCATTCGTTACTGCTGATTTTTCATGGACTAGTCTCCATTTATGAATGAGTCTAATCCTGGCCTCTGTGTTCCATCCATTCATACTACTTTGTGCTTTCTAACTTCCCTTCTTTTTTCTTCTTTTTCCTTCTTCCCTGTCTTCTTTCAACTAGGCGGGATTGTCTTGACTCCGACTTCTATTCATGCTCCACCGACTTAAAAGTTCTCACATCTGTGCAGTTCTTTAGAGATTATCCTTAACATCATCGCACTTAACTTTGATTTAGCAATGTCAGAGTTTGCATTTGCCTATCCCTCCCAAACGACAAGCATTTCTTTAGCACCACTTTTTATCTTTCATGGTATTGATAACTAATATTTTAATTCCATCCTTTTTGCAACACCTCAATTAGTAATCATCTTTCTGTTTTCTACAGTCAAGCCTCATTTACATTCATCTACATAATTCTCAATTCATTTGCTCATTATTGCTCTTTGCATTCCTCTTATTCATCCATGTAACACTTTGCAAATATGATTTCACTGGTTTCCAACATCCATTGCTAGTGCCAGTCTAATTGTTGGATATTCATAGGTAACTGTCTTTACTCCCTACTTGCTTTTAAAATCATTCCTCTATGTTTGGTGTTCTGTATTTCTCCACTATGTGTCTAACTGAAGTTTGTGGTTTTTTAACATCCTCAAAATTTAATGTGTTTCTTTATTCTGAAGATTCAACATTTTCTTTAGTTGGGATACTTCTATAAAATATTACTTTCTCCTCTCCTCTTTACTCTCTTTTGTTGGGATAACTTTCTAGATACATGTTGGACAAACTTATTCTATACTCCATAGAATAGCTCTTGTTTCATATTTTCTATTTCTTTATTTTTGTGGAACCTCATTTAATGTAATTTCTTCAGGTCTATAGTCACTAATTCTTTCATCTTTTGTATCTAATTTGCTGTTTAACCCTTCCACTGAATTTTCCACTACAGCTATAATTGTTCATATTGAGAAGTTCTCTTTGTGTGTATATGCATGTTTTTGTGTTTTATAAAGTGCACCTGCCCTTTTGTTCATAGTACACCTTTCTTTCACTTTTGTCATAATTCCTTTTTTACTTATCTTTATTATATTCAATTTAAAAAAATTTTATAGTCCTCAGGTTATTCTATTATATTGAATTCTTGGTATGCTGTCTCCCCAGTGGTTGTGTTTGCTGTCTTGCCCTTGTGATATATCTTTTCTCAAATGGTTTATGATTGGTGTTTGTGAGTTCATCTTCAGTGGTGGTGGATTCTTTCTCAGTTGGAATCTCACAGGCCAAGTTGTGGATGCTTTATACTGTCTTCAAGAGTGACATCCAGTTTGTTTGTGGATCTAGAACTAATTTTTATATCAGTAACTCTGAGATTACTATGCCACATGGGAACTGTAAACTCAGATCCTATAACCTCAAGTGGTATAGCCTTAAGTTTTGATTTCTTATGAGAGACATTTGTTGTACACTCAGGGCCCTGTTAATATAAGTGAAAATCCTTATAGGATCGTATATCTGCAAGATATAAGTTTCACCTCTGTACTGGACTCAGGCTCAAGCTTTGATCTTCCTAATCACATAGGGGACATTCAAACCTTAACCATCAACCATACAAGTCTATTCTGTATCCATTATCCATTCTCAAGTTGCCATAATGTCAGCTCAGATATTTCCCACTGTGATAATCTGAGTTTCTTCTTAATTGATAGTATTTAAAGATTTATCTTTCTTTTGAGCTTTTGCCTATGTACCTTTTAAAAAACTTATTTATATATACCTGGTGTGAGGTTGTACTGTTTTACTTTGATTTTCATGTTATTAAAAGTTAAGTCTCAAAGTACATCTCTCTTATTTTAATTTAGCTAGCTAGCTATGTCATCCAGGAGACTGTGAGTTCCTTATGGGCTTGGATTTTAGCTCTTTTATTAATTTGGTAATGAACACGAATATTGGTAAGTTCCAACAATCCCACAATTAAGAGTACTAGTAAGTAATAAATATTCCGACCTCCGGTTTCCTCATCTAAAAATGATGATACCAATCTCAGCTCTTAGAAGGGTCATGCAGATGAATTAAAATAATTCATTAAAAAATAAAATACACCAGCACAATGTTGGATGTGTAACAAAAACAAACAGCAAACAAAAGCAGAGGGAAGATATCCTCCATAAATGCTAATTGGTATCACCAGGGAATTTGCTAAATGAGTATGTGAATAAATGAAAGGACCTTAGCAATTTACACATTGAGGGCTGTGCATCCCAGATTCCAGAAAGTAGAGTTTTCTCGATATAGAAACCACGAATTTTAGTCTATAATCAAGGGCATGTTGGATTCCTCTGGGATCCAGGCCCTAGAGAACATCCAAGTCAAATTGTCTGTCCTAGGGAATCAGGTAACATTTCTGGGCTTCCCTCCACACCTTTGTAGAGTACCAGCTCTCTGCCACCCCACCGCTTGTCAGGTGAGCTAAAATTGTGTGGGTAAGAGCTCCCCACCTCCTTTGGGAAATTTGTTACCCTCGTGTGATTTGCCACTTGCACGTATTCACAATGTCATATTTTCTAATATTAGAAGAGAAAGAACACTGTGGGTTAACAGGTAGAGAAGAGAACTAGAGGTAAAGAGTAAAAGCAGGTTAATACCGTTTTAAGAACAAAGATTTCAATGAGGCAGCTCTTCTGGGGAGATCTAAAAAACCACTTCCCATTGCAAATGCGTGGTGCTCAGGTTCTAATCTAAGTGTTACAAGCTCATCAAATATTTCCACCCAGTGGGCTTCAATTCACCCAGGTTAAATTCCCTCAGCCGTGCTTTAAAGTTTTCTCTTCTTAAGAGTAGAAGGGAAAATCAGAGTAGTGTCTCATAAAGTGTGTCTTGTTTGGGAAACGGAAATGAGGCTAGGTGACCAGGGCCGGGGGCGGAGGAGGGAGTCAAACCTGTGACTTTCTCCTTTGGGCTTTTCCCACAGTGTCCCAGGCAGCCATTCTATGGGGCCTACATTCAAAGACGTGAGAAATGGCCGGAAGGAAGCTGAGGGAACTGGCAATAGGTAGCCTTGAGAAGAGACTGGAAAAAGATGTTATAAATACCCTTTTCCATCTGTACAGTGCTTGAGTAGAGGTAGAGTTTACCTGTGATGCTTCCAAAACTCAAAGTGTATGCCATCAGTTATTAAGCCATCACTTATTGAACACCTGCTCTGTACCAGGGTCTGTCCTGGTGATGGAAATACCAGTGGAAATTTAGTACAAGTGAATGCTATATGCCAGTATGCAAGGTGTTTTATTTTTATTATCTCACCTAAGTTTTTCAGTACTGCAAGTAATTTTGGCAGCATTATGTCATGTCCTTGAAAACTATAGTATGTTGCTTCCCAGTTGCTGGAAAGCAGAATTTCACTCAACATAGAAGGCACTGTGATTTAATTGAAATAAACAGGTTTTGTAGCTAGGTAAGCCTGGGTTCATTTCCCAACTCTGCCACTTATTGGCTCTGTTACCATGATCAATTGATTTCAAATTCCCTTAGACTCAATCTGTTCACACATAAAATGGGCTAGTAATAACTACTTTATAGAAGCCTCACAGGATTAAAATGAGGTATATTTACTTAAAGACTATTAGAGGTTAACATTTATTGAACACTTTTCTTGTGCCAGGCATATGCTAAATAATTTATAAACATCTTATTTAGTCCTCACAACACCCACTCTAAAGTACAAAGAATTTCAATTTCTTTGAAAGAAACTGAGACTTATCAAGATTAGTTTTCTGCCCAAAGCCATACAACAAAGTGTCCTGGTTGGCATCCCAAACCCGTCTGTCTTAGTCTGCAACCCATGTTCTTAACCACTGTCCTTCAAAGGATTAGGAAAACCGCTGTCCTTCAAAGGATTAGGAAAACACCATCCTTAATTTCCCACATATTCTGTTTGCTTTCTCTGCCACACACAGATACACATATACATATACACTGTCCCTGAAATTATTCCATCTAAAAATACATTTGGATAAGTAAACCTCAGGTCTTAAAAATGTGACTATTTCATAGAGCATTAAACTGTACACCAGACATTTGTTTTTTAATTAGATGGATTTTATCATTAGAGCACAGCACAGTGGAAAAAAGACCCTTTTGAGTCTGCCCGATTTTGGTTTGAAATGACTCTCTCTTATTCACTCACTCCCTGACTTCTCTTCTAAAGAGAGAGGATAAGTTCTTCCTCATAGGACTGTTGAGAGGATTAAGCAAGTTTCTGAAGTTGGACATGCCTATCCTCTGGCTGCCACCTAGGAGGGTCTTCAACAAACAGGAGTCTCTTTCCTTGAAGAAAGTGAGGTTCAGGAACTGAAGAAAAGAGGGCTCAGTAAAGTGCTGCGGTGAAGTGAAGTGAACAGGCAAGAGACCAATAAACCCTCAACAACAGACCCATATTTGGGCTAACCACACCCAAATTCACAGCAGCATACAAGCAAGACACACGAAAGTGATAAAAACATAACTTGGCCTCCAGGTGATGGAGAGATTTCTAGAAATCTAAAGTAGCAGGCTCCACAACACAGGGTGGTCTCCCTCACGGGGCACTAGACGCACCTGCCAAGGCCCCTTCCAGCTCTTGGGGATGAGAATGCCACAGGGGCTGTCCCTTAGGCTGAAGGAGAAGCAGGAGGCCCATTTGCTCTCTTGGAGCCTGGGTTCCCAGCCGTCCCCCCAGGGGAGGTCACTGGCAGCCTTAGCTGGAGTGATCTGAGTCGGGATGAACCATGATACCGAGTTCCGGTAACACCCACAGAATGTTCTACACTTGTGGCTGAGCCTGAGCTAAATAAACAACCCCAGAACCCTCCTCCAGGAGGATGGCTACGTGCGGTATGGTCTAGTAATCTCCTGACTCAAACAAATCAAAGAGCCGAGAGGCTAGGCCTTGCAGTTTTCACCACTATTTTAACAATTACATGTTCAGCCCCTATTTCATGCCAGTCATTGTGTTAGGAGCTCTGTCAAATGGGAATGTTATTAACTGTGTTCTCTCAAGCCCAGGGCCTTCTCGGGACTACGTGGGGTGGGTTATGTAAGGGTGGATAAAATGTAAAAAAGGTCTGCTTTTTTTTAAAGCGTGGAAACAGCATCTAGGGCAATGATATGAAGTTATGATGGGCATATCATTTACAGCCAGAGAGAGAGAGAGAGAGAGAGAGAGAGAGAGAGAGAGAGAGAGAGAGAGACTCGAGAGAGAGAAAGAAAGCCGATATTTATTGTGTATCAGACATTGTTTTCAATTAATTTTCACATGGCCCTAGAAGTGAGTACTATTATTAGTACTATTTTAGAGAGGATGTTCAGAGAATTTGAGTGAACTTACTTGAGTCATGTAGCCAATAAACAGTTCAGTAGATCGTCAGTGTAAGAGTGTGCCCTTAACTGACACACTATGTTGTCTCCTCAAAATCTCCCTGTGTGAACATATCCACCCCTGCACTTAGCCATTTTCAGCTACTGCTCAGAAGTTCCCTCCTCAGAGGGGCCTTCCCTGACTACCATATCTCAAATAGCACCCCTCTTGTCAGTCTGATTCTTCTTTTCACTCCTTCATTTTCTTTCTTAGCCCTTATCCCAAATTGATAAATATTGCACATGTATTTATTTATGGTCTTTGGTCTATGACCCCCAAGAATGTCAGCTCCTTGAGGTCAGGGGTTTTGTAAGCTCCCAGATCATGGTTCATCCCTGACAACTGGATTAGAAAAAGGCCCCATGGAAATAAGTCAGGGGGTACATGAGTTGAAGAGGAAAACATCTGGAATGTGAAAGGCAAAATGATAGAGGGTCATAAGCCTAGAATATACGGTCAAACAGCTTCAATTTGAATCACATCTTTGCTCTTAGCTGTGTGAACGTAAACAAGTTTTGGTTTCCTCACTGATAGTAGGGTCTCAGTGCCATTGTGAGGATTAAATGAGACAGTATACACTAATTATGCTCTTTATCATTTGCTTAATTCAGTTTTTTTCCTAGAGTTGGTCCTGGAAACATAGGTAAGCACATAGTAAGTGCTCAATACACACATAATGGATGATGGAATGCCAGACCACAGTTCATGATTAGAGAGGCCATGTTGTATTATGGAAAAAGGAATGAAAAAGAACAAGGAGACCAGCAACTAGACCTAATTCTGCAATATAACTAGCTGTGTGCCCTTGAACAAGTTGTCTTGCCTCTTGGGTCCATGTTTTCTCCTGGGTAAAACAAGGTAGTTGGACAGGATGATGTATAAGTTGCCTTTCATCCCTGAAATCTATGAAATCAAAAACATCCCACCGTTGATCTGGTTTCCCTTGGATTTCTGGTAGCAAATCCTCCTACCCTGATTGTTGCCAGGAAGCTAAAATGAACTATTACATTTTTTAAATTTGCTTCCTGGGTTCCAGTCCAAGTAAAAATTTTTCATGTTACATCAGAGAATAACGGTTGGTGGCTTGGCCAAAGGATACTGATATTTACAATGGGCAATTAATTCACTCTCTTATCTGGGTCCTCTAGGGTCGTTCTGGATTAGTGAGCCTCTTGATTAGGTTGAAGGAATTCTATCACCCCTTGTACTTGCCCTCAATGAGTGAGAAAGGAATGAGAGGTATCAAGGTTGTCTTGGAGACTTCTGTTCCAAGTCCACCTTGGAGAGTTCAGTGGTTTTATTCCTGTTCCGTGGGAAGGGTTACTGTTGCTTTTGACACGCTGATTTACTAGACAAGGCTACTGCCAAGGATCTTGCAGGCTTAGAAAGTCATGCTGGCTTCCTGATGTGAAAGTTCTGTGTTCTCAACCATCATTTCCTTAGTCGTCATTTCAAAGTAACTGATATTTGAAAAACAAGGATGTCGTATATAGCACAAGGAACTAGATTCAATATCTTGTAATAACCCAGAGTGGAAAAGAATCAAAAAAAAGATTATATATGTATATATATATATATATATATAAAACCAAATCACTTTGTAGTACAATTGAAATTAATAGAATATTGTAAATCAACTCTACCTCAATAAGATGAATAAAAACAAAGTAGCTGATAGTTTACCTTTGTCCTGTATTCAAAAAACTGCATAGCCAAAAAAACAAAACAAAACAAAACCAAAAACTATGTAGCCACAATGACTTATAAAAATTCAACAGAGTAATCTTTTTGTGTGTGAATTTGTGTCCTATGGCCAGTGGACCAGCAAACACTTCTCATAAAATATGGATTATCTGAAAATGCATTTTAAGTCTCACCTTTTGTTTGACATTAAAAACAAAATCAACAATATATAGGAGTTTTTTGTTTTCCCACAGGGACACAGAAAATCTCTAGGAAAGGAGAAATGACAGTAGTTAGCAGCAACCTGTTTGCATAACTACCAGTAAAGTAAGGCATGAGCTGCTTCCTGGCTCCATGCAAGCTCAGTAGGAATACGCAGGTGGAGAGGTGGAAGGAAAGTAGGGACTCAGAAGACACCTGCTGAGGAGTCAGCTGGACCTAGGTTGAAAACCCAGCTAAGCCACCTGGACAGCTGTGTAATTTTAGGCAAATGATTTCCTCTTTCTGTGCCTCACTTTCTTCAGGGATAAATAAGAACACCTCCTTCATAAACTTGTCATAAGAATGTGATATAGTAATGCATATAAAGTGCAGGGCAGAGTCCCTGGAACAAAATAGTAGCTACAATTAGGTATGATTAGAAACAAATCATTTCACCTAATTGAGCCTCAATTCCTTTATGTATTAAATAAAGTGGTTGAACTAGATGAATTTCAATTTTTTTTTTCAAGTGCTATATATGATTTATGACTGTATTCCATGAAATCGAGAGAGATGGGATAGTTAAGGATTACCACTGGGTATAGGGATGGAGATTCTAAACTCCCACAGTCTGCAGGTGAGGGCAAAGCTGCTCCTGTAGCCTGAGGGCTCTCCTCCAGAAGGAAGATAAAGCCCAATAAAGGGGGAGGAAGTGGGGCAGAGCTTGATGAAACAGTAGAAGGCATCTAAGGGAATAAGAGTGAAGTACCAGTAATATCCACTAGAGGCAGTCTCATAGATCAACCATTCAAAACCTAACATATAGTGGCATGTCACTGATATATGTTAAAGTGTGTAGCAGGACCTTATGAATAAGTAAAAGGTGGCTATAGTTATTACATCTCATTGATAATAAGGATAATATGTTAAAAAGCTACCTTTTATTGAGCACCTGCTAAAATATGTATTATCTCATTAATTCCCCATTAAACCCCCTAAAAAGCAGGTAATATTAGTTCATTTTACATATGTAGGGAGATTAAATCTCAAATAGGTTAACTGACTGTTTAAAGCCACCAAGATCACCCATGGTAGATCAAATGATGTTCCATCTGAGTCTAGATTTCATGCCCTTTGCAGTATGTAGTGCTGGCTCTATTCATTAAAATTGCTGTTTAATCTCTATATGACATTTTTTTCCCTTATTCCATATCGACTTCTCTTTGCTCATTCTTCTACCTAGTAACAATATAATGCATATTTAAATAAATGTACCCTCTGCTACATTGTGTGCTTTTGTAACTAGGTGATCTATTATTATCTGCTTAAATCTATGTCTTTATTGCATAATTCAGCATTTTAATATTCTCTTTGAAAAGTGTTTTGAGTCACTTCCCTACAAAGGTGCTGTATTAAATTACATTCATTATTCTTGCTAAACGCAGAAGTCATGGTTCAGGTGAACGAGAAAGTAACTCCCATTATCATCAGCACATTCCAGCACATTCGTTATTGTCTGTGACATTTATCAACACAGCATTTAGACATTTTAAAGAAAGGGAAAATTTCACTTTAAATTCCAAAACATTTCACTAACACAGAGCCAAATTCTGCAGGTGAAAAAGTCACTTCCTTGGTACAAGTTACACATGTTGCCTTAACTCTTGGAGCACAACGAGAAGATGTAAAACAACATGCTAAGAATCAAGGTGTGTGAACTATTCAATCTATCTGCTGTGACTTATGTTGCATCATAATTATAAGTATGCTCGTGTTATTCTTAATAACATGTGACTCCCTGTGTGCCAAGGATATAGATGTTGTGTTGACATTTTCCTAGGTCCCTTTTGTGACCTCCTCATGTTATTTATTTCATCCCTGTGCCAATACTGTCTTCTAAGGAACGTGCTATCTGTCCATACTGCCTTTCAACTGTCACCCTAGCTGGCATTTACTAATCTTATTTCCTGTATTCGTGGAGAAATCACAGCCTTACTACCTACTCCAACTTTAGTCATTTTAGGTGCTGGGTGAAGAGTCAACATTATCCTAGGCTGGGGTCCTCTGAAGCGGATCCTGAGATGAGGATTCAGATGCAAGTGATTTATGAAAGAAGTACTTCCAGGAGAATCTGGTGGAAAAAAAAAATGGGGAAGCAGTCCAAGAGGGAGATGTCAGATGAACTCCTGTGGAAGGGAGCTTCATCCTTATCCTGCTGGAGACCTCTGTAGTGGAGATTCCACCTCAGAGCCCAGAAAGCTGGCTGTTCCTCCACCCTCACCCTTCAGCCATTGGTCTAGGACCACTGGGTATAGGGATGGAGATTCTAAACTCCCACAGTCTGCAGGTGAGGGCAAAGCTGCTCCTGTAGCCTGAGGGCTATGCTCCAGAAGGAAGATAAAGCCCAACAAAGGGGGAGGAAGTGGGGCAGAGCTTGATGAAACAGTAGAAGGCATCCAAGGGAATAAGAGTGAAGTACCAATGGTATCCACTAGAGGCAGTCTCATGGATCAACCATCCAAAACCTAACCTCATAATTCCTTGACATCGTATTGGTTTTCTAGGGCTGCCATAACAAAGTACTACAAACTGAGTGGCTTAAGCAACAGAAATGTATTGCCTCACAATTCTGGAGGCCGGAAGTTCAAAATCCAAGAGTTGGCAGGATTGGTTTCTCCTGAGGGCTGTGAAGGAAGGATCTGTTCCAGGGTTCTCTCCTTGGCTTGTAGATGGCTGGCTTCTCCCTGTGTCTCCTCTGTCTTTCCTCTATGCATGTCTCTTTGTCCAAATTTCCCCTTTTTATACGGACACCAGTCATACTGTATTAGAGGCCCACCCTATTCCAATATGACCTTCTCTTAACTAATTATATCTAATATCTACCATGACCCTAGTTTCAAACAAGACCACATTCTGAGGTACTAGGGAATAGGACTTCAATGTATGAATTTTAACAAGATACCATTCAACCTATAACAGTATTCTTCCATTTCAAAAACTTTATTAAGAAACCCACTTCCATACCCACATTCAACTTCTTACCTCCTGGTACTGTTGTCTGGGACCTTTAACTCTTTACTTTGTTAAAGCTTAAATTTTGGAGATTAAACCTTTGTCAGTTGCTTTCTTTGCAAATATTTTCTCACATTCTGAAGGTTGTCTTTTCATCTTGTTTATGGTTTCCTTTGCTGTGCAAAAGCTTTTAAGTTTCATTAAGTCTCATTTGTTTATTTTTGTTTTTATTTCCATTTCTCTAGGAGGTGGGTCAAAATGGATCTTGATGTGATTTATGTCATAGAGTGCTCTGCCTATGTTTTCCTCTAAGAGTTTTATAGTGTCTGGCTTTACATTTAGGTCTTTAATCCATTTTGAGTTTATTTTTGTGTATAGTGTTAGGGAGTGTTCTAATTTCATTCTTTTACATGTAGCTGTCCAGTTTTCCCAGCACCACTTATTGAAGAGGCTGTCTTTTCTCCATTGTATATTCTTGCCTCCTTTATCAAAGATAAGGTGACCATATGTGCATGGGTTTATCTCTGGGCTTTCTATACATTGATGTATATTTCTCTTTTTGTGCCAGTACCATACTGTCTTGATTACTGCAGCTTTGTAGTATAGTCTGAAGTCAGAGAGCCTGATTCTTCCAGCTCCATTTTTCGTTCTCAAGATTGCTTTGGGGTCCTTTGTGTTTCCATACAAATTGTGAAATTTTTTGTTCTAGTTCTGTGAAAAATGCCAGTGTTAGTTTGATAGGGATTACATTGAATCTGTAGATTGCTTTGGTTAGTATAGTCATTTTCACAATGTTGATTCTTCCAATCCAAGAAAATGTTATATCTCTCCATTTGTTTGTATCATCTATAATTTCTTTCATCAGTGTCTTATAGTTTTCTACATACAGGTCTTTTGTCTCCTTAGTTAGGTTTATTCCTAGGTATTTTATTGTTTTAGTTGCAATGGTAAATGGGAGTGTTTTCTTGATTTCACTTTCAGATTTTGGATCACTAGTGTATAGGAATGCAAGAGATTTCTGTGCATTAATTTTGTATCCTGCTACTTTACCAAATTCATTGATTAGCTCTAGTAGTTTTCTTGTAGTATCTTTAGGATTCTCTGTGTATAATGTCATGTCATCTGCAAACAGTGAGAGCTTTACTTCTTCTTTTCCAATTTGGATTCCTTTTATTTCTTTTTTGTCTCTGATTGCTGTGGCTAAAAGTTCCAAAACTATGTTGAATAATAGTGGTGAGAGTGGAAAACCTTGTCTTGTTCCTGATTTTAGAGGAAAAGGTTTCAGTTTTTCACCATTGAGAACAATGTTGGCTGTGGGTTTCTCATATATGGCCTTTATTAGTTGAGGTAAGTTTCCTCTATGCCTACTTTCTGGAGGGTTTTTAACATAAATGGGTGTTGAATTTTGTCAAAAGCTTTTTCTGCATCTATTGAGATGAGCATATGGTTTTTATCCTCAATTTGTTAATATAGTGTATCACATTGATTTGCATACATTGAAGAATCCTTGCATTCCTGGGATAAACCCCACTTGATCGTGGTGTATGATCCTCTTAATGTGGTGTCAGATTCTGTTTGCTAGTATTGTGTTGAGGATTTTTGCATCTATATTCATCAGTGATATTGTCCTCTAGTTTTCCTTTTTCGTGACATCTTTGTCTGATTTTGGTTTCAGGGTGATGGTGGCCTCATAGAATGAGTTTGGGAGTGTTCCTCCCTCTGCTATATATTGGAAGAGTTTGAGAAGGATAGGTGTTATCCCTTTTCTAAATGTTTGACAGAATTCGCCTGTGAAGCCATCTGGTCCTGGGCTTTTGTTTGTTGGAAGATTTTTAATCACAGTTTCAATTTCAGTGCCTGTGATTGGTCTGTTTATATTTTCTATTTTTTCCTGGTTCAGTCTCAGAAGGTTGTGTTTTTCTAAGAATTTGTCCATTTCCTCCAGGTTGTCCATTTTATTGGTGTATAGTTGTTTGTACTAATTTCTCATGATCCTTCGTATTTCTGTAGTGTCAGTTGTTACTTCTCCTTTTTCATTTCTAATTCCACTGATTTGAGTCTTTTCTGTTTTTTTCTTGATGAGTCTGGCTAATGGTTTGTCAATTTTGCTTATCTGCTCAAAGAATCATCTTTTAGTTTTATTGATCTTTGCTATCATTTCCTTCATTTCTTTTTCATTTATGTCTGATCTGATCTTTATGATTTCTTTCCTTCTGCTAACTTTGGGTTATTTTGTTATTCTTTCTCTAATTGCTTTAGGTGTAAGGTTAGATTGTTTATTTGAGATTTTTCTTGTTTCTTGAGGTAGGATTGTATTGCTATAAACTTCCCTCTTAGAACTGCTTTTGCTGCATCCCGTAGGTTTTGGGTCGTGTTTCATTGTCATATGTTTCTAGGTATTTTTTGATTTCCTCTTTGATTTCTTCAGTGATCTCTTGGTTATTTAGTGGTGTATTGTTTAGCCTCCATGTGTTTTTATTTTTTCCCCTGTAATTGATATCTAGTCTTATAGCGTTGTGGTCAGAAAAGATACTTGATAGGATTTCAATTTTCTTAAATTTACCAAGGCTTGATTTGTAACGCAAGGTATGATCTATCCTGGAGAATATTCCATGAGCACTTGAGAAGAAAATGTATCCTATTGTATTTGGATGGAATGTCCTACAAATATCAACTAAGTCCATCGTGTTTAATGCATCATTAAAAACTTGTGTTTCCTTATTTATTTTCATTTTGGATGATCTGTCCATTGGTGAAAGTGGGGTGTTAAAGTCCCCTACTTTGATTGTGTTACTGTTAATTTCCCCTTTTATGGCTGTTAGCATTTGCCTTATGTATTGAGGTGCTCCTATGTTGGGTGCATAAATATTTACAATTGTTATATCTTATTCTCGGATTGATCCCTTGATCATTATGTAGTATCCTTCTTTGTCTCTTTTAATAGTCTTTATTTTAAAGTCTATTTTGTCTGATATGAGAATTGCTACTCCAGCTTTCTTTTGATTTCCATTTGCATGGAATATCTTTTTCCATCTCCTCACTTTCAGTCTGTATGTGCCCCTAGGTCTGAAGTGGGTCTCTTGTAGACAGCATATATACAGGTCTTGCTTTTATATCCACTCAGCCAGTCTATGTCTTTTGGTTGGAGCATTTAATCCATTTACATTTAAGGTAATTATTGATAGGTATGTTCATTTTCTTAATTGTCTTGGGTTTGTTATTGTAGGTCTTTTCCCTCTCTTGTGTTTCCTGCCTAGAGAAGCTCCTTTAGCATTTGTTGTAAAGCTGGTTTGGTGGTGCTGAATTCTCTTAGCTTTTGCTTGTCTGTAAAGTTTTTAATTTCTCCATCAAGTCTGACTGAGATCCTTGCTGGGTAGAATAATCTTGGTTGTAGGCTTTTCCCTTTCATCACTTTAAATGTCCAGCCACACCCTTCTGGCTTGCACAGTTTCTGCTGAAAGATCAGCTGTTAATATTATGGGGATTCCCTTGTGTGTTAATTGTTGCTTTTCCCTTGCTGTGTTTAATATTTTTCTTTGTATTTAATTTTTGTTAGTTCGATTAATATGTGTCTTGGCGTGTTTCTCCTTGGATTTATCCTGTATGGGACTCTCTGTGCTTCCTGGACTTGAATGACTATTTCCTTTCCCATATTAAGGAAGTTTTCAACTATAATCTCTTCAAATATTTCCTCAGTCCCTTTCTTTTACTCTTCTTCTGGGACCTCTATAAGTTGAATGTTGGTGTGTTTAATGTTGTCCCAGAGGTCTCTGAGACTGTCCTCAATTCTTTTCATTCTTTTTTATTTATTCTGCTCTGCAGTATTTATTTCCACTATTTTATCTTCCAAGTCACTTATCCGTTCTTCTGCCTCAGTTATTCTGCTATTGATCCCTTCTAGAGAATTCTTAATTTCATTTATTGCATTGTTCATCATTGTTTGTTTGCTCTTTAGTTCTTCTAGTTCCTTGCTAAACATTTCTTGTATTTTCTCCATTCTATTTCCAAGATTTTGGATCATCTTTACTATCATTACTCTGAATTCTTTTTCAGGTAGACTGCCTATTTCCTCTTCATTTGTTTGATTTGTTGGGTTTTTACCTTGTTCCTTCACCTGCTGTGTGTTTCTCTGTCTTCTCATTTTGCTTAACTTACTGTGTTTGGGGTTTCCTTTTCACAGGCTGCAAGTTTGTCGGTCCCTTTGTTTTTGGTGTCTGCCACCAGTGGGTAAGGTTGGTTCAGTGGGTTGTAGGCTTCCTGGTGGAGGGGACTGGTACCTGTGTTCTGGTGGATGAGGTTGGATCTTGTCTTTCTGGTGGGCAGGACCACATCTGGTGGTGTGTTTTGGTGTGTCTGTAAACTTATTGTGATTTTAGGCAGCCTGTCTGCTAATGGGTGGGGTTGCGTTCCTGTCTTGCTAGTTGTTTGGTATGAGGTATCCAGCACTGGAGCTTGCTAGTCGCTGAGTGGAGTTGGGTCTTAGCATTGAGATGGAGATCTCTCATCAATTGATATTGCGAGGGGCAAGGAGGTCTCTGGTGGACCAATGTCCTGAACTTGGCTCTCCCAACTCAGAGGCTCAGGCCTGACACCTGGCTGAAGCACCAAGATCCTGTCAGCCACACAGCCCAGAGGAAAAGGGAGAAAAGGAAAAAGAAAGAAGGAAAAAATAAATAAAGTTATTAAAATAAAAAATAGGGCTTCCCTGGTGGTGCAGTGGTTGAGAGCCCACCTGCCAGTGCAGGGGATGTGGGTTCGAGCCCTTGTCCAGGAAGTTGCTGTGGAGCAGCTGGGCCCATACGCCACAGCTGCTGAGCCTGTGCTCTGGATCCTGTGAGCTGCAACTACTGAGCCCATGTACTACAACTACTGAAGCCCACACTCCTAGAGCTCATGTTTTGCAACAAGGGAAGCCACCACAATGAGAAGGCCATGCACCACAATGAAGAGTGGCCTCCTCTTGCCACAACTAGAATAAGCCGGTGAGCAGCAACGAAGACCCAGTGTAGCCAAAAATAAATAAATAAATTTATGGAAAAATAAATAAATAATAAAAATAAATTATTAAAATTAAAAAGTAATTTTTTAAAAAAAAGAAGAGGGCAACCAAACCAATAAACAAATCCACCAATGACAACAAGCACTAGGAACTATAGTAAAAGAAAAACGGACACACAGAAGCCTTAGGACAAATGGCAAAAGCAAAGCTATATGGACAAAATCACACACAGAAGCATACACATACACAACCAGAAAAAGAAAATATATATATATATTTAAAAAAAGGAAGAGAGCAACCAAATCAATAAAAAAATCTACCAATGATAATAAGCTTTAAATACTAAACTAAGATAAACATAAAAGTAGATACAAAGTAGACACAGAAAGCAAACCCTAAGTCTACAGTTGCTCCCAAAGTCTACCTCCTCAATTTGGGATGATTCATTGTCTATTCAGGTATTCCACAGATGCAGGGTACCTCACATTGACTGTGGGGATTTAATCCACCACTCCTGAGGCTGCTGGGAGATTTCCCTTTCTCGTCTTTGTTCGCACAGCTCCTGGAGTTCAGCTTTGGATTTGGCCCCGCCTCTGCGTGTAGGTTGCCCTCTGGCATCTCTTCTTCACCCAGACAGGATAGGGTTAAAGGAGCGGCTGGTTAGGGGGTTCTGGGTCACTCAGGCCATGGGGAGGAAGGGGTACAGAGTGTGGGGCGAGCCTGCGGCGGCTGAGGCCAACGTGACGTTGCACCAGCCTGAGGCGTGCCGTGCATTCTCCCTGGGAAGTTGTCCCTGGATCCCGGGACCCTGGCAGTGGCGGGCTGCACAGGCTCCCTGGAAGGGAGGTGTGGAGAGCGACCTGTGCTCGCACACAGGATTTTTGGTGGCTGCAGCAGCAGCCTTAGCATTTCATGCCCGTTTCTGGTGTCCACGCTGATAGACGCAGCTTGCGCCTGTCTCTGGAGCTCATTTAGGCGGAGCTCTGAATCTCCTCTCCTGGCACACCCCGAAACAATTGTCTCTTGCCTCTTCGGCAGCTGCAGGCTTTTCCCCGGACTCCCTCCCGGCCAGCCGTGGTGCACTAGCCCCTTCAGGCTGTGTTCACGCCGCCAACCCGTCTTCTCCCTGCGCTCCGACCAAAGCCCGAGCCTCAGCTCCCAGCCCCGCCCACCCCGGCGGTGAGCTGACAAGCCCCTCGGGCTGGTGAGTGCCGGTCAGCGCCGATCCTCTCTGTGCGGGAATCTCTCCGCTTTGCCCTCCGCACCCCTGTTGCTGTGCTCTCCTCCGTGCCTCCGAAGCTCCCCGCCTCTGCCACCTGCAGTCTCCGCCCGCGAAGGGGCTCCTTCTGTGTGGAAACCTTTCCTCCTTCACGGCTCTCTCCCACTGGTGCAGGTCCCATCCCTATTCTTTTGTCTCTGTTTATTATTTTTTCTTTTGCCCTACCCAGATACGTAGGGAGTTTCTTGCTTTTTGGGAAGTCAGAGGTCTTCTGCCAGCGTTCAGTAGGTGTTCTGTAGGAGTTGTTCCACATGTAGATGTTTTTTTGATGTATTTGTCGGGAGGAAGGTGATCTCCACGTCTTATTCCTTCACCATCTTGAAGGTCCTCTTACATTCATCTCTGTATCCACAGTTTTCTTAGCACAATGGCTTGTCCTTGAAAGGGGTCAAGAAATAGTTGTTAAATGAATAAGTGAATGTAGACACAGACTAAATCAGATGCTGAGTAACAGTGCATTCCACCCCATCCAAGGGATTTTATGGACACTGGGAAGTAGATGTAGGAATCCTTTGGAGGCTGCTTTCCTGATTCATTTTTTAAATCGGAGAAAAATATATATTTCACAGAGGTGCTTTCCTCTAGTACCCTCAACTGTATAATGTTGATGTGTTTGACCCTTCATTTAATTACCAGATACCTCCACACATTAGCTCAGAACACCTCTGTGGGAAGCTTATGGGGTGTTCTGGCAGCCACTATGGATGCCCAAGGCATCTCCATGGTGTGATCACACCATCTGTGATAGTAGAGGCTCCTGATGTAGGAGAGATCGGTTATTAGTAAGACAAGCTCCCTCCTGGCTAATGAGCAGCTTCTCACACAGCTGAAGCTGCGGAACTTCAACAGTCACCCTGTAAATTAGCTATTTTTTTCCACCCAATTAGGATATTCCTATTCAAATTACGATAGGAATACATGGATTCACCCCCAATTTTCCATTTTTCTGAAGAACTCAAACACCAATATCTGGATCCCTGTAATCAAGAAAGCAGAGTGTAGCAAAAAAACACATTCATTTTAGAGAGAGAAGTGCGTGAATTCAAAACCAAGCAATGCTAATTAATAGCTTTTAGACTTTGAGCAAGTTCCTGAAAATCTTAGTTACCTCATCTGTGAATTAGGGGTAATAATAACTGACCTTATAGTATTTGGTAATGATTAAAAATTATGCAACCCACATTATAGGTCCTAGCTCTGTGTTTCCCAACAAAAGTACTATTGACATTTGGAGTGGGGAAAACCCCCTTTTGTGTAAGTCTGTTGCATACATTGTAAGACAGTAAACATTTCTGAAAGCTGAGCTCTAAATATTAGTAATACCCCTGGTCACCGAGGCAACTGAAAGCCCCCCCTGCTCCCTGCCCCTTCTCCCACCCCAACACACATTGCAAAAACTCCATCATAATAAGAGATGAAACTTATCAAGTGCTACCACATGCTAGGGAGTGTTCTAAGAACTTTATTTGACTGATCTAATTTATTGCTCATAAAACTTTATAATGTACTGGAAGATTAAATAAATTGCTAGGTTATATAACTGGAGAGTTGAGAATCTGGGTTTGTAGGTTTGTGAGTTAAAGCCTCTGCACTGTCTTGACTGGGAGCATGGTAGGTAATCAATAAACATTCTCTTCCTTTCTTCCTCCCAATTTGGTTTCATTTCTAGTGTCTTTGACTAACTCCTCAGTAAGCTACAATTAGATCTTGTCCGCACATCCCTCTCAGGGACCCCAGATGCACAGACTTCATTGGCCCAAGCCCAACTTTGACAAGACTGAAGACACCTTTTTTTTTTTTCTAGTGACAGATATCTCAGGGACAAATCTGTCTTGCTGTAACATGGCATAGCCCACTGAGGGTTTTCACAGGGGATAAATGCATAAAATATTAACCCACACATTTTTCCTCCTGCTGATTCTTCTTCTTCCTTTCCCCCAAGGCCCTCCTACTCTTTGGGTAGCATCTCACTTGATTGATTTTTGTTATTGCTGCATTTAGCTGGGAGGTAAGAGTTCTGCACCCAGTTTCAGTGGGGAGGGTTTCCCAAACATCTAAGCAATACTCCAATACTAAATGGGTGTCTTACAATTCAACTCAATTCTGACACTATGTACCTAGGGTTAGAGGCAAATTCCATAGGCTAAGGGTTCAGTTCTACAAGGCTGCCCCCAACCCAACTACAGATTCTAATCCCAAGCCCAGGTTGTCAACTGTGCTTCTGACCAACAGGCTATAAATCAGAGGTTTCTACAACTCCCTCCCTGAGTTCCACTAAGTTGCTAGAGCAACTCACAGAACTCAGAGAAACATTTTACTTACTATTTCACCAGTTTACTATAAAGGGATATGACTGGGAAACAGCCAGATAGAAGAGATGAATAGAGCGAGGTACAGGAAAGGGCAAAGCTTCCATGCCCTCTCTAGATGTCCCATTCTCCCCAAATCCCCAGCTGTTCAACAACCCAGAAGCTCTGTGAACCGCATCCTTTTGTGTTTCTATGGAGGTTTCATTACACAGGCATGATTGATTAAATCATAGGACATTGGCGATTGACTCAACCTCCAGCCCCTCTCCCCTCCCTGGAGGTGGGTGGGTAGGGGAGACTGACTGGGGATTTCCACCAGGACTGAAGGTTCCAACCCTCTAATTTTATGGTTGGTTCTCCTGGCAACCAGCCCCCATCCTTAGGTTACCTAGAGGCATTCCAAAAGTCACCTCATTAACCTAAATAAAACACCTTGATTTTGCTCATGACTTAGGAAATTCCAAGAGTTTTAGGAGCTCTGGGCCAGGAAGGAGGTCCAAGACCAAATATTTATTTCTTACTATAAATCACAAGATCACAGTAAGCTTTCAAAATGAAGTCAGTCATGTATACTTGTAAATAGCAGTCAGGAGTCTCTGGCCCAGAATCTTCCTAGCCCACCTGATATAATGCAGAAATACCCCAATCCATTCTAACATTGTAGGGCCAAGATGCTTTTTGCCACTTAGCGCAGCTGTAGGAATAGGAGCTGCAGTGGGGTTTGATTGAGGCAGTGGGAGTGGGGTAAGAAGAATCCTGCACTGAAGAAAGAACTTCCTCTGCCATCAGCTCGCTTCATGAATTCAGTCTCCTTCCTAAAACAAGAAAGCATTAAAATAAATGCTCCTTTATCTATTCGGCTTTAAGATTCTGATAATTGTTTTAAAAACAGGCTTCAATTCAATAAAAGTGCTACAAAGACAAGAGCAGGAAACAGAGATGGACGAAGTACATGGTAAGCTCAATTCAAGGAAGCAGGTGTTGAGCCCCTGCCATGTGTCCAGAGGGTACGGGGAATTCGAAGGGGAGTGACATCATCCACCCTAGATGGGGGCTCATAGCCAGTTTGCTGGTTATTGGTCTAAATAAGAAGGAAAAGATTGTAGATTATTTAATTTTTGTCTAATTTTGTCTAAGTTCAAGGAGACTTGACCTAAGAAGGCAGTGTTGGAATCATTGAGAGGCTGGCATGGGAATCAAGGTGTCTTAGGATTGCCCCCAACATTCCTACATATTCCAACGTGGCACCATCTCTGAGATGACAATATCACATGGTAGAGCCGTGTGGGGTCTTGACAGTCTTCAGGATCTGGTTTACATCCCAGTATTTCCACTTTTTGGTGTTGTGACCTTGGATATTTACTTGCTCTCTCCCAACCTTACCTCCTTCTTCTTTCAAGTGATGATATTATTTAACTCCAGGGTGTTTGTGTGTGTGTGTTTGTGTGTGTGTGCGTGTGTGTGTGTATATATACACACACACGGACATATATCACATGTATATACGTACGCATACATGTATAAAGTACTTTTCATATAATATAATTTGCGTATAATTACTACTGCTTGAAAAACTCTCAGAAATCATCCCATCTACACTCAGAAAACAGGTGTGGGAGCTGAGGTCCAGTGGAGCGGTCACCTGCCCAATGTCATACTTGCCCAGGGTTCATTCCATTGAAACCTAGTTTCCAAAATTTCACACCCAAGTTGAAATCAAACCATGGACCAACTAGATGCCTCAGACTGTGCTAGTTCTTTTCACAGTTAACCTCTTAGGATAAGTATGATTATCTCCATTTTACAAATAAGGAAACTGAGTCTTAGGGAGACTGTAAGGGACCTGCCTTCCTGAGGTCACACAAATTGCAAATGATGGTGATACAGCAGAACCCGCACTGCCAAACTCTGAGTTGATGTCCTCCTTGTTTAGCTATACTTTTGGACACAAATTACCCATTATTTATAAAAATTCGATGTTTGATTTCCAGAGCAGGTGCATCCTCAATTAAAAGGACATACAAATTAATTTCACTTGTTCAGGTAGGTTCTTCAAAAGCCTTCAGAGAAGGGAGTCTTTGGCTTGACCTGGATCCGTATTTCTGTTAATTGCTCTTGTTGCAGTTTCAGCATTGTAGAAACTTAATTTTACCCCAGCAGCATTAAAAGGTCCAGGAAAAAAATAAGAAAAAAGGAGGTTTTCCTTATTTACTTAGCCTTACACAGAGATACCTTTGTTCCAGATAAGCTCCTCAGAAATGTGAATGGCTATTGTGATTGCATTTATCTATGAAATAGCAGATAATTTCCTGAAAGGGGAAGCTGGATCCTCAAGAATTCTGCAGAGACCAAAAAGCAGAAGAGGACAGTAGAATCAACTTTGATTTCTCTGAATAAAGAGACAAGAGATTTTTAACATCTTGCTAAATGAGGTGGCTCTAGAAAGGTAGAGGAGACTTGTACCTGTCAGTCAGGGTTTTCTGGACCCAGAAGTAAATGAGTCCTTAAAAGTTAGAAATGAATGGGCTCTAAGACTATCTCTTTCTGGAGTGGACACCCAGACACATCTTGCCTTTCCTGGCAATAAGGACAGAATGACTCACTCTCAGTAAGGCCTGCATTTAGCATCATTTTCCAGGAATGAAAATGGATTTATTCATTTGTTCCATCTTTCCATGCATTATTAGGCCTAATGCATGTTTCAGCACCAGGCATAGTTTTCCCTGCTGAACTGGCCAACCTTATGACCATTTGTACCTTTGTGCATAGCTACAAAATGATGATCCACGGCTACAGAGCTGAGCAAAGTTGTGTAGCCTTAGGCAAGATAGTTCTCCAGTGTGACTTCATTTTCCTTGTCTGCAATATCAGGAGATTGGACTAGATGACCTCAGACCTCTTCCAGCTCTGACATTTAAGGATTTGAAAGATGGTCCCTGGGAGTGTAAAAGCCATGTCCATAGTCCATGAGGTACTGTGATCTCGGTCAATGACACATCCATGGTGGCTTCTACCCATTAATCCATGAATCAGTTCCTCACTCTCCCATGGCAAACATGTCCTGAACATCTGTGTGTATGTATCAGCATCTCCTCTATGTATGTGTCAGATTGTGTGTGACACTGATGAACTAGTGTGCTGCCCTCTCCTCTAGCAGTGAAAATGACAAGGGGCCCAAAAGGATAGAGATCTCCTTCCATCTGGATAAAATACAGATAAGATATTTTTTTCTTTTTCTTTTTTTTTTTCTTTTTCAGATAAGATTTTCAGTAGAGAAAAAAAATAAGCCAAGAAGAGCCTGGACCTCACATAGAACTAGGAATGAGGCAGCTCTCAGCTCTGTCACATACTGAGTGAATATGAACATGTTTTTCATCTCACTAAGTCTGTTTTCCCCTCAACTCTATGAGGGTGGTGATAACACTACTTAAAAATAATAATGATACTTCCAAAATGTTTGGGAGGATTCAATGAGATAACCAATGAGAAAAATACTTGTTAGACTGTAAGAAAGTTTGAAAATCCTTTTTTTTATACCCACTCCCTTTTTTTTCTGATCCTTATACAGAATGCAAGACTAAGTATACTCAGAAATCCTTACTTGACATTCTTTCTTCATAAAGCTCACGCTTATCTCCAGCCCAAAACAGTGAAATTACTGGATTCATTCTCTCTCCTTAGAGATTTCAAAATCTCCCTACCACGTTAAGCCTTCCTTTTATGACCTCCCAGAGTCTAAGAGAGGATTAGCTTACATTTATGACCATGAATACACCCTGCCCATTTGGAGAGCAGAAGCTGATAGAACAAATCCCCAGCAATTGATTTCCCTCCCAACTTTAAGCTCACAGTGGTCTATCTTCCCTGCCCTTCTGTGTTATCTTAAAAAATACTATTTCGTGATGCTCATTGAATATTTGCAGCAGAGGGAGACAACAGAGGTGAAATTGGCATGGTGGATTTTAAAGAATTCTGAGCCAGAAGTTAGAATTGGGGAACCAGGCTTAAGATTCAGCTCCAGTCACTAATGAACTGTGAGAACTTGGCTAAGCCATTTAATGTCTCTGAACCTCCATTTCTTCATCCAGTCTTATAAGATTGCTGTAGGATCAGAGAAAAAGAGAAGATAAGTATGAACATATTCTTCAAACGCTAAAGCCCTGTATAAACACTAGCTGTCTGGATAATTAATGTTAACACTGATAACAAAATGTGCTGAGGCTCACTGAGCTGTATCTAGCAAAAGCATCGGGATGAGTTTTCCATATTCATTCCTCATGACAAATTACGGAATAATACGGGAGAGTGTGACCATGTTTGATGATAGCCCTAGGATGCCATAGAAACAGAATCCATGAAAACCTGAATGGCGTGGCCATCTCCCCAAGTCTGGTGATACAAAAGGCAGCAAGACCTCAGTTTCTTTGCTTTTCCAACCTGGTGGGGCACTTATTCTTTGCAGGTGTTGATGCCTAAGCGTTTCCACACCTCCATGGGAGCTCAGGAGGCATTTACCTTGTTTATTAAATGGTTTAAGCGTCAACTTCAACAGCAAGCAACTTAAGCTAAGTTTGAGTCACCGTCCTTCTCCGCACTTTTTGAGTGTGGGTCGGCCCTGTATCAGCACAATTCAGAGATACTGTGGGTTCAGTTCCAGACACCAGAATAAAGCGGATATTGCAACACAGTCACACAATTTCTTTGGTTTCCCTGTGCATATAAAAGTTATGTTCACACTATACTGTAGTCTATTGAGTGTGCAATAGCATGTCTAAAAGAACAATGTACATACCTTAAATAAAAAATCATTTACTGCTAAAATTGGCTGACCATCGTTTGAAACTTCAGGAGGTCATAATCTTTTTGCAATAATAACATCAAAGATCAGTGATCACAGATCACGATAACAAATATAACGATAAGGACAAATTTGAAATGTGATAAATACCAAAATGTGGTACAGAGACACGGAGTGAGCAAATGCTGTTGGGAAAATGGCACCAATAGATGTGCTGGACGCAGGGTTGCCACAAAGCTTCCAGGTGTAAAAACTGTAATATCTGCGAAGCTCAATAAAGTGAGGTATGCCTGTATTCTGACCTGAGACCGCTCCTCACTCACGAATCTGTGCCTCTTTTGTGTACCTTATATAAACTCCTATCATGGCACCCACAAGATGTCACTGCATTTGTTAGTCACTTGCCAGGCCCAGGCCGTTAGATTCTAAGCTTCTCAAGGGCAGAGACCTGCAATGCAAGTCTTTGACACATAGTAAATCGATAACACGATTAGTGTGAATGCGTAAATGAATGAGTCAGTGAGGGAGCAGATGACTGGATAGATGAACGAAAGTGTCCTGGCTGCTTAGAGCACAGGGCCAAAGAAACGCATGCCATTTAGGTTGCTTCCTTGTCCTGGCTATTGTAAATAGTGCTGCAATGAGCGTTGGGGTGCATGTGTCTTTTTGAATTACGGTTTTCTCAGGGTGTATGGCCAGTAGTGGAATTGCTGGCTCATATGGTAGTTCTATTTTTAGTTTTTTAAGGAACCTCCATACTGTTCTCCATCTTTCAAAGTAAGTTTGACTTTGATGTCAGAGCAGATGGTTGAAATGGCATGATTTCTGTCCCTACACCGGTCCCTAAATCCCTCTACCACCACCAGCACCACCACGGACAGCCTCTTATTCTATCTTCTCTTCAGTGTCTCTAGAAGTATTCAAGTTCAACCCCAGTTCTGTCCCTGAGTGCTGAGGTCCACCAGTTGACCTCTCCATATTTAGCCTCACAGGGGCAGTTGCTCTTGGGTCTGTCTGTTATGGTCACCAGTGATCACTCCTTCATCATCACACAGAAACCAGGGAAGCTGGAACTCTTGGGAGGCACTAAAGCCGATCAGATGTTTCCCCAGGCAATCTCTTTGTTTTTATCTTGTCTATCTGCCATAGACTGCAGGGAAATCCCAGCTCAGCCACTTAAAGCTAAGGGCAGTCGAGGACACAGGTCAGCAAGTCATGGCCCACAGACAAAATCTGGCCTGCTGCTTATATTTGTAAATAAGATTTATTGGAGCATAGCCCTGCTCATTTGTTTACAGGTTGTCTGTGGCTGCTTTTACGCTAGAACTGCAGAGCTGTGACAGAGACCAAATGACCACTAAGTCTAATATGTTTACTCTCTGGCCCTTACAGAAAAAGTTAACCACTCTCTTTTAAAAATTAACTAATATGTATAAATTAGTTGAACAACTCTGATGGAGTTGGCTTGGCACTGGATTTGGTGGTGAGTGGGCCACCGTGCTTTTATTCACAAACACTCCAAATTCTGACACCACCAAATTAAAATTACTTTGTTGGCATGGGCTGATTGTCTGATGGAACTCCAGCAATTCTAAGTTCTAAAATGGAAGGAAGGAAGGAAGGAAATAGGAAGAGAATGCCACAAAAGACACTCCTGATACTAAAAGATCCAGCCAGGGCTTATAAGAACAGCCTTTTAGAATGAAAAGAATGTGGACAAACTAACCTGTGTTCTCTATTTAGTTAATACTTGCTACCTGAATGACTGTGCACAAGTCCCTTATCTCAGTCTCGGTTTCTTCATCTGTAAAATGGTTAGAATATTTACTTATTCACAGTATTTGAGATAAATGTAGGTGAAGCAAAGAGGAGAGAATGAGCTTGCCTTGGAATCTGGGCACAGGTCTTCCGAAGGTTCTTTCTCTGGGCACCCTAACTCCTCCATGCCCCACAATCACAAGAAATTTTCCCTATAGGCACTTTCTATTTTATGACATTCTGATGTCAGAATGACACCAGTCACTGCAAATTAGGTGCCAGTATGTGTTGTCACCAGCCCTGAAAATGTGTGGATTAAAAGTGGCAGAGAGGAAATCACTGACATGGCAGGCACAAATCACAGCTGGAGCACATCACAGGCTGGAAACCTAATTGAACCAAATGCCATTCACACAAACGGAAATCTGGGAATCCTGCCAGCGTCTTCCCAGAATAATAAGTTTTCATTTAAATTCACCCCATTTTTCCCCCCTCAAGGCAGACCTCCTTCTCTATCATCGTCTTAACTGCCTAACTCTTCCTCCCCTCTCTTCCCTGTTGTAGAAGCAACTAGATTCTTCCTGCACCTTCCCAAAGATATTATTTGTACATGCCTACAAATCAATGAGCATTGTGTATCTGCTTCAAGGCCGGAAGACTCAGGGAGTAGGAACATGAGTTTTACCTAAGCTGCCAGCATATTATCATGCCCCTAGGCCGAAGGAAGAATAGAGAAGGTTTTTTATCCAATATGGCTCTAATGGTTCTGAGACCGGCTGGTCGTTCCAGGTCCAGTGATGGAATAATCCCTGCACCAGAGTCAAGGATGCTTAAACCTCCTGCCATTGATCAGTATGGAGTGAGTCCAATGGCATTTCATGACTTTTATCATTTTACACGTGGAACATCATCTACGGGGATCTGAAAGTGGCTAGATTGGAAGTTCATCTTAAATTTAAAAGCCTAAAATATCATTTGAGTTAAAAAGAAAATATAATTGGAACTTTGGGCAAGGATGAATTTAACCCATACTTGACTGTTAAAATAACATATACTGTGATATACAATCCTAGAAATTTGCCAACAACCTTAGAGATGTACTTCAATTCAATCAATGAATTAATTTAATTCACTCAGCAAACGCATTTCCAATGCCTATTATGAGTCATAACTATATACAAATAACATTGGTATAAAGCATTAAACTTTATAGAGTACTCTATCTCATCGGCTCTTAAAAAAATTCTCGGATGAAGGTGATACTGCCATCCTTATTTTACAGGGTAAGGAACCAATTCTTCAAGATCAAGGCCATTTGTTCAAGGTCACAGGCTTGAAAGTGATGGAGCTGTGAAAGGAATTTATGTCTTTTGACCCCAAATGTCTGAATTCATGGCTATCTGCTCCCCACCACCTTAGCTAATTTCACTGAAATGCATATTAGTTCTAGATCTTCCAGGCTATTTTTTCCCTTGTTCTGATGTTTATTGTTTTCTCAAGTCTAATTTACTTCCACAATAATATTTATCAGTTCAGACCTTCAGGAGTCTAACCCCTAAATTTGTCTCCAGAGATCAGCTCTTTGGATTAGAGGTCATCAAATTTTTCTGTAAAAAGCCAGGTAGTAAATACTTTAGGCTTTGTGGGCCATATGGTCTCTGTCACAAGTACTCAACCCTACCATTGTATTGGGAAAGCAGCAGTAGACAATATGTAAGCAAATGAATGGCTGGGTTCCAATAAAGCTTTACTTCTAGAAACTGGCAATGGACCAGATTTGGTCCAAGGGCGGTAGTTTACTGACCCCTGCTTTAGATCTATATCGCTTCCAGTAATCTCTTAACTAGTTAAAATTCTCGAAGTTAGGATGTTTATTAACTGCTGAGCATCGTAGTCATTTATGGAAAATGCTGAAGTTTTCTAACCTTCATGTCAAAGAAAGCACATGTCAATTAGAGGCAAAAAGAAGCTACACATAAGGATCCAAAAGATGACAAGATAAGCGGCTACCGACACACAAGCAGAACAGTAGCTCAGCTCATCCAGGATGCAGTGTAGAAAAGGACCTCATAGTGCTTTGCTATGAAAAGTGAGTCTAGAAAAGGAGTAAAGCAAGGGAAAAAATAATCATTTTTAAGTGTTTACCATGATCCAGCCACTGGGCCATTGTCCATGGCTGCCTTCATGCTACAATTGCCAATTTAAGTAGTTGTGACAGAAAGCAAATGACCACAAAGTTTAATATATTTACTGTATGGTCTTTTAAAGAAAAGTTAACTGAATTTTTATATTTGGTTATGTTTCATATATATTTTATATATTTCATAATTCTCAACACCATGATTTTTACACCTTTTTAGATCGAGAAACAGAGCCTTGAGTTACTGAGCCTCTTGCCCAAGCTCAAACAACTAGCAAACGGTGAAATTAGAATTCAAACTCCCTCTTGTCTAATTCCAAAGTGTACATTCTTTTGAGTTGCCTCGGGGCCCACTTAGGAAGGAGCTAACATCCTTCACTGATAGAAATGCAAGTTCTCGTTCACCCCCAGCCCTGAACACAAAATAGATACTAAAAGCAAGTTTATTATAAAGATATCATTAAATTGATGAGCATTTTGTTCAACTTCTACTGTCAATGAAAGATCGATTGAATATTTAAGCTCTCCAGTATCATGTATTCTGAGCCCTTGTCTCTTCTGTTGCTGATCCAGCTCAGTTGAAAAGGCTTTATGGTCATTTATGAGGGAAAAATACTTCACTAACCCATGTGATTAACAAGTCAGCAAAACAGACGTCATGAAACAGTGAGTCAGCTGTGGGCTAAATCAGAAAGCAAAGCAGGTTCCAGGACAACCAAGACATTTCCCAGAGCTCATAAACAATAATGATGCTGGTTCTATGTCTTCCGGTGGGTATGCAGGGAAGATATTAGTGCTTTGCAAAATATGTCTCTATAGCACAGCATCTCTATTTTTTCGTGTAACATGGAAAACACAGAGTTCAGAGGGCAGCAGATGATAGACTATTTTCTGAAGTAGTTGTTATTTCTGTTGATTTTCCATAATTGTATTTCTTTTTTACAGTGGTGTGGGAACACGGATCTGAATAATAACCTTTTGTGTAAAGATTATATGTTAATACTATATCAAATAAAAGACAGTAAAACCAAACTCTTTGGGGTTTTAATCCAAGTCTAGGATGGAAACAAAATTTATCTTTATTCTTATTTAGTTTAGAATATTTGTAAGATTCCATTATTTAGTATCTTATACTATCATTTCCTAAACTGGATTCTCTGGACGGTTGGCATCCTGATAGGAGGCAATGAATGATCTATGGGAAAGAGTTGGAAAGGGAGAAAATAGAATGTTTTCAATGGCCAAATACTTTAGGAAGTTGTAGCAATTATCTTTTATTGTATAACAAACTACTCCAATGCTTATCAACTTAAGACCACAAACACTTACTGCCTCATCATTTCGGGGGGTCAGGAATCTGGTCTCAGCTAGGCAGGATGCCTCTGGCTCAGAGTCTCCCCCGCCCCCGCCACCATGAGGTGGCCATGGGACTATCAGTTGTGGCTACAATGATCTCAAGGCTCAAATGAAGATGGAAAACAAATTTACTTCCAAGCTCGCTCGCATGGCTGTTGGCAGCCTCTGAAGGTGTATTCTCAAGCGTTCTCGCATGGTTTTTTGTAGGTCTCAGATTCTCACCACCTGGGTTTCACCAGAGCCTTCCCAAGTGTATTCATGACATGGCAACCAGTGATCCTAAAGCAAGAGAGAACCAGAGAGCGTCCGAGACAAAAAACATGGGCTTTTTATGACCTAATCTCAGAAATGACATCTCGTCAGTAAAAGCACAAAAAGCAAATCAAAGTCTAGTTTATACTCAAAGGGAGAAGATTTTACAAGGGTGGGAATACCAGGGAGTAGGAATCATTGAAGACCAGTTTAGGAACTGTTGAGCCCAGAAATTCTGGGTTAAACAATATTAAAATATTTCTTGAGTACAACACTTCTCAGAGCTTATAGTATACAAATGTGTTTGTGGACTTTTCCCAAAGGTCATTTGAGTAGGGGTCAGGAAACTTTCTCTTAGACAGCCAGAGAGTGAATATTTTAGGCTTATGGGTCTGAGGATCTCTGTCTCAATTCAATTCTGCTACACA
This sequence comes from Phocoena phocoena, assembly GCF_963924675.1. Taxonomy (NCBI): domain Eukaryota; kingdom Metazoa; phylum Chordata; class Mammalia; order Artiodactyla; family Phocoenidae; genus Phocoena; species Phocoena phocoena. The sequence continues at coordinate 69,166,195 of NC_089235.1, read as the reverse complement.
AGAAAAGCCACAGACCAAACATACACAAACTGTTGTGGCTGTGTTCCAATAAAACTTTATTTACAAAAACACTGTATTTGCCCACTCCTGGATTAGAGATTGTGACTTTAGCTGATGATAGTTAACAATAACAAGTTTTTGTTATGGAAGCTCTATTCCAGAGAACAGAGTGAGATGCTGATATACATGCATCTGTGGTTTTTTTATTAAAGTATAATTGACTTACAATATGATATTAGTTTCAGGTGTACATACGCATGTATAATTTTGTCAGTAAATGTAAAGATTCAGCAATAAGAAAATACTTCAAGAACACTTATTAAAGTATCACTGTTTTCTCCCTTGTTGAGATTCATAGAACACTTTAGGGTTTCTCAAGATTCTCAAAGGTCTAGATTACTAATTTCATGAATGAAGAATCTCTGTCTTGTGTTCCCACCACCATGTTTGCCATGCGTAACACAGGGTCAAAGACTCAGTAGGCACTCAATATTTTTGAATGAATGGGTGAATGACTGAATAAATTCCAACATTCTGTGTTGATATATTCCTTCTCCTTTTTCATTATCTATGTTATACAAATGTCCACGTGCCAATGAGTAAAGTGTCCTGACCTATAGCTGACTTTCTGCCTACAAAACCTTCCTTCTTTCCTGCCCTCGGTCTACACCTGAGCCTGTAGGTCATAATCATCATAATGATGGCTCTGATGGATTCAGAATGGGTGGGTCTACCCACTCTTGTCCTTAGCTTTGCTACCTCAAGACTTGAGAAGGGGCAGGCTGGCAGGAAGGAAGGAAGAGAAGGGAGAGACTTGAGAAAGGAAGAACGCCAACATATTTCACAAGCTTTCAAGGTGTCATGACTGAGCAGGGCACTTCTATACACAGCATGTTATTCAGTTCTTTTTATACTACTTTGAAATGGATATTACTGACTCTGTTTTGCAAATAGGGAAAGAGTCTTAGAGAAGTTCTGTGATTTGCCCAAAGTGACATAGCTCATTGGGTTTAGAGATGAAAGAGAAACCTGGTCTATACTGACCCTAAACCTCATTCTTTAAACCACATATCCCAGTTTGTCTGGGACAGTCTTAGTGTCCATCTATTGTCCTGGAACAATTATTAAAATCATTTTTTGTACTCTCAAAAGTGTTCCATTTTAAAAAGAATAGATACATGTATACGTATAACTGAATCACTTTGCTGTATACCTGAAACTAACACAACATTGTTAATCAACTATGCTCCAATATAAAATAAAAAGTTTTAAAAAAAGTGTCCCATTTTAGAAAACATATGATCTAATCATCTGCCCATAACCTTCTGTCTCGCTGGAGAAAGCTCTGGCTCCTGCCATGGATACAAATTCAATCAGAGACCCCCTGGCTAGGATTTTACCTCAGAGCCAGGGGCATTCCAATGAGGAGACCAGCAATTGCCCAAAATAGTCTGTGGAGCTCTTGCCATGCCACTGGCTGTTATATTGTACATGTTGTGGGGAGGGTGGAGCATGTAGCATGAATGCCACCAAAAAGGCACATGTGCGTGCAGGTGCATGTAGACAGATATACGCTTACACATGTGTTTTAAGCCAACTTCCAAAGTATTTTTCTTTCATTTGCCTTATGGAAAGAATTTTGAATGTGGTCATTCCTCCACTTGGATTCTTGTACAGCAAAAATTTCTGTCTTTCTCCCTGAGAGTCATTGCTACTCCTATTGTGGGTTAATTCTGTCTGCTTGGAAGTTGACATAACAATTCTTAACTTGGATTTGGGCTTAGGAAGTCCTCCTTTTCTTGGTATTTAATGTGCACGTAACATTCAGTCTTTCAATCTTAGTGTATTGTTAATAAGCCTTTTGTGATGTGGGTCCCTTTCTGTCTACCATAGACAGTTAGTTTGTGATATTTCTCCTCTGATCAGGATGCCCTATGTTCTTACGGTGCATCACAGTTTGCTCACGGTGTTGCATACATTTTTGTATTTGATTCTTACATCAATCATGTGAGGTTGCTCAATTGATCCACATTTTAGAGAGGGGAAAGCTGAGATTCAGAAAGGTTAAACAGCTCACCCAAAGTCACACAGCGAGCAAAAGTTGACAACGTTGAGACATCTTGCAGAAAGGGATAAGATATGATCTGTCTCTGTATCCTTCAGAATGCCTTGCTTTTAGCAGGCACATAAGATATTTATGTTTAATGACCGGCTGAATTAATGAACAAGTGTATAGGATTTAACCTTCCTAATCAATTATGGTCTCTGTCCTAACTAGGACAGAATTTGAAATCATGTCCTATGAGAAATGATAGAAGGATACGTTTAGATCAGGGGGAAAATGTCTTAGGGTAAAGAAGGCAGTTGGAAAGAATTGAGAGCTGCCATATGGAACAATGATTGAATTTGGGCTCTGTGTCAAATGGAGATGCAACTGGCATTGTTGTATGAGGTCGTCAAGACTTCAGTTTGGTATAAGAGCACATGTTCATAGAATTGTCTAGACTTTAGCAGCATCTCGTGGGGAAGTGAGGTTTCCATCCCAGGGGATGTTTCAATAGGAGCTTGACAAACCTGGGCTAGAATATGGCAAAGCGACTCATTGCATATGGCAGTTGAAGTGGCTGAACCTTATTTCAGTCTCCTTTGACTGTAGGAGTCTAAGACTCTCTATTTAGATGCATTTGGACATCTGTATTTCTTCCGACTGTCTCCCCCACGTGTCTATCGACTATTTGAATTGACATGCTGCCGAGCATTCTGCAGTGCTGACACGAGTGTCCATGAATTCTACATCTTTGTTCTGTCTCCCAGCAACCATTCTTGTTTTGATGTCAAAGCATCCGAGCCTTAGCCACACATATGGTAACAACAGGTGTGAGCCATTTAAAGATGGCTACATCATAGTATCAAAAAAAACGAGGTTGATGTCACTGGGACAGACTGCTCAGAGACAACTCATTACAAGAGGGCTTGGCCTCTTCCTCAGATCCTGAGTCAAGAAACTGGATACTCAAGAAACAATTCCAAGACACGTTTCAATCGCAGGCCCATGGGAGAAGGAATTCCAGCTAACCCCCAGTATACCTTTTTTCAGGTTAACCTGAACACACACATCATCTCATTGACCACTGAAGACCACTGGCAAGTGAGCAGTGGGAGAAGATGTGTTTATAGGTTTTTAGCTCTCACTGCATAGGAGGTAAGAAACAGGTGACGCATGAAACAAAGCTGAGTAAACCTGGCAGGGAATTAAGAGATTACAAAAATGAATTCTAAATTTTATAGATGAGGAAACTGAGGCAGAGATGGTAATTCACTGGTCCAAAGTAACACCAGGTGAACACTGGAACTTTAGCTCCTGATTCCTACACTCTCCGGCCTCCCGATCCTCTGAGGAAAAGTGGAAAGTACAAGTGTGCATCTAAGTCAGAATCCAAGCACTGCATTTCTTATTGTCGTGGAGAGCATTCCCATCGTAGAACTTGGGAGGATACTGAAACGTCCTAATGTCAGGTACAGTTGGGTCATTCTACTTTCCTAAACCTTATTTCCTTTCCCTATAAAGGCAGGGCTTGCCAGTGAGTCATTCAACTCACATTCATGACAAGCACAGAAAAGCAGTAAGGCTCAGTGGTGAAGAGTGGTGACTCTGAAATCCGATGGCTGTGTCTACACCACAGGTTCCCTTGCATGTGCCTCTAAACTCTGCTAAGCCTCAGTTTGCTCTTTGGGTGCTCACCATGCACTGAGCCCTTGTTCTAAACACTTTGCATGTATGACCTCAATAAGACCTTACACCTAAGCTCTGAGATAGTACTGCAATGATCCCTATTTTACGCACGTGGAAACAGACACCCGAAAGTTAGGTAGTGTGCTGAAAATTATACTGTCTATCTCAAAGTGTAGATCTTAAATCAGATAATGCAGGTAAAACCTTAAACACAGAGTAAGTTTTCAGTAAATATTACCTTCTTCTACTAAGATTTCTTCTTCCTCTACCACCACCATAATCAAGCCCATATCTCTAATACAATATTTCACACTCCCTGTAAGGTGCAAGGTATATGAAAAGAAACACCTCTCTTCTTATCCTTAGGAGCTCATAGCTAGCAAGGGGGCAAGTTAGTTGCATGCAGTGAAAAATACAGCGTGAGATGTGACCTCAAAATATTGTTGTCTGCAGGTTTCCTTGGAGTGGTCGAGACCTGTGATTTATTTACCCAGCCTCGTCCTACTGGTCACCAAAAAGCATCAACAGTGACAATCACAACGTCCTGCGATGTCCTGCTACCTGTTATTTTTCACAAAGTCATCAACTCATGAGGAATATGTGCCCTTCGATCAGAAGTTAGGAGGTTATCGTTATTACCGTTAACATATATGGGAAATCTGTATAAGTTGGTTATATGCTAGGTTCTCTTTGGCATTACCTAATGTAATTCTTATGATTCTTTGAGGCAGTTAGTCTTGTCCCGATGAGAACATAGAGGCTTAGAAAGTCCAAGTTTACTATGTTGGAGGCAGATGCAGAATTTGAACCCAAATTTATTTCCAAAACCAGCACACTTGCCTCAAAAATAAATATTAAACATTGCTGCTAATTTATGTTTAAAAATGTTATTCAGTAAAGAATTGATTATATGATGAGATATTATGAGCCTATTAAAATTTATGCTAATATAGTAAATAACTCAGGTAAATTAAGTGAAAAAATGGAGAAATGCCATAGTAAATGATTTTAAAATAATATATCCATATTTATACATATATATACATTGCAATTTTCTTGAAAGTTCTATATGAAATCGTTACCTGTGGTTACTTTTAAGAAGTGGCACATAGGTATTCAGGGTAGATGAAGAAGGATTTACTTTCCACCATATGCACCCCTGTGCAGTCTGAATATTCTTTTTTTTTTTGCGGTACGCGGGCCGCTCACTGCTGTGGCCTCTCCCGTTGCGGAGCACAGGCTCTGGACGCGCAGGCTCAGCGGCCATGGCTCACGGGCCCAGCTGCTCCGCGGCATGTGGGATCTTCCCGGACCGGGGCACGAACCCGTGTCCCCTGCATCGGCAGGCAGAATCTCAACCACTGTGCCACCAGGGAAGCCCTGAATATTCTTTAAAATGAAGATATATTATTGTACAATACAAATAAAATTGTATTTAAAAATTAATTTTAAATAAATAAATTTCATTTAGCTAAATAAATCTTTGACATAGTCACAATGAAGACTCCCAATATAGGAAAATGTGCCACATATCACTTAGAAGCCTGTGAAGGTATAAGGGAATGGAGGTAAGATTTACTGAGCCCTCACAAAAGACAGGCTTCCTTCACGCAGACAGGTGGGCATAAAGATATGTACTTTATAGATTAGGCCACCAAAGTCCTGAAAGGTTAAGATATATGCCCAAGGACACACAGTTGGTTGGAACTTCAAGTGTGAGCTTTAACCCTGGGTCTGTTGCCTCCTCAAATGCATGCCCTTCCCACCACACTACAGTGATAATTCCAGAAGCACTTTGAAAACCATTTTTTTTTTACTCTCAGAGATGCCATGGGAAGAAACTCTTTGTGAGGTTCTTCAGTGGCACAGAATAAATGAAACATAGATGTACATAAAAGGTATCCTAAGTTTAAATTGTTTCAGGGGGCAGTGAGGTGCTTGAAAGTCATCTGAATTATTCATTTTAGGGAAAGATTCATTCCCCTGTGTTTCTGGGCAGGGAGCCCAGATGAATAAGATCATAAATGCCGTGGCTACTCTGAGGTCATCATGAAAAAAATAATAGACCCCGATGATAAAAGAACTAGGTAGTCATCGATTCCATTCCCTTTGCCAACGAAGAAAGACAATATTTATAGAACAGTCATCATTTGTATTTAATTTAGACTCAATTCTTTGGAACCTGATCTGAAAATACTCTATCTACTAATATGACCTGAATTTCTATAGCTTTCAATGAATTTTAACGAATTGGAATTCCCCATAACTACCCTTGTATGATCTAAATAAAGAATCTTCTACAAAGTAGAGCTTATCCTTTTGCACATAACCGAGGGAGCTGAACGGTGGAACATCTAGAGCATGAGTTAGAAAGAAATGACTTAGAATTCTGGTCTTGCCAGTTACAGCCTGTGTGTCCCTTTGCCTAAGCAAATCCACGGAGGGCTGGATTGGGACCCAAGATTTCTGAGAATGTTGACCGGGACTAAGTTTAAGGTTACTTCCATCACTAAACCAGTAAACAAGCTTTGTAGATGGAACACAAGACAAGGATACTGATGAAAGGACACAATTCTTTGTGCTTCTCTTGTTGTCCATGCAAGTGGGACTGAAGTGGTCCCATGGGAGGTGGGACTGGGACAGTCATTATGTCAGAGGAGTAGGAAAAGGGAGGGCTTGCTGTTGTTTATATCACTGAGTTGGAGGAGGGACAGACCTACATTCAAGGGTTGGTCTTTGTGGTGCCATAATTCACACACTTTCTATCTAATTCTCACTTTGCTTGCTGGGACTCCAGCAGGCTGCCTATGACCTACAATATCTAGGGCAAGTTATTCAAGCTCTCTGAGCCTTAGTTTCTCCACTTGTAGCATAGAAATAATAACATCTCTCTCGTTGGCTTTGTATGAAGCTTAAGATAAGTGAGATCACCTATGCAAGACAACGTGGAGCCGAGTAAGCAAGTGCTAAGATGATCGCTTTTCTTTCCACTCTGCCTTTATTCCCATCAAGTATATCTATGTTCATTCTTACACTCTCACCTTTCAAGGCTCTTGGGTCTACAGGAACAACTGTGTTTTCAACTTTGTCACATTGAAGGAAGGGAAATTCATTCACCCCTGAATGTTTCTTGCAGGGCTCCCACCTGGACATGTAAAAGCTCCCACCTGGATTTTGTGCAACACCTCAAGACTTTCATATTTATATAGTACTTCCTCACCCGCAAGCAGCAGTCTCAAATAGAATGCTCTTTTGATCTTGGAGTGGAAGCAAAACAACCCCCATCACATCCATTTTACAAAGTCCAAAGTTGAGACATACGAGGCAGGAAGAGAATTGTTTCTGTCTAAGGGGTTCTTGAACCATTCATCTCAGCTCTCTCCCTTACCCAGCCCCTCAGTCCCTGCACTGGAAATCCAGGCAACCATCGGGGATGAATTGTATTACATTGGGCTGCCAACAAACAGTTTTGTCACCTACACTTTACAATAAAATAATGTATCAACTCTTTTAATTAACAGCAAACTTAACAGAGAAAATAAGGAGGATCTGATAGAAAGAATCAAAATCATATTCTACATTTTACACATGAGAAGTCTTGGTCTCAGGGAGATTGAGTGTCACAGCTATTAATTGACGGGCCAGGATTAGAATATGCAGCCCAGCATTCTTTCCACAGGAATACACTTCCCTGGGGAGTTCATGGAGCATTTCCAGCAGCGGATTCTCACTGCCTCACGAGGTCTCCTTGGCTCTGATAATTCTTCCTTATTATAAGTTCAACTGCCCCTGTGTCAGTGTATGCTTTGGACCATTAATTAACTTGGAACTTCTATGTAAATCTCTAGAAATAGAACCACTTTGCCTGAAAGTACTCTGTTATTTTCCTGATAGGATAGAAAGCAAGATAATGGAAATGACTTGAGGATGTTGCCTGCTAAAACTTGTACCTGATTTACTAATCTTTTAGGGGTATTAGGCACACTACTTGATTGGACCTGGAACTGGAACCCAGGACTCACAATTTCCAATCCAGGACATGTGAATATTGACAAAAGCTCACTAAGCATTTATCCTGTACCTTGTACTATATTAGGATTAGAGGACTTTTTTTTTTTTTTTTTTTTTTTTGCGGTACCCGGGCCTCTCACTGCTGTGGCCTCTCCTGTTGCGGAGCACAGGCTCCGGACGCGCAGGCTCAGCGGCCATGGCTCATGGGCTCAGCCGCTCCGCGGCATGTGGGATCTTCCCAGACCGGGGCACGAACCCGTGTCCCCTGCATCGGCAGGCGAACTCTCAACCACTGCGCCACCAGGGAAGCCCAGGATTAGAGGACTTTAAATAAGACAGACCTGACTCAAGTGAATGTATAATTTATTGTCCAAAATGACATACTTTAGAGAATCGAAGGGGCAATTATAAGAGTCGGAACAACAGGCATACACCAGGATTATCCAAATAAATTAAGGTTATGTAGTCAACCGGGCAGAGCCTCTGTCCTTACAGTGTGTTCTTTCTAGTTGAGGAAGGCAGGGAATAAAAAAGTAAAAAGTAAAGGTATGTGATATGTCTTAGGATATAACAGGGTGATGTGATGGGAAGTAGCTGAAGGAAGGAGAGCCACTTTGGAAGGGATAATCCCTTAGTGGAAGTCTTCTCCCACTGAAGAAGTGGTATTTGAGTGGAGCTCTTAAAGATTAAGACGGAAGTAGTCATAGATGTCAAGGAGTGTAGAGAAAACAATAGCTAATACAAAGAACTTCCAATGGGAAAGGATTGCTCTGCTGAAGATACAGAGAGGGGACGATTGTAGAAGGTGTAGGTGGGGTAGCAGACAAGAACCAGAACATGTAGAGAGGTGTAGACCATAGGAAAGAATTCTCTCTCTGGAGTGTTTTAGAAGTTTTACAATATTCAACTCAAATATCCATAACATATATACTATTTTTAAAAAACTCTCACAGTAAGCACACTCAAATATGTTAAATTTTAAAATCTCAGAGACCCGCTAATACGATATCTTGGGCTAAGTTAACTAGGTTTTGTGCTGAACTTAGAGCTTCTTTTCCCATTTCTGCGCATACGGCTAAACTTCATGGAATTATATCATTATTTAGAAAGCTTTTTACTTGGAATTTCTTCTTCTTGGAATTCAGCCCTGTACACATCTTCTTGCATAAAGAAGCACAAATGAGCACACATACACTGCATTCAGTTAAATGCTAGGCAGGGCTCTAGGTGCTCAGAGCATACTTTCAACACACAGTGTGGTGTAGGTGGTCCAATAAAAAGTTACATGAAACACCAGAGCGTCACCTTTTTTATTTTAGCACTTGTAGGTTTTGGATCCTCTAACACTTGTATTTATAAGGAATATGGGCAGTAGTTAGATGTTGTTAGTGATTCAACTTAGAGTAGAAAAGACTCAATGCTCTTCAAAGCTCCTTAGTCAATTTAACAAGAGAATGTACAGCACTTTGCAAGGCAAGTCCTTCTCTTACTGTAACTTTTACATCTCTGTTCCCATGTGAGTGGAGGCTTACATAAGACTGCAAAACCCAAACAGGAAACAAAAAACTAAAGTAAATGGAGTGAAATAATTATCATCTCAGATCTGAAATCCACTTATTTATTTCGTCAAAACTGCCTGAAGATTTTTTCATTTATTGATAGTAAAATAAACGTAAAAAAATAGAACTTCTGAAACAATGGCATGCCAATGGCTGTAATGGGTTTAAAAACTGGGTTTCTCCATAACACTTCCTTTGAGAAAAGGATTCATTGCTTAAAGAATTTAAAAACAAGAGCTTCACTTCCTTTTTCTCTCTCACCTATTTGAATCTTTTGGGGAAATTTTATCTTGGTTAACCTCAGTTGGCTCATCAACCAAACAGGGTTAATAATAGCTCAATGACAAGGAATTGAACCAAGTGCATGTTGACACTCCTGTTAAAAAATCAACAATTCTACAGTGCTGAGAAGGGAAACTTCTAGGACCTAGTATGTGGTAGTTGACTTCTCAATGATCAGAACTGTGTCATCGTGTGAGGCCCACATAACTACAACATGGGCAAGCCAGAGTCCTTTCAGAAAAATGCGACTGTCAACATTGAGAGACAAGTAAGGGCTGTGATTCTGAGCTTCATTGAAAGAGTCACATTCAATCCACCGCTTCCTTGAAAACTGACTTTATTACCATGGCTCCAAGTTCTACAGGAGAAAAAAACCACAAAGTATGCACAAACCAGATGAACAGTCTGTGCTGATGACAGAAAAAAATAGAAGGGCATTGAGGTGCAGGGCAAGCCTGACAAAATGTCTTTTGTGTACCTCTTGGAAACATGGGTAAGAACTAGATGCTAGAATCCACATCTTTGATCGGTGGCTCCAGAGAGGCAGAATAGTGGCCAGTCTCCTCCAGGCCGAGCAATGGAGCAGGAGGTGGTTTGGATTCAGGAGTCAATAAGGAGCAGGGCAATTTTGTGATACAGCTTCTGGGGCAAAAGGGAGAAATATGCAGGGAAGGGGAAGAGATTATTACCTTCTTTTACATTTCCCCTGACTGGAGACCAGAAGGGAAAGCAGACATGTTTTCCACTTGCCTGGAAAAGATTAAGAATTCATAGAATTGGGTGGGTTTTTTTTTTTCCAGATTCCAACATTGATCATGAGATTTCAAGCACCTCATCCAAACTCTCTGTGACTCAGTTATTTCCTTTTGTAACAAAGGGAATTAAAACGTCAACAATGTGATACCTGATATACATGTGTGAAAAAAATCCTTGGAACTCAAGTTTAGTACTTCTATGATTTTTGAGAATTCCTGAAATTTTGAGTACCACTCATATAATTTCTTCCATAAAATGCAATGAAGTATAAATGAAAAATTGAAATCTACAACTTGTAGATACTTGGCAAGTGTTACAATATATATGAAGTTGAGAAGGGAAAAACAAAGCTTGGGAGGAATCTGAATTATGATTCAGTGAGTGAATGGTTCCAAGTACCATTGGTATCACGTGGTACCCAAGTGAGTTGTTCTCAGGCTTTCAGCTTTCACGGATGAGCAGAAAGTTTTGTTTGCTTGTTTTTTTATCCAGGAGACTAAGTTTTCCAGGATTTTATTTTAACAAAATAAAATCACTTAAAATAAAATACACCTACTCTACTATTTGGCATCATTTTTTAAAACAAGAATCACTTTAATAAAAAAATTTGAAAACCAGAATCTCAGAATAAAAGAAAATCTTTCCCAAGGCAGTACAGTTGGTTAACCAACACAAGTATAGGAAAATACAGAAAAATCCCAAAATGCATTGATATATGATAGTATTAAAAAGAATATGCAACTTGATCTGGAACACCATTGTTAGAAGTCTATTTTCATGTCATGAGAATGAGAACAATGCCCTGAATGCTATTCCTTCAGTTAAGTTAGAATTTTATCTGAGACCTTAACTCAGCTTCAGACCCATGACATGGGTCTTGGTCATGAACAGCCCTGATTTACAGACCATGATGTTCCCAGCTCAATAAAATTAGAAATTTAGCCCCTTATATATGGAATCTAAAAGAAAGTAAAAAATGGTTCTGAAGAAGCTAGGGGAAGGACAGGAATAAAGATGCAGATGTAGAGAATGGGCTTGAGGACACGGGGACGGGGAAGGGTAAACTGGGCTGAAGTGAGAGAGTGGCATGGACATACATACACTACCAAATGTAAAATAGATAGCTAGTGGGAAGCAACCGCATAGCACAGGGAGATCGGCTCGGTGCTTTGTGACCGCCTAGAGGGGTGGGATAGGGAGGGTGGGAGGGAGGCAGACGCAAGAGGGAGGAGATATGGGGATATATGTATATGTATAGCTGATTCACTTTGTTATAAAGCAGAAGCTAACACACCATTGTAAAGCAATTATACTCCAATAAAGATGTTAAAAATAAAAAAGAAGTTAAGCCCTTATGAGAAATTATTACTAATCCAATATTTCACAATGAGCCAATGAAGCCATAAAGAGATTAAGTCATTCAAAGTAGCACTGTTCCTAAGTGGTATCTGATTCAAAACCAGTGGTTTCTGGGTTCCTAATTAATATAATCAATAATACCTAATAATAGCTAATGGTTTGATTATTTTGTGAAATAGTTGACATTCATTATGTTATCAGACTGTCACAGTGATCCTATGAGATGGGTTCCATCATTATTCTCAATTTACAAGAGAAGAAATAGAAGCCCAGTGGTGAAATCCCACGTCCAGGGCCCAAAAAAGGCCGCATGGCAGAACAGGAATTCAAACCAAGCAATCTGACTCCAGCCCTGCCCACTTTACCTCTGATATGTACCTCTGCATCTCAGATGTGTAATTTCAGTGATGATGGTGACTTCCATTTCTAAGGAAGTAATCATAGGCCTTGCTTCTACTAAAAAGGCTAGAAAAAATTAAAATGATAAGTCACTCCCCTCCCTCAAAATCATATTTTTAATTACATTGGCAAGCTGGGGGTGCAAAGAGGGTTGGATGGGCTAGCACTTAGAGAGGAGTCTTTCTTAAGTGAACTGAGGTGGCCTAACATTTTCTCCCCTTGAGGGTGTTTGCCAATTCTGGACACAGGCAGAGGATTGGACTTGGCCTAACCCAACAGCCCTCAGCAGGGGAAAGAGAAACCTGTGGGGTTTGACAGCCACAGGGCCAGGTAAAGCATACTGAAACCTAAGCTGAGTGCTGGGGAGGCATGGAGGCTGATACTGGCCTGAAAAGGCAGAGTGAAAAGTCCTTGAGGTTTCACAAGGAGATTGTCAGACACAAAGTCCCGATTAAAAAAAAAAAAAAGGAGGCTGCAACAAGCAAAAGAATCCTACAGGTTTTCCCCTCCAGACATTTGCTGTATTTTAATGCTGTCTCTGGAGCAAGAGGCTAAAGGGATAAACTTCTGGGGTAGAGAGGTAACTTCCCCCAAGAAAGGGGAGATAAAATGGAATCACCGGGCTTCCTTGGTGGCGCAGTGGTTGGGAATCTGCCTGCCGATGCAGGGGACACGGTTTCGAGCCCTGGTCTGGGAAGATCCCACATGCCGTGGAGCAACTAGGCCTGTGAGCCACAACTGCTGAGCCTGAGCGTCTGGAGCCTGTGCTCCGCAACGGGAGAGGCCGCGATAGTGAGAGCTCCACGCACCGCGATGAAGAGTGGCCCCCGCTCGTCACAACTAGAGAAAGCCCTCGCACAGAAATGAGGACCCAACACAGCCAAAATAAATAAATTAATTAATAAACTCCTACCCCCAACATCTTCTAAAAAAAAAAAATGGAATCATTTTTTAAAAATACTTGGTTAATCCAGAAGAAGGCAGGGGAAGAAGAGTAAAGGGCAAAGAAACAGGACAAGTAGGAAACAAATAGTAAGATGTAAAGGTAAAGCCCGATTTTATTAGTAACTAATATTCAGTGTAAATTCGTGCTTTATTCCAATTCAAGGACAAAAACCGTCAGCCTAGACTTAAGGGAAAAAAATCCAGTGATATGTTGTTTATGAAACACACTTAAAGTTAAAAGGAAGTTAGAAGTTAGAAGTAAAAAGACGGGAAAAGCTATACCACAAGAACACCGAAAGCAAGCTGATGGGGCCACATTCGTTTCAGACAGAAACAAGTTGACTTTAAGGCAAGAAGTATCATTAGAGATTTCTTTTTAAAAGAGAGATTTTATAATGATCAAAGATTCAGTTCAACAAGAAGACATAACAATCCTGAATTTGTATACACCTAACAAAAGGGCTGCAAAATATACAAAGATCACGGCAGTGGACAGGAACCAGAGTGGAAAAGAGGCAATAACAGTTAGAATATTTGCAGAACTAGACCTGTCTGGCCCTACAGTACATGTTCCTCTTACAATGCCAATACTGTACCTACTTCTCACCCTCAGCCTCGCAGGAGCTGTTATTATTGGCAATGTCAGCGGCAGCTATGTTCATGTGGGCCATTGCACAGTTCTCCTTGCGATGCTGTGAAATGTGAAACTGGAGAGACCGAAGGAAGTTGCCCCAAGCAAAAGTACATGCGTGCTAAGTCCTTCAGGTTTTATCTGTTTTGCTTGGATCAATAGGACCCGGCTTAGAACTCTTTGCAGTTGAGATGATAACCAGTAACGGCCCGTGTTTACTTTGTGGAAGGACAAGTCTCATGTGAGCCTAACGTTTGGCACAGTTCGATTAGCATGTGAACAAACATCACACCTTCCATCCTCGGGCAAGGAGCCGATTAACAATCACGAATGAAAAGGCCGAAGGACCATAACTGTTTATGGTTTTGTGCAGACCGTTTTTGTTCCCTCTGAACTTTGCCCCTTTAAAAGGTTCTTAATCACGCCCAGAGATTTGCTATCTCCCCTCAATTTGAGGGTAATTTAAGACCTAGGCGGTGTCAAGGCCAATCCTCGGCAAAATTATGAGGAAGGTGCTTTTACACTGGCTCCGGAGTGGAAGGAAGCAGCTGACCCCCTTGGAGATATCCCCTCCAGCCACACCCCTTCCCAGATGACTCAGGTCTCATAGTGTCTGCTCCTACCTCCATCAAAAGCAGCCTTCAATTCCTTTCGTTCTATTTCTCTTCAGATGTTTGTGACTCAAGATAATTTAGAATGTATGCCCCTAGAGGTATTTGATTCCCACTAAATGGAAAACGCAAACTAAAAAATGAAGCTTGAATAAAGTAGGGTTCAATAAAGAACGTCCTTGAAGCGGACACCAAGGACACTAAACTGGAAGGTAGTGCTATGGGTTCAAATCACAGAGCCAGGTCTTCGTACTCCTGTAGGGGGTCCAAGGCAGATCTTGCCTCTTGTTTCCAGAGTCCTGTCACTTTTCCAGTCTCTACCCTCATCCCTGGATTTTATATCCTGCTGTTCATTCATTTGTTTAACTGACACATGGGGCACCTACTCTGTGCCAGGCGCTATGCCAGAGCCTGGGGTCAATCACAGAACAAGAGCATCTCATCCTTCAAGCCCACCATCTAGTGGGCAGACCGACTTAACTAAGCAGCCCATCGCAATATGCGGTATTCACAAGGGGCGAGGAAGGCATTGAGAAGGGTGCCTCTCCCATCCTGGAGTGTTTGGGAGAAGACTTCAAGGTGAAGTTTACACCTGCAAGAGAAATAAAAGAGTGTGATTTAGCCAGAGGAGAAGGAGTTCAGGCAGAAGGGCATATCAGGTACTAGAGATTATGTAGATAAAAAGAACAGAAGCAAAATATTAGCGTATTGTTTTGAGAAAAGTATAAGCCATTTGGAGTTGCTTGAGAATGAATGGCAGAAATGAAGCTGAGGCAGAAGTATTACACCATCGTTATCATCACCAACATCCTCATCCTCCCTGTCATCAACATTATCATCATCAAAGAAACCAACAAAATTGAAAGCTTACTCTGTGCCACACAGCGTTCTAAACGCTTTCCAAGTTACAAGTCATTTAGAACAGATTGTGTAGGGCGTTATATGCCCTACAAAACAGCTTAAAGTTTGACCTGTAAGAAAGATGGGAAGCCACTGAAAAATTAAGTGGAAGGGCTGGCTTTTAATTTTACCTAAATCACAGTGTTATATATGGTAAGAATGAAAAGAGGGAGAAACTGAAAACTGAGACACCAACAGAGAGGCAGCTAATATGTTGAAGCCAAAGAGTAAGAAGTTCAGATTTGGGGCAAGAATAGTAGAGATACAGAGGAAGGGAGAGATTCAAGAAATACTTAGAAAGTAAGAATTTGATTTGATGATTGGATTTGGGCAGGTAATTGAGGGAAGAAGACAAGAACTACTTTATTGCCTATGAGGATAATAGCTTAGGATTCTAGGTCAATAGCGGATACACTGTATTTGAATGACCAAAGAACGTCCAGAGCATTGAAAGTTTTCATGTCTCATGGTCTCAGTAATAAGGTTATTTGCTGAGAAGAGGTTGATAAAGTGCTTGGAGAGGGTGTTAAAATTTTGAAGGAGTCATTGAGGGAAATGCAAAAGAGCTGCCCAAAAGGCTGATGTAGAGCATGGAGGCTCAGCCAGATTTGGGTTGGTGGGACTCATTTCCCCAGGTTTAGTAGCTGAGAAGACAGATCGTAACTTGGTTCCAAGGCTGATACCTCGCTGGGTGGGAAGGCAGAAGAATGGAATATCTTCTGCTTCTCTTCTTTCCATCCCTACTCTCACTGAGTATCCAATGTCTTTATGTAGCTGAGCACATTTACAAGATAAAGAGACATACAGATTTGGTCACATGGAGGTACTGGGGATGCAGCGTGGTATTATGAAAAGGCCTAGGGTTCAAATGCTAACTCCATCACATGTTGTTAGCTGCTTGACCCTGATTCAAAGTTACAGAATCACTTTGAACACCTGTTTCATCATTTGCAAAAGAATTGTAAACGTTAAGTAAGCTTATATCCATACAACCCCTAGTTCATAGTAGGCATCAGAAAATGAATGTTCCTCTTTTCTTTATCAACATGTCATGAGGGGATATCCGTTGTAAAACTGGACCCAGAGCAACCCAAACCTAGGAGATGACTTGTTTGTAGTTGAATTTCATCACGGCGGGACAATCCACTTGGAGTAACGAAGACCTATCTTCCATCCACTTGATTAACCAGGCAGAAATGGGATGATCCTTTAAAAAAATATTTCCAGCCCCGACCTTCCATCTTTTCAGGGTCTTGATTCAGTATGAGTGTCTATATTACTTGATGCACCGCTGGATACCACTATATCTGCTCTCCACTTCCCAAAAAGGCTCAGACTGAATTAAGCCTGTGGCTGTCTACTAAAATCTCCAATCCAAATCTCTGGTTTAAAAAGACGCGTTTATTTGTGACCGCCTGGAGGGGTGGGATAGGGAGGGTGGGAGGGAGGGAGATGCAAGAGGGAAGAGATATGGGAACATATGTATATGTATAACTGATTCACTTTGTTATAGAGCAGAAACTAACACACCACTGTAAAGCAATTATACTCCAATAAAGATGTAAAAAATAAAAATAAAATAAAAAAAATAAAACATAAATAAAAAGACGAGTTTACAATTCTTAGAGATTATTTAACTCGTATTTCTAATAAACCAGAGCTTCACATACCTCAGGGCAGGCAAGTCATTCCAAAGCAAAGCTTTTAATGAGTCAGTCCTCAAAACTAATTACAGAAAATAATTAAATAGAAGCCTCAAACCATCAGTATCCATCAATGTCCACTTCAGTCATTGTTAGTGGAAGGGAGGACGCGGCTAGTATTTTCCTGAATAAATCAAATTATTTTTTTTGCTTTTTTTTTTTTTTTTTTTGCTGTGCGCGGGCCTCTCACTGTTGTGGCCTCTCCCATTGTGGAGCACAGGCTCCGGACGCACAAGCCCAGCGGCCATGGCTCACGGGCCCAGCCGCTCCGCGGCATGTGGGATCCTCCCGGACCGGGGCACGAACCTGCGTCCCCTGCATCAGCAGGCAGACTCTCAACCACTGCGCCACCAGGGAAGCCCTAAATCAAATTATTTATTTCCAATTTGTGAAACAGGAATTATCCAAAGTTCCTTCTCCCCTACCGTCAGTACCAAGGCAGACCATCTTGTGGATTCCATTCAACTGTGTGGTCAGTCCCCACATGAGTCATGTCTATTTCTGCAAATGCTCTGAGTGCTTCACTGACTAAGAAAAAGAAGGACATTCTTGTGGGATCTTCTTTTCCGTGCCGTTCAATTGGCTGTTACCTACTGTGGTTGTTGGCTGTTCTATTTTCCTTTGCATTTTAGTGCCCAGGTTGAGTGCCTAATATCCACTAGGCTCTCAGAAGAGAGTTTCTTGAATTGAATCCTGACCTGCTTCAGGGGAAAACGGTTTTCACTGTTGCAGGGGGAAGTCCTCTTAAAAAATAGGAAGTGAGCTGAGTTTATCTTGGTGCATTGGAGCCAAGGAAGAATTAAGTGAGATAATTGCAAATGTATGAGATAATGGATATGCAGGGGTTTTTAAACTCTACATAGCTCTACAGATATTGACAGTTATTATAAAGGTGGAATTATGCATAGGACAAGAGAGAAGCTAGGTGACCTTTATGCTACAAATATTTATTGAGTGTTTATGGTGTAGCTGGTACTATACTGAGTATTGAGGATGTATCAGTGAATCAAATAAACAGAGTCTCAGCTTTTTGGAGGATCCTATAATTTAGGGTTTTTTTTTTGTTTGTTTGTTTTTGTTTTTTTTTTTTTGCGGTACACGGGCCTCTCACTGTTGTGGCTGTGGCCTCTCCCGTTGCAGAGCACAGGCTCCAGACGTGCAGGCTCAGCGGCCATGGCTCACGGGCCCAGCCGCTCCGCGGCATGTGGGATCTTCCCGGACTGGGGCACGAACCCGCATCCCCTGCATCGGCAGGCGGACTCTCAACCACTGCGCCACCAGGGAAGACCCTAATTTAGGGTTTTTTAAAGGCATTTTTCCATTGTTCTCTGATCCTGGACTTTTCTATGACATCTGTACTGGGGATGGGGGAAGGAAGGGTTGACATAATGAAGAGGTAGGTGGCCCTTAATTTTGCACCATTTGTGAATCCTTACACTTTTTGATCTCTCCCAAGATTATGCCTGGTGGATTTATTGTCCTTTATGCAGAAACAACATGGAACATTCCTTCCAGCCTGTTGCAGCAGAAGTAGGGCAATAAATGAAGGTAATCAGGAAAGGTAGGAGATGCTAGGTAAAGGAGAAATGGGAAACAAAGCAGAGCCACTGAGAAGGAAACAGTAGTGGTGATTAGAGGCAGAAATGCCTGGAGTATGGTGACTAGAAGAGCCCCCAAGAAGTGTCTTATCAATTCATTCCATTTACAAGATTGGCCAACTAAGGTTCAAAGGCAGTAACTCATCCAGAGCCACGCATTACACATACAAAATGGTCCACCTTTTTACCTGATGCTTAAATAGTTATATTCCTTTTTACGAACCTTGCCTTAAATGAAGCTCTAACCATCCTGTATGGCATGGTGGTTAAGAACCAGGGTGTTAGCTCCAGACTGTGAGTTCAATTCCCAACTTTGCCACTTACTACGCTTAACCTTAGGGAAATCACCTAAACTATTTGCATCTCAGTTTCTTCATCTCTAAATAGAGATAATCTTGGTATCAGGGGATTAAATTACTTAAAATACAAAAACCTTAGAACAGTGCTTTTATATGTGTATAATTTTAGTTGAGTCATCCCTGAAATATTGGTTAAATTAAGTGAACCATCTTAGTAAACAGAATTTATTTCTTCCTCATTTATTACTTGATTGTTCTGTTTTATCTGTTTTAAATATTCAATATGTCATAGTGGTGTGTCTATTCAGTATTCTTTAGAAAATGGGCTAGGTTTATATATACAAATCTGTTCAACAAATAGATGTTTATCCGGGATGGAGAAGCCATCCTCCAGGACATTTGCATCACTGCTCTCAGGACATTACTAACCACTCAAAAAAATGTCTCCCCAAAGAGGTGCTAACTCAAACCAGGCAATGCCCACGAAATTAGAATGAAAGCTGGGATTCTGAACTCTTTGGAAAGCAATACAAGTGCTCACCTTACTCACATTCTCACCTCTTCTGCGACAAGCTAAGTTTTACCCAGAAGCGAACACTTCATTGCAGAATGGAGAGAATCACAAGGAATCTCTATGCCAAGAAAAACACCTCTTTTTATATTTAGCCATTCAAATCTAGGACAATGAGTCCTCCTTCCTTCCCCTGCTGGAGGCACAGAATGACCACCTCTGCTGTTTAGTGGGAAAGAGGAAGGAAAGGGAGACTATCTCAGTCTCTGGATAGCTGTCCTGCTGCCTTTCCCCAAAACCCTCATAGCCACCTTCTCTTGCAGCCCCAGGACACTCTTGGCTGTGAAATTCAGTAACCACGAGACGAAGGGAGTGTTCCTGATTGAGAAAAAGTCAAGTGGTAACAAGAGCTGACATTTATTGAATACTGAGAACATGCCAGGCACTGTTCTCAGCCATTCACATGCATAAACTCATGTCACTTATACAACAGCCCTTTATGGGGGCCACTATAATTATGCACATTTTGCAGAGGAGGAAATTGAGACAAGGAGAGGCTCACTGGGAGAGAGTAGAGCTAGAATTCAACCCAGGTCAATGGACTCTGAAGCCAAAAAGATGGTCTGGGGACCAGTCCCAGTCCCTGACATGTTTCCATCGTGTGATGAGATGAGTAGAAAAATTGAGAGTGAGCATTGGGAAATTTTATAGCCACCTGCCACTCACCGGACCTCCAAGAGTGTGATCAGCAAATTCGTATGAGTGAACAAGGCATAAAGCAGTTCTGGTGTTGCTGAATTCACATGGTAACGTAACTGTGATGTAGGCTGCATGCTGGTTATGTACAGTAGAACCACACATAGATCCATGAGCGACTGGAAATTTAAAAACAAGTTCTTCACCAGAGATGGTTTGATACCCACTGTTCTAAAGCATTACGTTCTACGGCCCCCCAAAACCTCACTGCTTGCTGTGAAAGTAATAAACCTGTGAGGTATGAATGTATACAGTGAAAGGAGTGCCACGTTAGGAACCAGTAGATATTAAACAATGGGTGTGATAATTGCATGTTAAAAGTTAGTCACAGGAAAACTTAAAGAGTAGAGCAGGGTAAGGGACTCAGGAGTTGGGGGAGGGGCCCACAGTATTAAACAGGGAGATCTTTAGGGCAGTATGTGACCATTCTCCAGAGGCAGATAAGCCCCTTTGTAAATGTTTAACTCTGTGTTGGCTTCTCCCTGCCCCTCCCTCTCATATGTCCCGGCTTTTCTATTTTCTTTCTGAATCTGTTAACACAGAATCATTGGAATAATCAAAGTATAACAAGGCAATTCATTCTGTGCCAACCAGGAAAGTCCAGTCCATCATCATATGTACTCGAAAGCTAAATTATGTGTTTGGAATAGATAATCTCTAAGATCTTTTCCAACTTTGAAATCCTATGACTTTGGCTGAAAGAACTGTTGTATACTGCTCTTAGGGAACTAAACCTTTATATTAAAAAGGCTTATTTTTATGATTCATTAATTTATCCATTCATTTATTTAATATACACCTATTGATCATCTACTATGAATCAGGCATGGTCCTAGGCATTGATGTTACAGGGATGCTTGTATAGACTCTGCCTTGAGAGTTTCAGAGTTCAGCATGAAAGCTGGATGTATAAACAAACAAACAAAATGACAATATGGGTCTTCAGTGCTACAGCACATGTCTGAACAGAGTGCTATGAGAAAAGAGATGAGGGAGTATGTAATTCCTCTGGGTAGCAAGAAAGGGAGTATCACTGACAGGCTGAGAGGTGGTGCTATGCGCTCTAGGTTTTGAAGAATGATCCTCTTGAGGATGGAGGAGGGAAACCAAATCAGGCAGGAAAATAGATGTGGAGACATTCAGTAAGGTGACAAGTTTGGGGAACAGCAAAATGGCTTGGTCTAGTTGTAAAGTAGGATGCAATATGTGGACCATGACTGGTGAGAGAGAGAACAGGGGAAGTCAGATATAAGAGATGAAGCTAAAAATACTTGTATTTTTACCGATGGTGTATGAATAGCTGTTTTTCCTAGTGTGTGATTTCATACACACACACACAGTCATGATTTACCTTCTTTGGTCTTCTATGCCTCGTTAATAACAAGATGTGGAATCCCTGGGTCATTAAACTGTAACCTCCGCGAGCGATTCACCATTCGAGTCCCAGTGCCTAGCACAGTGCCTGGCACATATAAGCGCTCAAACTTGGTTAAATGGATGAATGACCCAATAAATGAAAGAGTCAATTATCATTAGTATCCTTTTCAGCTCTGTTTGCCATTTCTGGAAACCTTAGCTGTTTCCACAGCTTTGGATGAATAATTTGTCTGCATCCTCCTGACAAAGGAATTCAGCATGCATGTAAATATATCAATACTTACACATATTTAGATAAATAGATGTCAGAACATCCAATAGTCATTGGTGGGGGTCCCGCGTAAGAGAGAAACAGGACAGACCAGAGAGAAGCTTGACTTTCAAATTATTTTTGGTGACTGAAGACCAGCTGTCTGTTTCTTGTCGCTTTTCCCCACTCCCCCTTCTACGAAATAGAACTATGTTATTCTGCTGTGATCACACGTTTGGGTTTCATCTCTCAGTCACACTTAGAAAAGGAATGGGTTCCAGAATAAAGCACAACAATCCTCTTCTTGGCATGAGGTGCTTGTGGTGTTTCCAAAAGTACTCATTGTTCCTGAAGGCTTTTCTAGAAGCTCCTCCACACCCCCAGGATGACTTCATTCTTTTACATGGAAATTTTTGAAGCTCTTTTATTATAGAAATTTTCTAACATTAAAAAAAAAAAATACTTGAATGGACCCCTTCCTATCAAGGCACTCAGTTTCAACAATAATCATGATTTTGCCAGTGTCACCTATCACCTATGCGTGCCTCCTCTAATTTTGTTTATTTCTTCGCTCGCTGGATTGGTTTAAAGCAAATCCCAGATGCCGTGTCATTTCATGTGTAAATGCTTCAGTATGAATTTCTGAATGATAAGGTCATGTTTTGTTTGTATGGTTTCCCTAACACCATGACAGTAATGCATCTAGTAAAACTAACAACAGTCACTTAATTGCATCTTAATTTCATATTCAAATTAAATATGAAATCACTTAATTTCATATTCAAATTTCTCTAATTATGTAGAAGATGTCTTTTTACAATTGACTTAGGTACATCAGGACTAAACAAGATCTATGCATTGCACTTTTTGTTGTTGTTTTAATATGGTAATCTTAAGCTATTTACTTGAACTATTTACTTTTACTTTTCTTATCTCATGGCTAAAAGGCTGAAATCCTCAGAGAAGAATGACTAGAGCTGCCATAGTACAGCCTGTTGCAACAGCACCGTTTTTTTCATAAAGATTTTCACTCAGCGCATGCTAATGGCAATCCATAATATGTAAATGTGAAATGGAGTCAACATGCATTAAACACATAGGTCTTCACATTCTTCCTTCTAGGAATACAAATCAAGGGAGATACACTCAGGTGAATACTCAAAAAGGAATCACTGTGATCCTCCTACTCTGGTTTCACTTTAATTTTCCCTGATAATTATTGCAATAATAATGCCATGATATATTTTATAGAGTGCTTTAGAGTTTCCATAGTGCTTTCACACCTAATTCAACTTAATACAACCAAGAGTCCACTCTTTACAAAAAATACTTCATCTCCTGCGATTCTCCAGATGAGCCGGTGAAGGAAGACAGGGCAGTTATAATTCTTTTTTGACAGATGTAGAAACAAATTCAGGAATATTAAAGAACTGAAACCCCACAATCAGTCAGTGGACTTGAACTTTTGTTATAGTCCAAGCAATATCAAGTCCAGAGAACTTCTGACCAAGTATGCCACACCTTAACTTAACATAGAAAAGCCCTAGACCAGCCTCCTGCAAAACACCCTCTAGCCAACCACTATCTGGTGAAATGTTATTTATTCCCTTTAGGGCTTTCTCCAACTCGGTATCACCCTGGGTACCCATTTTCTAGGAAGATACATCCCCACATGCCTGTTCTAGGTTTAAAGTACCAGACGCCTTCCCCAAACCCAAGAAAATTATCACATAGACAAAGCAATGGCTTAAGTATTCAGCAATCTATCCCACTGGCCCTAAGGGAAAATTTGTACACATTAGGTTAAAACATTCATGGTAGAAATATTTAATGCTCAGTCATACCCAGTTTTCCCCTCTTTCTATGAGCATGGAAAGATTACACTTTCCCACCAACCCCTTTTTATAGTCAGCAGGGCTATGTGACGACTCTGGTTCATGGTTCTGAAGAGAAGTGCTATGTGTGCCTTCCAGATCACCCTAGTTATGGTTTAATACAAGACCCTCCAGCATATTATTCCTCTGACTCAGCAGTTGTGGAGGTAGGTTCATACTGAAATGGCAGCAGCAAAAATCAAAGCATCCTGGGATCACAAAGAATGAAGGACTGCTACTAAAGACAGTCACCCTGGACTTGCAGTATATTACATGTGAGCAGGAAATAAACTTTTCGTGAAGCCACTGAAATTTAGGTGTTGTTTGTTACTGCAGCCTATCCTAGCCTATCCTTACAGATAAAGGACTCCTTCCTCAAGGTAGTTTACTTCTTATCCACTGAAAGAACTGACATAAAAATCATACAATTCAACAATGGCTACAGGATGTAGGGTTGCTCCTGGGGTTGAAGCAACAGCCCTGACAGCGAATTTACGAATTTACTCCAGAGTGTCTGGAGTCCAGTAGATAGGGCGAAGACAAGAAGACCTGATAACCATGAGGTATAAGTTTTGATGGGAAAACGGGAAACAAATCATGCAGAGAAATACAGACCAGGTAAAGGCCTGGGGCTTTATCACAAGGGCAATAGGAAGCCACTGAAGTACTTTAAGTGAAGTGAATGGTATGGTCAGATTTTGGTCTTTTAAAGGATCAGTCTGGCCATTGTAAAATGGGAAGTCTGGAGAACAGTTGGAAAACCATTAAGGTAATCCAAGTGAGAACAAAATGACAGATTAGATTAGGAATAGGGAGAAGTAAAATTATTTGGGAAATGTTTAAGAAATAGACATAGAATAGTCAAACTTCCCAGTTTTCCCAGAACAGACTTTCAGTGTTGAAACTGGGACAATTCTGGGCAAATATAGATGAATTTGTCACCGTAGACAGACACATAAGAGCTTCATGACTGACTAGGTAGAGAAATTTAGGAAGAGGATTGGGTCACCTTGGATAATTGAATGGATGGTTGTGCCATTTATTGAGACAGAAAATAATGGATAAAAAACGGATATGAGAGGAGAGAGAAGATAGTAAGCTGAGTTTAAGATACAAGACCAAATAAAGATGCCAAATAAACAATTGAACAAGCAGGTAAACCTGGTATATTTTGATTAATTACAGCTAACAGTCGAGTACCATCTATGTGCAAGGAACTGTTATAGTTAGCATATGTTAACTCACTTACTCTTCTCAGTAGCCAATGATATATTTCTATTTCATTCTAACAAAGGCAAAGAAGTTACTCTAGGCAACACTATTTGAAATGATGGAACTGGATTGAAACTCAAATTAACCTGGATTTGAAAGTGGCTTTTCCTGTTTCCTAGTTGTATAACCTTGAGTTTTATCAACTCAGCCTTTAAAAAATGGATGACATGCTGGGAACAGGCTATCAGGGTTGGGAGGAGGGAAAATATCCATTAGATGCCAGACCCAGAAGAGGCTAATCTTATAATCAAAGTTACTGTTAGAAGCTAGAATAAAAGTAAAGGATGCAAGCTTCAGGAAAGCAAACTATAGGTCAAATGCATAGGAGAAATGCAGAATCCAGGTATTTGTTCAAAGGAGACAATACAGCATAAAAGTCAGATGGTATGGTTTCTGGAGTTGAATTTCTGGGATTCAAACTTTGACTTCACCATTTACTGGTTGTTCGATGAGTAACACGCATTCTTTCAATGGAATGTTCTCAGCTGAAAACTGGTAATAATTATGATAGTTCCTACCCACCCAGTTCACCCACTGATCAGGTCAAGAATTGAACAAGGTAATTTATATAAAGAACGTAACATATGAGTCTGGCAGTGTCTAGCCAGGACACAGGCATCACTTTAGATATTTCAATAAAGAGAATTTAACACTTGGTATTAGCTACATCAGTGATGAGAAGTCAGAGAAGTGAAATATGGGACAATGAGACAACTCAGAGATGCACAGCAGTAGGAAGCCAGTACCACTGCTAAGAGTGAAGGGACACTGTGAAACTTACCAAAGCACAGAAGCCAGGGCTGCAGATGGCAGCCAGAATGATAGGGATTGTACAGTGAGAAATGGGAGCTGTTGCCAATCCCTAAAGGGTGGTCAAAATACACTGACTTTTCCCACTTGCACCTACTATTAGCCAAACTTACTTCTCAGTAGTACAGAGAAGGATGGATCTGGGTGAAGAATACATCTGGGAGCAGACAGCATGGTACCTGGCACATAGTGAAAGCTTTAAAAAATGTTAGCTCCTGGGAGTTCCTTGGTGTCTAGGGACTCTGCAGTTAGGACCCAGCGCTTTCACTACTGTGGCCTGGGTTCAGTCCCTGGCCGGGGAATTAAGATCCCATGAGCCTCGTGGCGTGGCCAAAAAATAAGAAGCCGATTTCATTTTAAAAAAAAGTTAGCTCCTATGAAATACCTAGGTAGCTATCATGTGGGTAAGACATATAATGAAACATTGATTATTTCTAGGACATCTGGAGTCTCCAAGCTTACCACCTCTAATCATAAACAGTTTCTTCATTTACTTCAATATGAGCAAAATAATATTTAATTTCTAATGTGCCACGTTGTGAAAAAGATTAGGAAGTACTTTTCTATACATTGATGACTCTCAAATTTAAGTCTCTCCCCTGATATTTTCTCTGAGTTCCAGGTATATAGACCCAGATACCTACCTGACATCTCCACATGCATGCTAATGGCAGCTCAAACTTAATCTGTCTAAACCAGAGCTCTTGACTTCTACCTCTTACTGAAATTTTCTTCTCTCCCAGTGTTTCCTCCCATCTCAGGGATAGCCCTAATCTCTATCCATTTGTTCAGGCCAAAATTCTTGGAATCATTCTTGATCTCTTTCTTCCTCTCGCATCCCACATCTATTTCATCAGGGAGTCCTGCTGGCTTTGCTAGAAAATGTATCCTTAATCCAACCATTTCTCACCAATTGCACTGCTGGGGACCCAGTCAAGTGACTGCCCTCCGTTTCCTAGACGGTAGCAAGAACTTTATAACTTGTCTTCCTGCTTCCACTTTCTGTCTCTCCACACCTCATTCTTCCTACTGCTGAGTGATCCATTTAACATGCAATTCAGATCAGGCCATTCTTTTACTGCTCAAAATTCTCAAGAGGCTTCTATCACTGACGGAGTTAAGAAAACATCTGTACTGTGGCCTCCAGGGTTCTCCATGAGTTGTCCTCCAGCCTGTGTTTTAAAAAACGCAAAACCTGAAATCAACCCAAGACTTGCTGAATCAGGTCAGAACCCTGGGCTACACCTCCAGCCTCATTCACGCCCACTCTGCCCCTTTTTATGTTCTGCTGGCCTTATAACTTTTCTCAAACACACCAAGCATAGGCTTCCCGATTCACTTTGTTTTCACTGCCTTCCACCTTGAATAGCCTCTCCCATGTGTTTGTACTCTTACTCCCTTAGCTCACTGAGTATCTGCTCAGCCGTGGCCTCCTCTTAGCCATCTTGTCTATCTTGTTTATTTAATTGATATGTTTATTGTCATCTCCTTCTCCTGGACTATAAGCTCCATGAGAGCAGAAAATGTCTCTATCTTGTTCATCCCTGTGTTTTCCAGCACATAGTAGGTATTCAATACATTTTTGTTAAATGGAAGAAGTATCCACATGTAGTTAGAGCTGGGACCCCAAGGATCTAGTCTTCAAAGGCACAGGGATGCAGACACAGGGGGAAAAAAAGAGAAGTAAATACCTAAAACCTATATATATATATAAATTAGAACATTATCTCAGGCAAGGCAGAGGTCCAGTCACTGGAACTGAAGACCTTAGGTAGGACAGGACTAAGCGGAAGAAGAACTCAGGGATGTATCCTGAGAGGGACTCCTGTGAACCTATTTTAAGCCCCATGAATAAAGATAACTTTGGGGACTTCCCTGGTGGCACAGTGGTTATGAATCCGCCTGCCAATGCAGGGGACACGGGTTTGATCCCTGGTCTGGGAAGATCTCACATGCTGCGGAGCAACTAAGCCCGTGCACCACAACTACTGAGCCCGAATGCCACAACTACTGAAGCCCGCACACCTAGAGCCCGGGCTCCGCAACAAGAAAAGCCACCGCAATGAGAAGCCCGCGCATCACAACGAAGATTAGCCCCCGCTCGGCGCAACCAGAGAAAGCCCGCGCGCAGCAATGAAGACCCAACGCAGCCATAAATAAATTAAATAACTTTATATATATATAAAGATAACTTTGGTGCTTGAGCCTGAGACTGAGCAGAGCCTTCTGATGGACGACAAGAAGCTCCACCAGAGAGAAGAAGCCTGGTGGGAGGAGCACACCTTCAGACCATTGCTAGACAGAGTGTGAAATGCCATGTACATCTTTGACTTTTCTTCAGATGCAGGGCTCTGTGACTCAGTCTTGTAGTATTTTCTTTATTTCATACATAAACATTTTGCTGGAAGATCTCAGTAAGGTTGTGTATAAAGATGACAGGAAGCATCCAGCTCTGTTAATTGTGCCTCTTAGTGTGGCATAAGGACATTTGTCACTCCGGTGCACTTCTCTGTGCTTCCCACCCCAGATATTTCAGGAAATCCAGTTAATCTTCTGGGAAATTAACCAGCAGTAAGATTCTGTAGTCGTCCTAGTCTAGACTCTGATATTGATCATGGAACAGACAAATTGGAGGAAGGAGGTAAAGTGGCCTTCTTATGTCTTAGACTTAAGTGCAAATACTCAGTGGAGAGTGACCTTTAACAAATGCAAATCTACTTTAAAAAGCATCACATCTGTGACTCTTCAAAGTGTGTGCTAATGGTCAGCTAGATGTTCCCCTCTCAGCTTCCTCTGATTCATTTAAGAAAACTCCTGAGAGCCCACTAAAGGGTTTTATATGTTTCTCATTGATGTTTGCTTTTCAAATGTTTGTCAAGTTCAGACATTTGTATTGGTCCTATTAGTGTTTAAAGGATTCAAGCAGAGAAAATGACCCACAATAAATGGACCAAAATAGAGACTCCTAAAGACTATGTATGCTAAGCCCGACATGTTAAAGCCCCAGAAAACTTGAGTTCCCCCAAAACTGAGGTGTCAAAATGGCAGATGGGTTAAGCACCTGGACTTTGAATCTTAGCCCTGCCACGTACTCGTTGTACATCATTGACCCTTTTATTTAAATTCTATACATAGGAAATAATGCCACATCTACCTCACAGGTGTTATATACACATCTAGCATATAGGCATTCAACAAATAATAGTTATTTAATTAGAAATACTTATCAAACAACTGGTTCTAAATAAATCTAATATGTTCTATATCGAGACCACAGAACAATAATTACTGAAATGTATGAATCCTTATTTACTTATCATTTTATTGCCAATGCTAACCATTAAATTGCAGTCCTTCTTACTTGACTATGGTTTTAAGTCTTACAATAAATCACAGATATAAAGTATTAGAGTTGTAAAGACCTAAGAATCTTAGGGATCCTCAATCTAACCAGCCACAGAATGTTAACACTATTTCTTTAGTAAACCTGGGCAATGATAATCCTGTAATTACATGCAAAACCATACTGAGAGCCCAACAGACACCCAGACAAATTATTACATGATAAGGAACTGAAGGTAGACTTTTATTCCCTCAGAACAGATGAGAAGTACCTCCTATGACTTCCATATACAAGCTGGAGACTCACCACCAGGAGCCACTCAGAACACAGATTCTCTACAACATCTTACAGAAAGACCCAAATGAATTTTTTGGACAACCCAATATTTGAGAGCAGATTTCTCTTTCTCTGTGGTCTTCTTAACTCTTGCAAAAGGTCCCTCATTTCTTAAAGCCAATCTTTATGATTTCTAGACCAGTTGTACTCTTGCCCCACACCACCTACCATACTGGATGCTCACACTTGCACTTGCTCAAATTCATTGATGTCTCTTAGGCAGAACTGCCAACAGTATCCTCAGTTGTGGTGAGAAGATGTGTTAAGATGGACATCTATTCAATATATTTCCATTAATGGAATTCATGGCATCATCCTAAATGTTGGACTTTAATTTTCTAATTCACCTCTTTGGTTTCTTCCAAAACTTTAATTTTTAATGACATTTTGAATTGTATAATCTTTTTTTTTTTTTTTTTTTTTTTGGCGGTACGTGGGCCTGTCACTGTTTTGGCCTCTCCCGTTGCAGAGCACAGGCTCCGGACGCACAGGCTCAGCGGCCATGGCTCACGGGCCCAGCCGCTATGCGGCATGTGGGATCTTCCCGGACCGGGGCACGAACCCATGTCCCCTGCATCAGCAGGCAGACTCTCAACCACTGCGCCACCAGGGAAGCCCTGTATAATCTTTATATTTCATATTTCTCCCTTCTATGGTATCTCCTAAATAACAGACAAAACTACTAAATAGTTTTTAGTCCTCATTCTCTGCTTGAGACACTTCTCCCCTGTGACACTGAGCCACTATTAATATTCTTCAAGTATAGCCACTCAAACTTATTCCACAAGTCATCTGCCAATAATGTCATCCTGGGCAACACTTGTCAAAACGTCATCCATGGGGACATCAGAAGACACTTTACCAGAATTTCTTCCAAAGCATTATTCAAGTGAAAAGGTATTTGGATTGTATTTTTGGTTGAATTGTCATGTAACAGTCCTATATTCTCAGAATTTAATACTCATAAATCTTGGAGTCTTAGAAAAGTATTTTTATAGATTGCAACTTGGAATTCTCCAACAAATCCCATCCTAGGAGTTAAGGTAGATTAGATCAAAAGTTCTTAACGAATCCATGCATGAACCTCAAAAATTATAGTTCTCCTAGGATCCTATGCAACATATTAAATTATGTGTATTTTTCTTGGAATAAAGTCTCCAGCTTAGAAGAGTCGCATACACAAAAATTACCATTGAACAAGATTAAGTCTAATTAAAAATGCCCCAAATTTAAACTTGTCTTATTCCCACTATCTTTTCTATTTGTGCTCTGCATCAAGACACTTGCTACCCCACTTTTATTCTCCATTCCTTCCTGATGGCCCAAGATAGCCAAATGCACTCTGCTTACGCCTACAAGGATTACTGTGTTTTGAAACAGTGGCACATTTAAACACAGACACCTTCAAAGATTGAATTTAACATAAATAAAACTTTCTTGAGACAATCACAACTTCTTCCTGTGAATTAGTCTTCTGATATCTAGTGTTTATGAGAAGAAGGCATTTTTTTGTTGTTGAACATGAATCACGAGGACAAGAATGAAGACATGTGGAGGATTTTTTTAGAAAATAGGGAAAACCAAGTGAACTGATTCTGGCTAGGGTGCAATAAGCAAGACTAGTCCCTGAGTTAGTCCCTGGGGCTATGACACAAAACATTTGGGTGCTCAGGAAGGAAATGTCATTTTCTGGGAGATGGGTAAAGTCTACGTGGATGGCTAACTATAAATAGAGTGAGTAACCTGAGTCAATATCAGGGATTGGAAGACAGACAGAATCTCTCTTGTTCCTGTAGCACTTCCCAGCGTAATTTTAATTATATACACAATTTCATTTTAAACACTGACTTTAGACTCTAACTTGTTGAAAGACATGAACTCACTGTTGCTATATGAAGAAAAAGGCTCGACTTGGAAAGAGTGTAGGAAGGAGGAATACTGCTAGACAGGAAAGAATTTGTCTCAAGAATTAGAGACAAAGACAGAGACTCTACTCAGGGTTTCTGAGGTGAAAGAAGACCACTTTGTGGAAGGATTTCATAGCCCTGACATTTTTTTCTTTCCATGTGCTAGTTTGTGTACTGAGATGCACAGGATGAAAATCATGTTTATTCAGTGGAGGTACATCAAATTTGTATTTTACTCAACTCTCTAGAAAGACTTTTCTGACCACTTAGATTTAAATGCCCCTTTTGGTACTCCTATGTCATTGCAATCCAAGGTAGCAATTGCTAAGAAATGGTTGAGATCATTTCTATATGTTCTGATATATTAGAGGGAAAATCCACATTAGCTATAAAATTTAAAGAAAGGATAAATAAACACTTGTGGATTAGCACATAGCTTATTCCTTACTTACTGCATGGGTCTATGGAGATCTCTGGCTCTCCTGGGTAGCTCTCCTTTAAACAATGATTCAGTGATCCTAGCTCTTCATAACTTATGATGTCACTGTTTTCAGTATATGACTTCCACCGTTACCATAGAATGGGTGATTAGTCAGAAAGTTTTATGGTTCCTTTCCAAATGGTGTTCACCACTTCTGTTCACATGCCATCGTTCAAAAAGTAGTCACATAGATATATACCCATATGGTAGTTCTATTTTTAGTTTTTTGAGGAACATCCATACTGTTTTCCACTATGGCTACACTAGTACACATTTCCACCAACAGTGTACAAGGGTTCCTTTTTCTCCATATACTTGTTAACATTTGTTATGTGTGGTCTTTTTGACTCCAGCCATTCTGACAGGTGTAACCTTTACCAAGAAGGCAAAGGGCCTCTAGCCCACCCTCTATAGACTTGTATTCAAGCTGGAAAAACAAAAACAAAAACAAATTGTAGTTGTAAACTACTAAGATTTCAGCAGTGTTTGTTACCACAGCAAACCTTAGCCCATCCTGACTGCACATCTACCCAAAAGAAAAGCAACTTTAGGCTAATTAGCAATCCATGACATGTATGGTTTAGTAAGCATCACATGCGTAAGATCTCTTTGATTAGCAAATGCTCAAAGCCCATTCAGTTTGGCTCGTATAAGAGGATAGTGTTCACACACAGCTAGAGTGGGGTCACTGAGAATCATATTCTTTCTTTTTCCCTTTATAGCTCTTCTGCCTCCTATAGTGCTTTTATTCTCAGGAAGGCTCTTCTAATTTGGAGGGCAAGATGGCTTTAGGCTCATACTTTACCAGATTAGCAACTTCAGTGAAAAAGGAAAATCTCTTTCCTGATAGTTATAGGAAAAGTTGCAGGTATTTCTCTCACTGCCCTGTTGGGATCACATGCTTACCTCTAAAGCAGGGGTAGCCAGAAGGATACAGTCCTCTCATTAGCCAAGTTTGGATCAGGTCCCTACTCCAAGACTCAGGATTAGTTTCATCCCCATCCAAACTGCATGGACAGAGTATGGGAAAACATGACTCCCAGAGGAAAATTGGAATGTCATAATCAAGAAGATGAATGGACACTTGGGAGAAAATGCAAAAATGGTCACCAAAATGCATAATGCTTAAATAAGGGCACTGAACTTGGTTTTCTATAAGGTCTCTTCTAACTTTGTCTATGTCTCTGCTTTTCATTTCTTCAAAATTGTACGTTAATTTTTACAAACATGATAATTAGTCACTCTTTGTGATTAACTGTACTTAATAATAGCTACAGTTTAATGTTTCAGTATAATCAAATGGAAAACCATTTCATTCTCTTTTTTCTATTATTAGTCTCTTCTATACAGGCATTTTTCCACACCCAGTGGCATTATATCCTAACTGCAAGAAAAGTAGCTAGGGGTGACGTAAACCCTATTGTGAGCACTGGCTCCACAATCTCAAAGCTGTAAAGTGACCACAAACCACGTAGGGGCAATAAAGTTGGCCCCTTCTTTCTATTCAGGGCTACTGTGAGAATAAATGTTTGTAAACTCTTTAAACCCTTCAGAGAAAAGGTGCTATATAAATCCAAGTGATTATTCATACCATTATCCAACACAAATTGAACTTCCATCCCCTGGAGACTGTTTCATTGCTAATTTCGCTGACAGCAGTTGATAAAGTTGACGTTTGGTTTTAATGGCACTGGCTAACAAGCTGTCAGAAGGTTTCACAATCTTATCAAGTAATACATTAATTACAAATATTAAAAATTACTCTTGGAATTAACATAATCTACTTTGGACACTCCATTGAATTAATCTGATAGGATATGCCAAGTTTTGTTCTTTCCTTGTTACTCTAGGGAGACTTACATGGTCATTGGATATGGGAATGAATGCTTATAGAGTTCTGTACATTTGTGTGTGTGTGTGTGTGTGTGTTTGCTACATATGTACTTCTGATGATGAATGCTCAGCCTGCATCAGAGTAACTGGTATTTTGGCTTGATGCTTTGAACTTTTGAAAATACACACAAACCTGCATCACCCCGTTCTGCCCAGATCCCTGGAGAGCTTTCAGGTTTTGAGACTACTCCAATCGTTATTATGGAAAGAGTGTAGCATTTAGAAAAAACCTGAAGATGAAACCACAATAATTGCTTCTATTTACTGAGAGTCTCCTCTGGATTAGTGCTTTTCATAATTATTCATTTTATCCTTGCAACAACCCTTTAAAGATAATTTTATCAATTTAAACTCATACTTTCAAGTGACAGAAAACCCAGCTCAGACTGGCTCAAACAAGAAAGAAAGTTTATTAACTTGCCTGCAAATTCAGGGCAGAATCCAAGAGCCGTAGACATGGCTCAACCAAGGTCTCAAATGATATCCCTGGGGTCTTTTTCTCCATCTTCATCTTCTAGATAGACTCTGTTCTCAGAGTCCTTGTGGTGAATGTTAGCGCTTAGCTCAAACTCACAAACATAGCACTCAATCCAGCAGACAAGAGAATCTATTCGTTCCATCAGCTCAGAAAATATCTACCAGAATTCAATTTTCCTGGTTTCGATTGGCCAGACTTAGATCATGTGACCAGCTCTAAGCCAATCATCAAAGCCTGAGGGATGATGCTCTAGATTGTACTGATTGGCTTAGCCTTAATCTAGGTCACCTGTTTGTACCCTGGAGGGGAAAGACAGAGAGAAATTCATTCAAAGCCCAAGAACCAGGAGTGGGGTGGAATCGTACCATCAAAACAAAATTGTGATATTGTTGCCATAAGAGTGGAATGGGGGGAAAGAATGGATGCAAGGTAGTAATATCAATAAATATCCATTACAGATTGACACTGTCTTCGTTTTACCCAGGAGGAAACAGAGGCTCAGAGAAGCTAAGTGACTTACATGATATCATACATCTAATTAATGACAGGGCCAGAATTTGAAAAAAGCCCCTGTGTCTTAAAGTTAATGTTCACTGTTGCCTTCTGAGACACAGTGAAGCGATAGCCTATATGGGAAGCAGCATATCTTACTGAGCCTGAGAAAGTCAGATCCCAGGTGTCCACTTTCTTTGGGATAGAGAGAGCTAGAAAGCAGTGCCATCTGTAGTGCTGTTCATCTATACTGTATGCCAACCATGAAGCTAGCTCAGAAGGAGAATCAAAGAATTTGCATTCAGTGGAGTGGGAGGAAATTGGTATCTAATGCTCTGTCCGAATTCCTGTAACCTCCACCTTCCAGGGATGACTGGGAAGGTGGTGTATACACTA
The DNA here is from genome assembly GCF_963924675.1 of Phocoena phocoena. Lineage (NCBI taxonomy): Eukaryota > Metazoa > Chordata > Mammalia > Artiodactyla > Phocoenidae > Phocoena > Phocoena phocoena. The sequence continues at coordinate 69,131,233 of NC_089235.1, read as the reverse complement.
TACTGCTATAGAAAAAATTTATTTTCAGGAATGTGTTTTACCAGGAATACATTTTTCACATCCTTTAGCATATTGAGAATGTTCAAAAAGGCCTCATAATCACTATCATCAAAGTATATTGTAATTACCCATCCTTAAACAGACCAAGGGACCTTGGTAATGAATTCATTCAAATCTCTTAATGCACATGGATTTGTACTACAACTATCCTCACACTCGGGAGCTAATATATGTGACAGTTCTTTGTAAAATAGAGAGTCTTCTACACATGAATGTGATTATCATTCCTAAGATTACAACTTTAGACCCCCCAAAATGATGCTATAAACAAATATGTTTAAGATAAAGTAAGCAAAAACAAATTAAATGAATTCAAGTCATTTAATAATACTAGTGTTGGGAATGTCCAATAATTATACCAATGCAAATAAGAACTTTACAGAACAGAGTAGTACGAATTTATGTAGATTTAGGACTGAACATTCAAAGGTATGCTATAACCAAATATCTGAAGCACATTTCTGGAAAAGGGTAGATGAACAGAAAAAGTGGTCAGTGAGGTGTTTAGTGAAGAGAGGATGGTTATTGAAAGCAGTAGCTATATTGTTACTAATTTGACTAATACCAAGATGATATAGCTGTTGCTGACTCTCCCAGTGGCAAATCCGTTCTGACTAACTTCCTGTCAGCCAAGCCAGCCAAGGTCTCTCTTCTATGGAGACTTCACTGTGCCATAGCGGATTTGCAGGCAAACTGTCTCCAGCTAAAACAGAGAAGGTTGACTGTTCTCTCTTGTAGGGCCTTAATGTCAGTTGCGTGAAATCTAAAGAAATAATCTGTTGTGATTAGAACACATAATTAGAAACTGATATAGCAGGGACTTTTATATGTAATTATTCATACGTTTACTCAGTAAACACTATTTGAGCGGCTAGGAAGCACTGACACCGTGGTGAGTTCTGGAAAGCCCTGAGGTGTGGACATTGCTGCTCTAGCATGCATGCGATTATGTTAAAGAAAGACGTGTTTTTTAAATCAATATCTGATAAGTGCTTTGACCGACATAGGAACAGAGAAAGACGGGAACATGGAGAAGGGAACCGTTTGGTTGCACAGGAAATAAACAGGTTTGGCTGGCCTTGACTTTCTTTCAGGATGAGTCATAGTTTGCCGCCTAAATAGACTACTTGGACTAAACCTCTCACTTAATTCTAATTTTCAGTACAGCCCACTGCTTCCAACCCAGTTTTGCTGAGCTCTCTAAATTCCGGACACACTACTATCTACCGACTCTTCTCACTTCCTCAGATACAATGAGGTGATGTGATGAATTGAGCCTGATAGCCTTGGGCTTGACTTTTGTTCATGTCACTACCGATATACCCTTGAGCCAAAAGAGTAAACCTCTCTTTAGTAGTTCTCGGACTTCCCCGGTGGCACAGTGGTTAAGAATCCGCTTGCCAGTGCAGGGCACACGGGTTCAAGCCCTGGTCCGGGATGAGAAAGTCCGTGCACAGAAACGAAGACCCAAAGCAGCCATAAATAAATAAATAAAAATCGCTTTAAAAAAAACCCTCTCTTTAGTAGTTCTGCATCAAATGAGGCTTCCAGGAATGGATGTTGAGACAGAGTTACAAGTGCAAGAGGCTTATGGAGTGGGTGGTGGGAAGAAGCCTGTGAATGGTAACAAGGGGAGGAAGTAGGACAGGGCAGGGAGATCCTGAGACTGCAATGCAGATCTGACAAAGTCTCAGCCAACCCCTCAGAGAGCACCAGAGTAAAGACTACCTGTTAGAGCACGGACATCCCTCCACAAGCCACCACTGGGCAAAAATGGTTAGGTCCTAATGCCCCAGGAGTACAGCCTTGCTCAAATGCCCTGGCCAATCCAAGGGTTCTATAGCTAGAGTGTGTCATCTGACGTCACTCCCCACAAATAAAGAGCAAGTTCTTGACTGAAGAGCTATCTCAGCCCTGCACCTCAGTGGTGGCCGCCGATTCTCAAAGACTTGGTATAGCGCCAACTTCTCTCTAGTGATCACTGAGTTAGCATACAGATGGTTATGCTTCACAGTGACTGGAAATTTGACTCTAAATCTATCAATAACCCATAAGACAGGTTAAGCAACCTCAACTACTCCACATTTTAAACAGCTGAAATTAGTTAAGGTGTCAAAAAAAAAAAAGATCTATGACCACCAAATGTCATTTGTTCGTATGCACAGACACAAAATGATCCTAGTTTTCACAACAAGCTATTATTTCGAGACCTGTGTAGGCAATCATGAGAATGTTTATTGTGTGAATAAATTACAGCTTATCATATCACATAGTGGAGAGAGACAGGGCAGCAACAGGCAACAGTGGAGAAGGAACGTATTTACAGTCAAAGCTAGGTCTGAATCCCAAACCTGCCATGAAAGGCTATATGTCTCCAGGAAAAATTACATAGTTTATTTGAACGCCAGTTTTCCTCACCTGTAAAATAGAGTTAATAATACACATCTCACGGCCTGTGCGTATAGTGGAAGAATCTCTATGATGGATTAAACAAGCGTGTGTTGATTCCTAAGGACCCCTGGTTGTTCCTGACTGTTCTGCAGCCATTTTCTACGTAACGATGCTTGGAAGGAAGACATCACTGTCAAGCTCTGAGTTCCAAAATAAAGTGCTGTTTGCTTAAGTCTACAGGGAGATAATAACCTTGAAACCCAGACTGATTCAAGAAAAAGAAAACGGTGTCTCAGAACTCACACAGTTTTTTTTTTTTTCTTGCTTTTTTCTCTCTCTTATTTATGTCTTTAATATGTAAGGACCTGGAACTTGGAGGAGTCACTGTATGGAAATCACAGAGAGGGGAGAATAAAGGACAAGACGTGGGGGAAGCCACACTTTAAAAGGAGAAGAAATGCTCTCCTGATTACACAAAGTAACTTGGAAAAATTTAGAATGAATGAGACCAGATGCTCCCTGGCTCTCTAAGAAGGGAGCTAGGACAATCCACCCACGCCGGGACTGGGTGCGGTGACTGAAACTCAGGATTGTGAGTAGAGATCCAAAGACGCAAGGCCCAGAGATGGTGTTGTCTCTCTATAGTTACTACCTCCAAGGTCCAGCATGATCCCTTGTGGATATTTAGCTTTACCCACAACTTTATAAGTAGTAACTTTATTAGACTCTACATACATTATCCTAATTTCCACATACCATCTGTTTTCTGCTGGGAATACTGCTTTTACAGATGTTAATATCATAATGTCAGAAGATCACACCTACCTTGGAAGATGATAGAAACCAAAGGCTTTTCTTAGATCACGAGATAACAAAGAGGTTAGAATTGTTTTGGAAAATAGAAATGCATACTGAAATATCCTAGTTTCTTTGTCAGACCGAGTTCTGACAAATATGACAGAACTTTTTAAATAAAAAAAATAAAAGTCATATTCATTTTCAAATTCAAAGTTAAAAAAAATAATAATTTCTTTAAAAATAGGTTTCTTTTCCTGTTTCCTTCCCAAATAGTTCAATGCAAAATGATTCGGTGGGGCTGAGTAAGGCAGGTATCTGTGGGTGGAAGAGGCAGATCAAGGTAGCCCAGCACAGGAGTTAGAGTCTGAGCAGAGTAAGCAGAGTATCTGCCTGGCAGGGCTGCCCAGCACAGAGGATGGGAGCCCAATCAGGTGTTGGAGGGAACCCCAGGGGAGGGGCAGCCTGCCAAGGATGTCAGAGTCCGACTGGCCTCTGGAAGGTATTTGTGTGGGAGTGTTACCCCGCGGGGTTACTGGAGCCTGAACAGGGTAAGAGGAACCTACACGTAGGGGGATGGTGGTATGGGCAATCAGGTATAGGATGTCAGAGCCCAGGAAGGGTGAGGAAACATTGATGTTGAGGGCATCCCAGCACAGTGTCAGAGCCTGAGAAGGCAGGGGAGGGTTTCTACGTGGGGGAAGAGGTTGGCCCAATGCAGGGCACCAGAGCCTGGGCAGGGGGAAGAAGGTATCCATACAAGGGAATGGCAGCAGCAGCCCAGCCTGGGAGATTGGAGCTCAAGCGAGGAGAGGGAGGCATCTATGCAGCAGAGAGAGGAATAGAAATGTAGGCAGAGAGGTGTGTCATAACCTGGGCAGGTGAGGAGGGTCCCCAGGAGGGATTGGGGCTTGGCTGTGACAGGGGTCCACTGGAGGGTATGAGAGCCCAAGTAGGGTGAACAGATGATCTTTGCAAAAGTGAAGGGCGGCCCCTGTGGCAAGGGATGGTTTACATGCAGAGAGAATGATCAAATAAGTAAATGCATTAAGGGTAATGGATTCGAGATTCTCACTATTAATAATAGAAAGAGAGTTCTAAATATAAAAATAGAGGAAACCAGAATGAACCCTGGAGTGTCAAATTGGAATTGGAGGTGCTGATATAATCTCATGGTTTTTAATATATAAATAGATGAACACAGCAATGAGGATGATGTAAATGTGTATGTGTGTATTTCTAGAGTATGTGCATATATTCCCTATCTCTGTCCACAGAAAGGACCTAAGAGCTGAGTCATCCCAATAGCAATGATCAAACATAGCAGTTGCATCTTGGTTTCTAAATAGTACTGTTTGCCAGTAAAAGGAGTCAGAGTTACTTGGAGAAATGGCTGAATCTAGGGCTGAGACAGGGACAGTACAGAATGAGCCAGGAACACCTTTTTTTTGGCCAGTATAAAGAAGTATGCAAAGATGGATGGGAACATATCAAGAGGACACATGTGCCAACCTAGAAGAGCTCCCATTTGTCAAATCACAGACAATTAGAGCATCAAGAAATAATAAGAGTAATGGACTATGACCTATTGAATAAAAGAAAAATCCAAGTGTCTACACTGATGTAAGTATATCAATGAATAAATTGAAAGGTTGATGAATAATGGGATATTTACATAGTTTCATACATAATACCTCCCTTCAAAACACTCATTAACCACAAAGGAAAGAGGAATAATTTTACAATGGAGAAGACCGATAGAGTCCACTTAATCAAGTGGTCAATGTTAATATCCCTAGTAACAGGACAAGTGGAAATGATGTGTGACCTGACAGGAAACAAGAAGAAGGACACAGCACCAGTTCAATAGTATTCCTACCAAAGGTGCATATCATGAATCTACTGACAAAGAAACGGCAGACCAACCCATATCAAGGGACATACTACAAAATAACTGGCTGGTAACATTTCAAAAATATCAAGGTCATTAAAGTGCAAGGAAGACTGAGAAATTGTTCCAAGCTGAAATAAACTAGAGACATGCTATCTAAAAACAACTATTGTAGAACACTTGGAGAAACTTAATTGGGGCTTGAGGATTAGAGAGCAGTAATGTATCAATGTTACCTTCTGATTTTGACAGCTATTTTGTGATCATAGAGAAGAATGTTCTTATGTACAGAAAATAAACATTGAATGATTTGAGGGTGATGGGACATCATGTTGGCAAATTACTCTCAAATGGCTTCGGGGGGGGAAGGGAAGTTCTTTATGCTGTACTTCCAAGTTTTATTTAAACTTGATATTGTCTGGAAATCACTCTGAAAAAGTTATTGGAAGATTTCATCACAATCTAGCACTAAGTCTACTACCCCTCAGTCGTTTTGAATATGCAAACTTTGTCCTTAATGAGTATTTTTGCCTTTTTTAGCTCCTTCAGCAAAAAGAACTCAGATCCATTCTTAGGAAGATAATCTGGGTCATATAATTTATAGGGTAACAGTTGGTAACATGACAACCCCAGTGAGATTTCTCTCTCTTTTTTTAGCTAACCACTTCTACTTAGAAATAAAACTTTAAATATTCTGCTCTGACCTTTTTGCCTCGGAGGAGAGTTTAATTACCTGCCCAGTTTACATAAATTATGCTGCCTGTTTGTCTAAAATTGAATCCTGGGCAGAGATCAATATGGCCTCAGAAAAGCCAGAGCAAATGACTTCTCTCAAATGCCATCAAAGGTCACCAGAACCTTTCCTGCTTGGATGCGGACACATTCTGTTCGACAACCTGGAGCGTGTCACAGGCCTGCTGCCTGCTGCCTTGGGTACCAACAACAAGAGCATGATTGATCATCAGTTAGAGGACACTGGGTACAAACTCCCTCAGGAGTCAGCTCTGTGGAATTAATTGAACACCATGATGAGTCCGATTCATCATTCTCCAAAAAGAAAGGGGAAAATGGCACAGAACACACCCAGAGCTTGATGCATGAGGTTTCATGGAGCTTAACTGCAATTTAGATTCAAGATCCTGACGGTCACGGACAGTGCGTGTGCTATTTGGTCGCAGATGTACAAAATAATCCAGGCAAAAAGTACCTTTCAATCTCTTCATTCTTCTTCCTCTTAGGAAGGAGTTACTGGTGACGGCCAACTATGTGTCTGGCTCTATTCAAATAATCACATTATAAAATATCTCACGGTAGAGGTATAAATAAAGTGTAAAATGATTTTAGACAGCAATAGAATTTTCATCTGGGAGATTCAGAGAAAGCTTCATAGAGGGTATAATGTTTGATTGGTAACTAGAAGAAGGGATATAACTGTAACGAATATTTGGAAAATGAATGCAAGAGGAAATAGCAAGAGCAATGTGACAGGAACTGTGTAAATTTGAAGCCCAGGAATTACTTCAGTACAACCAGAGCCACAGGGAAATAGTATTGGAAAGAGAGAACAGCTCATGGATGCTGAAGTAGGAGCCTAAGAAAAAATATGCATGTAGTGTAAAGCCAGAGGGAGAAGAATCAACAAAGAAGAAACAGAAACATGTAGAAAAGTTGGAGATTTCCATTAGCTTAAAGACAAAAGAAGGAGAGGAAAAAGTGCTGAACAAGGTCAAAATGTACACAGTGGTCAAGATAGTAGAACTGAGAAACCACCGATAATGTGATAGCAAGAGCAATTCCAGCCTCAAAAAACATGGAGAACATCAGATCTCAAGGGAAAGGAAGAAACTGTATTGAAAGTCAATGTAGTAGGTGTGAATTGACTTTTCTCATAGTTTGGTGGTGAATGGAGGTAGGATGGAAGTAAAGATAGAAATGCAAAGAGAAAGAAGAAAAAGAGAGGTAAGGGGATTGATCTGCTAATGAAAAGCAAACCATCGTGGTAGGCAGAAAGGTTGGCTGCAACATAGAGAGATTGGTGCTCTAAGGAAAATAGCTGATAACTGTTATATCAAGTTCTCAAGGGGGTGATGACAGGAGATAGAATTGAAAGTGTAAGAGTATCTCTTCCAGCAGAAGAAGGAAAGAAATGATAAGAAATTTTAAGATAGGTATGATGATGAGCGTTTGTGGAAAAGAGATGAAAAAATCCAAACTATGTGGCTTTACAATTTTATATACATTAACAGGTGAGATAAATGTGCAAGAAGAAAAGGAGGTGTAAGTAAGGAGAGGTGATTTGTGGGATACACAATCAATTGTGAATAGCAACTCTTGTGGGGGCACAGATTTCAATCAAATGCAGAAAGCTTTTGTGTTAATAGAAGAACGAACCATATTAGGGAAGGATAAGGTAATTATTGTAAATTACTGTAACAAAAAGAACGCAGAGAATTCACTGGCTTACAGAACAAGATGTCCATTTCTTTCTTATGCCCAGGGTGGGGTATCCAGGTTATCTGTGGCTCTTGCCTACTCAGCCACTTAAAAACCTAGGTTTGCAATGGCTTTGTCATGTTCAACATATGACTTCCAAGTTTGCTCTGTGTCACCATCTCAGTAGAAAAGATCTTAGAAGAATTTGCATGGGAGGTTTTATGTCCAGACCTGGAGGTGGAACACATCATTTCTGCTCATATTCCATTAGCTAGAAGCCAGTTCCATGGCCGACCTGATGTGGGTGAACAGCTAGTAGGCTCTGTGGAGAGATCTATGACTCTATGCTAAGAGATCAGGACCCATGATAATATGCCAGATCTCCTAAAGCTTAGAAAGTTCTTCCACAAAGACAGACAATACTAAATTATTCATGATATAAGCTTCAAAGTTTGTAGAACATCAAGGGCCACAGGCTTGCTGGAGCTCTCCTTGGTGCTGAACCCTGTATAGCTGCCTGGATCTCTCCAATATAAATAAGATTCCCACAGAAAAGGGTAAGGAGCAACATGGTACATAGACCTTGAGGTGATACATTAAAATTAATATTGTTGCTCATACAGAAATTTTCATTGAACACTTTGTTGGTCCACTTGATGAGAATGATTGAATGAAGGAGTGAAAAGAGCCTTGGACTGAGAATTAAATAATCCGGGATATAGTCCAGATGTTGTCACTAATTCTCCAATGATCTAGCCAAGTCACTTCTTTCTTCTGCTTCTCAATTTTCCCTCTTTTACATGCTGCTAATGGGCTCAGTGGATCTTGTAAACTTTCCTAGTTCAAAAATAAATGTGTAGTAAGTCCTTTTAGAGTTGACAATGTTTTCTTGCCTCTGTATCTCATGAAGGAAGAGCCCCAAGTAAGTGTTCAGCTGTAAGGCATTCTCAAACACTGATGTCTGGAATACAAGTTATAACTCCTTTGTGGAGGGTAGTTTCAAGAGCCTTAAGTAAGCTCATGCTGAAGGAAATACAAGAAACCTTGGTGTCTGCAGAGAATTATATATAATTACATATAATAGAGAAAATTAAAAGCAATCAAAATGTCCAAGCTCAGTAGGAATATTAAATACAAGGAATATATGCTGTCGTTAAAAATAGGAGTTTTAAGGTTTAGTTAACATAATGAATATTGAGGAGTCATTAAAATGTTTGGTTAATTATTTAAGATAATAGAAGTATGCCAGAAGTCTCATCTCTAAAAATGTCAGCCCCTCCCAATGCTCTCTTGCATTTCCCCTTAGCTCCTATTACCACCTGAAATCTATACATTCTGCGAATCATGTTTATTTTTGTCTCTCCAAACTGGGATGTATGCTTCATGAGGGCGGTAATATTTTTGTCTCTTTCGCCCCTTGTTGTAACCCGCATTTCCTAGGAAATTACTTGGAAGAGGGCTCCTATTCAATAGCTCTTTGCTGAATGAATAATTTCGTGTCAAGTGAAAACGCAGATAAACTTAGATACAGAGCATGACGCTTCTAACTTTATAAAGTTAACACATATGTATATTTGAGTCCGAATATGTCTTGGCTATTTATCATAAGTTTGTTTTGTCTTGAAATGCAAAAGTAAAAAAGAGGTATAAAAGACACTCATTTGGGGGCTTCCCTGGTGGTGCAGTGGTTGAGGGTCCACCTGCCGATGCAGGGGACACATGTTCGTGCCCCGGTCCGGGAGGATCCCACGTGCCGCGGAGTGGCTGGGCCCGTGAGCCATGGCCACTGAGCCTGCGTGTCCGGAGCCTGTGCTCCGCAACGGGAGAGGCCACAGCAGTGAGAGGCCCGCGTACCACAAAAAATAATAAAATCAAACAGAAAACAAACAAACAAAAAACCCTCAACAGCTTACCTTCACACTCAGAATAAAATCCAAACTCCTTATAAACTATTAACTAAAGACTCTGGACAAATCCCCCAACTTCATCTCTTGCCCTCCCACTTTCACCTCACTTTATTGTACTTTTTCCCTTGTCCTCAAAACACAAGATCTTAGGTTTCTCTCACACCTTTGTACTGATTTCCCCCTGCCTGAAGTGCTTTTCTTCAGATTATTTCAAGCTGGCTGCTTCTCATTCTCTAAGCCTCTAATCAATATCACTTCTTAGAGGTTTCTAGGACCACCCATCTATGCCAGTTCCATGTGAGTCACTGCCTTCCTACTGCCTCAGTCATTGAAGTTAAACATTTATCTTTGTCTGAAATTGTGCACTTATTGTGTGTACCTGTCTCTTCCTCTAAAAATTAAGCTTCCTGGGGGCAGGAAAATTATCTGCCTTCTCTATATTACAAGACCTAGCATGGATATATATATAGACTTACTCAACAGCTATTGTTCAGTGAATGAATCAATGATTCTGACCTTTGCTCATAACTGCTCCAAGGTGTAGTGTTTCTCCTACTCCATCCTTAGTATCTTCCATTCCCATTCCTGCTGATTAACCTCATTTTGGATCTTTGACCTTACTTTCATAAGAGTTTTTCAGTCTTATTGAGGTATAATTGACAAATCAAATTATAATATATTTAAAGTATACATCATGATGATTTAATATACATACACATGTGAAAGGATTTCTCCAATCTAGTTAATTATCATATCCATCACCTTACATATTTATCTTTTTACATTTTGGGTGAGAACGTTTAAATTCTACTCTGTTAGCAATTTCAGTTACACAGTACAGTATTATCAACAATAGTCACCATATTATATTCAATACATTGGATCCTCAGACCTTATTCATCTTGTAACTGAAAGTTTGTTCCCTTTTACCAAACTCTCCCTATTTCTCTGATCCTCCAGCCCCTGGCAACCATTCTTCTATTCTCTGTTTCTTTGAGTTTCACTTTGTTTTTTTTAATTCCACATATAAGTGATACCATGCAGTATTTGTCTTTTCTCTGTCTAGCTTATTTCACTTATGCATAATGCCCTCAAGGTCCATCCATGTTGTTGCAAATGGCAAGATTTCCTTCTTTCTCTGAAGGCTGAATAGTATTCATATATGTATGTATAAAACATCTTTATTCATTCACTCATTCATGGGTACTTAGGTTGTTTCCATATCTTGGCTACCATGAATAATGATGCAATGAACATGGTAGTGCAGATAACTCTTCAATATCTAGCTTTCAATACTTTTGGATATATACCCAGAAGTGGAGTTGCTTGATCACATGGTGATTCTATTTTTAAGTTTTTGAGGAAGCTTCATACTGTTTTCCATCGTAGCTGCACCAATTTACATTCCCACCAAGAATGCACAAATGTTCCTTGTTCTCTGAATCCTTGCCAACACTTGCTATCTTTTGTCTTTTTGATGACAGCCATTCTAACACCTGTGAGGTGATATCTCATTGCAGTTTTGACTTGCATTTCCATGATGATTAGTAATAATGAGCACCTTTTTGTGTATCTATTGGCCATTTGTGTGTCTTCTTTGGAAAAATGTCTATTCGGTTCCTTTGCCCATTTTTTAATCAGATGGATTGGTGGGGTGGGGGGTGCTACTGAGTTGTATGAATTCTTTGTGTATGTTGAATATTAATCCCTTATCAAATATATGATTTGCAAATAATTTCTCTGGTTTCTCTTCAAATCATATAAATCTTCCACTTTTTACTTTCATAAGATTTTGAAGCAAGGCTTGGACTTCAAATGATAACAGTATGGGTAAAGATATGAGCAGAGGACATTCCAGGATGAGGACATGTATGAGAAAAGGGATAGAGAAAGGTAAGGAATTTGATGATGTTCATTAAAAGCTATTGTAAAGTCTATAGTCATCACATTAATCAGAACTCTTGTGTTAATAAGGGACAGTGTTTTAAGCCAAAAAGGAAATTTATTACCTCATCTTACAAGAAAATTCAAGCATTGGCTTCAGGCATTGGTGCATCCAGGTGATCAAAGAATGTTATCAGAAATATTTTTCTTTAACCTTTCATACTGTTTCTTTTGTGTCGGCATTTTTTCAAGTAATCTTTCCTTCAGGCAAAAATGACCACCAATAATTTCATCTTAAATCCTAATAGCTTAACAATATAAATAAATTGATATCAATTCTTTCCTAATAGCTACAGAAAAATTTCAAAAGGTTTCTGCTAGTCAGGTGTACTAGTTAACCTATTGCTTCCTAACCAGTAACCCTAAAACTCATCATTTAGGACAAAGATATTTTATTATTGCTCATGAGTCTGCAGGTGGGACTAGTGGTTCTGATAGTCTCGGTGGGGCTCATTGGTGCATCTGAAGTCAGCTGTGGGACAGTTGGCTGCTGATCTCGTCTGGGCTCTCAACTTGTTTGGGCAACGGCAGACTGGCTGTTCTAGAGTAACGTTAGCTAGAACAACCAGGCTCTCCTCCTGTGTCTCTCACCCTCCAAAAACTTAGCTCAGCCTTTTCTCGTGGCAGTTGCATGGTTCTAAGAGAGAGGGTGGAAATACACAAGTCAAATTGAAGTCAATACTTAGAATTGGTACATTACTCCTGCTGCAATGTATTTGCCCCGTTAAGTCACAAATCCAGTCCATATTGAAAGGACTGGGAGGAACTTCATGGGAAGAGGTTTAAAGTCACATTGCAAGGGCATGGATACAGGGAAGGTGAAAAATTGAGATCATTTTTACAATCAATCCCATACTGGACTTAGGTCAGAGTCTTATCCTTAAATTAGTTCCTATGAACCAGGTGTGAACAGAAAGCTTAGCAGTAATGCTTTCTAAGGGAAAAGTGAAGGGTTGTTCCCATAAGAAGTGATGATTAGAAAGCGAACTCAGCCGTTTTCCACTACATGGGATATACAAGCAGGAAGTCAGTTTGTCATAGTGTTTTAGAGCATAAGGTTTTGATTCAGACTGTTGATATTGGAATCATAACCCTGCCACTTCCTCTGTGTGTTTAAAACATTACCTAACTTCCCATAACCCAGTTTTCTCATCTGTAGGATAGAAATAATCACAGTTCTTCTCTCTTGGAGGTCTTTTAAGGATTAAATCAGACAATACAAGTTAAGTGCTTTCAAGGGAACCTGGTACTTAGTAAATGTTCACTAAATCTTAGCTGTTTTGTATTATTATTTGGCAAAAGTCAAGTTGTGAAATATTATGACAAAAAGAGCCACCTATCAGGAACATGATTTAAAGGAGAAAGCTTGACTTTCTTTACAATGATGGAGTGAGATTCCTCCCTTTCATTTCCACTATACTTGCCTTACTGAATTCAGTTTCTAGTATCATATTAGAGCCCCAGGGGGAAAATACCCTTCCATAAAGAAATTTAGGTAAATTTCAGGCTTACGGAAACAAAAGCTATAAATATGAGTTTGTGGCAAGGACACAAAACTGTGTCAGCACGGTTCCAGGGTAGTATGGAGTTCATCATCAATTATTAAACAAGGTCAATATTTGTGGCACAGAGAAGCCTTTTAGCATATATTATTTATGCAGATGGTTGTAATAGGTTCTCCATCCTTGAATAGGGAGATTTGAGAGTGGAATACTATTAACAAGAAAACTACTTGGCACAGGAAATAGGATATCTTCTTTTCCAGGAAATAGTTTCTCTCACTCTCTCTTCACTATCTTATTTCTACAAAAGGAAAGAATCTCTAATAAATCTGTAATTACTATGCTTCTCCATGCCTTATATTATGGAGAAGGTGTATAGGGAAGGAAGAAGAAGGTTCTAGGAAAAAAATAATATTGGTTCTGGCCCTCAGGAAGCCTACAATCTGGCTGAGTAAATATAGTTTCAAGTATGAAGCAGGACAATGGTCTATATTAACAAATGCTGTAACATGGAATAGAGACAGATATTTAGGGGTTAAGTTCAGACAAGAGGTGATCAGCGTGAGCTAAAAAATCATGATGGGCGTAACAGGGGATGGCATTTCCCCCGAAGTGTGATTGGGAGGCAATGAATCCCACCCATTCAATAAACAGAGACTAGCACAGGACAATGTGAGATCATGTCCCTACGGTCCATGGGAAGAGCATGCATTGTGATAGTCCATTGACAACCAGAGAGGTTAGAAAACATACAGGGCTTTTAATGGTTACCTGTTAAATGACCTGATGGGGAATTAGTTCTGAATGTCAAAAGATTAGTGTCCTTAAAAATGAGCAAAAAGAAGAGGCAAGGGGCAGAAATCAGAGCTCACAGAGACTGGAACCAGCTACATTGGACTCTCCCTCTCAATCCCTGCCCCTGCCCCACTTTGTTTGACTTCATCGATCCTCAGTATCCCCATCTGTAAAATGGAAATTGCAATAGTAGCTACTGCATATGGTTACCATGAAATCTAAGTAAAGTGGTTAACACAGTGCCTGCCACAAAATGATGATTCAATAAATGTTAGCGCTATTAACTTCTCTTATTATAGGTGTAATTTGGGAAGTCATAGTCAGAATGTTAGAGCTGGAAAAAATATGACACGCCATCCAACCTAACTCAGTATAATCTAGAGGTATGAAGTTCTCTTCTAACCATCTTGCTTCTGAAGACAAGGTGGAAATTCAACCAAGTTGACTGCGAGTTTTTTTTATTTGCATTTATCTATTGATTTCCTCCATAGAGGGCTTTTATGAGACCAACTTAATACAGCATGTTTCCCCATTTTCATCAAGGATTATAACCAAGGTCAATCTATATAGAGATGGGCTTTCAGCAGAAACAGTGATTTCATCATGCTCAATGAGTTTCATCGAAAAACTCTTCCGGATAATGATGAGAGTAAAATACGCCCAGGTTCCCCTTTTGTTCCTTTATTAATGAATTTGAGGCCACAGAAACTCAATAAAAGTGACAGAGAAGCCCAATTTTCCATTAATAAAAGACCATACCCAGAGCAGGGTACTACTCTCTACTGCATTTGTACTATGTGTAGTAGAAGTGGTTCATCTGAGTGGCGGCATGCAATTTGAGCTCAGTTGCTCCAGGATTTCATTGGCTTCACTCTGGTCTTGGCTCGGTCCCTTCCTGGCCTCCACTTTTGACCAAATTCAAACCCTCTTGCCTAGACTATCGAGAGAGCCCCATAGCTGGTTTTCCTACCTGCTCTCTCTTCCTATCACCAATCCGTTCTCCGCAGGGCTGACCAAAATATCTTTCTCAAGCACAGACCTGCAAATTCCCTACTTTTTAAAAGATGCTCGCTGGCTCCCCACTTCACCTCTTAGCTTTTGTTGCCGCTGCTGCTGTTGCTATTATTGCCATTAGAATCACCGTCATCATCGTCATCACGATGATTATCATTTCCGGGTAAAATCCAAACTCCTTTAAATACAATTCAGGATCTTCAAAGTCAGCCACTGTTTCCAGCTTTATATCAATTAAGATAACTACCGTTTATTGAAAGTTAATACATCACAGGTCCTGCGCTCAGTGGTTTACTTTCATTGTCTCATTTCATTCTTACAACAATCCTGAAAGGTAGTTTTGTCACACCCATTTATCAGATGAGGACACTGAGGCTAGGAAAAGTAATGTATCTTGCTTAAGGTCACACAGTCAATAAGCAGCAGTCAGAATTCAAACCCTGATTTGTTTCACTCCCAAACCCAGGCTGTTAACCACCATTCTCTCAGCCTCATCTCTGATCACCTCTCCCACACTCCCATCTCATGCACACCTGACTGCTGGCCCCTCTAATGAAAACTGATCCCGCAAATCTTTCAGGCCTTTGCACATACTTTTGCTTCTCCACGGAATGCTGGAACATCCTCCAACACATCACAGCAAGGGAGCCACCTCAAATGTCACTCTAGCAGATGCTGTGAGCCTCTGGCCCAGTGTCCATGTACAGCACTGGGTACACTCATCTGTCAGGGGCTGCAGGCACTGGATGCTAAAGCTAACCACTCATAGCTCCCTTCCCCGAAAGATTGCCCTCGTCTTTCCTAGAGATGTCCAGGATGTGACCACACAGACATACACCCACTCAGGGCAAATGACTGACTGATGAAGGGAAATAAAAACTCAGGCCCCTTGCGTTAGGTAGGACAACCTCTGTGGTGCAATTTGAAAGCGCATCTTGGCATAGGTCCTTGCCCTGTCCTATCCTACTTCCCTTACTACTTGGCTCCTCTAAGAGTACACCCTAAATTAATCCCCATCTCAGGCTGTGCTTCTAGTGAACGGACTTAAGCCAGGCTCTTCCTCTGCGATGCCATTACCTCCCCAGAAAGACTTTATATTTTCAGCATCAATGTTCATAGAACATATTTCCATTATGGCATTTAGCATCGCATTTAACACCGTTCTGATAAAATTGTACTGAAAGCCCTTCTCCTTCGATAGATCTTTGGTTCTTCTAGGTGAAAGACTGTGCCTTTTGAAGCTCTGTACCCTCACACAGTGACAAACATTCAGGAGGCAGGCACTCCATTTCCTCCAGCTCACAGGAAACTCTCCGCCCTGCCTGTCAGACTGGAAGGACCCTGATCCAGAGACTTGGCTGTTACTCTGTCTGTCCCATCTCCCAGCCCTCCTTCCCCACGACCCAGGCTCACATTATCAAGTTATGTTTAATTAATCTATTTTAGGGTCAGCTTTGCTTCTGCTTTCTCATCCACAGACCCTCACCTGTCTGTCCAATTGCCCCACCTCTGTTTAATCTTCCTCTCTCCTTTACTTCTCAGACTTCACAGAAGTCCAGAATTTAGGAGTACAAATCATCTTAGCAGAGCCAGTCCCTTGGCTGGATGCAAATGTAAGACCTCTTTGATTTATGAATGTCATGCTCTTCAGAGGGAGGGAGAAATGTCCCATTAAATGATATCCATCTCCCCAATCCCATTAATAAGCTAATTAAAAAAGTTAAAGAGAGCTTCCCCGGTGGCACAGTGGTTGAGAGTCCGCCTGCTGATGCAGGGGACGCGGGTTCGTGCTCCGGTCCGGGAAGATCCCACATGCCGCGGAATGGCTGGGCCCCCGTGAGCCATGGCCGCTGAGCCTGCGCATCCGGAGCCTGTGCTCCGCAACGGTAGAAGCCATAACAGTGAGAGGCCCGCGTACCGCAAAAAAAAAGTTAAAGAGAAGTTCATGGAGAATAGATTGGCTTCTGTAACAGTATGTTGGCTAAATAAAATATTAATAAAAACACAACATGTGTCTCTGTCAGATTCCTCAGTGAGGAGGACTGAGATGGTAATTGACAATGTGAGTTTCTACTCATTTGTCTGAGGTGAGGCTGCAGCGTCCTTTCTATCTGAGTTGTTTTTGTCATGATCAAATAGGCTTTAAAACACTAGCCGGATAGCTAAAAAAGAATCATTCTGTGAGAATTAGATGTTTTAAACACAATGACTCAATTAATGGTCACAACAACTCTCTGTGCTAGCCAAGACACTGAAGCTCAGAGAGGGTGATTTAATTTCCCAGAGTCACACAGGTGGCAATTGTCAGAGTTGGATTTGAACCCTAGTTGGTTTGGCCCCAAAGTCTACTCTCTTTTCACTGCACCATATTTTATGAGGGCATGCCACAAATAGGGGCAAGATTTGAACAGAGAAGTGATAACTGAAAGGTGAAAGAGAAGGCCAGAAAAGGTCCTTTTGCTTTAAATAAACTTATGAGTTGAGGAAAAAGCTGAGGAGGTGGACTGCATTTCCAGCAATAAGAGGAAGCCTTCTTTCAGCAGTCCAGTGTTCTATTTATAGCATTTGGTAATATAAGAGACGAGAGGCTAGGTGAGTAGTCAGCATTAGTTAGTATTTGAGACAACTGACCAAGAATGTTGTGTAGCCAAAGCAAAGGAAGGATAGAGCAGAGGATGTGGTGCCTTTCTGAATGGGTGAACTTAGTCCAATGATCAAGAATGAGGTAATAAGATTCATCACTATGATCATAACCATCAATTGGGAAAAGGAGAGTTCCCAGAAAAAGTAAGGGCCACCACTTGTGAAAGCAAGGGATTACAATACAGCGTCCTCCATATAAGGGAAAAGGCATGAATACAGTTATTTGTTCTTGGTTTATGGAGAAGGAAAAAAATTAAGTGATAGCCAGACTAACAGGTTTAAGTAGGATGTAGACAACAAGTCTTAGGTTTGCAAGACAACCACCTCTCCCTTAGCCCCTTAACCACATTGGCTTCCTTCCTGCCACAGGACCTTTATACATGCTGCTCTCTCTGCCTCAGACATTCTTTGTTTGCCTCTTCACTGGGCTATCTCTCACTTATCTTTTAGAGCTCAGCTCAAATATTCCACCCTCAGGGACACCTTCCCCATTTGACTCACCCTCCTTCACCATATGTTGAGTCAAGTTTAGGTCTCTCTAGGTTTTCATGGCTCTCTTTAATTTATAGTGATGGCTGCTCATTGGATTAATTAATCAATTAATTAAACTGTGGTTATCTAGCTTACGGCTGTCTTTTGGACAAAGCTGAAATCCTCATGTGAGAAAGAGAGCAGCATCCTTATTCAGCACCATATCGTCAAAGTAACGCATGGTGTTTAAAATAGGGAGCAATACAAATGAACTTATTTACAAAACAGAAAGAGACTCAGACATAGAAAACAAATTTATGGTTACCAAAGGGGAAAGGGGAGGAGGGATAAATTAGGAGTTTGGAATTAACAGATACACACTACTATATATAAAATAGATAAACAAGGACCTACTGTATAGCACAAGATATATTCAATATCTTGTAATGACGTATAATGGAAAATAATCTGAAAAAGAATATATATATATATGAAATACTTTGCTGTATATCTAAAACTAACACAGCATTGTAAATCAACTATACTTCAATTAAAAAAATTTTTTAATTACATTCAATCTTAAACAAACAAAAAAGTTAAAATAGAGTAAAATGGGGAGCAATAAGTATTTCTGGAAGACAGGAAAGGAGGGAAGGAAAGAGAGACAAAGGTTTATTGACTTAAATTATGTTATAATCATTTGTTTACATCTTTCCAAATGGCCTTTAAGCCTTCTGATTCAAGGAGTTTCTTATTTGTATTTACAGCCCTAGAAACCACAGTAGCTGGCATATAGCTAATCAATAAATAGCTATTAAAAAGATAAGCATTAAACCTGGTTTCTTAAATTTCCATCCCTTTCCACATTCTTGGGAAGAGGACTGTTTTGAGTCTAGAGCAGGTCCTCAAGTGGAGGTCCAATGACTGTAACTCAGGCACGGAACTGATCTGTCTTATCGGGCAGATCCATGTGTAAGAACCAGAATGCAAAGGGGACTGAACTGACTTGTGTTGGTTTCTTTAATTTGGTGTTTCAAGTACTCTTTTTTTATTTTTGAATTTTATTTTATTTATTTTTTATACAGCAGGTTCTTATTAGTTATCCATTTTATACATATCAGTGTATACATGTCAATCCCAATCTCCCAATTCATCACACCACCACCACCCTGCTTTCCCCCCTTGGTGTCCATACGTTTGTTCTCTACATCTGTGTCTCTAGTTCTGCCTTGCAAACCGGTTTGGTGTTTCATATATTCTTGTGATGAAGAACCAGTTGTTTTATTTGTTTGCTTGTTTATTTTTTTGTTTTTAAATTTTCAAACCATCCCAGATGATACATGGTCCCATTTCGTGTGACTAGCTTAGGTATTATGGTGACATCAAATTGCTAGGAAAATCTCTAAGTGCTTACTTTCAATTTCTGTACTTTTCTCATCAGCATCGGTCCACAGACTATAGAGCCCTGCTCTATTATACTTCTTTCTACAATTCAAGCTGGCTATAACGGTTAATAGGTTTCAGGTTTACATGACCTATCTGGAAAAAAAACCACATATTTTCCCAAGACACAAGCTGTAAAACTACCAGCAGATGAATTGTGTTTTCAGTCAAACTTCCTAAGCTCAAAGGTGAGACCAAGCAGGAAAGAGTTACCGAGATGAGCACACAAGTAAATCTCTGACTGTGCTCCTACAAAATATATATTTGTATTAAAGGAGTGATGTAAATTATTTGTCTGTTCATTACTAGAATATATAGATGATACATCACAATTTAGAGCAAGATTTATAGAAATATGAACACTTAGGTACAGGCTGATAGTTTTTCCATATACTAAACTTCAATTATCATCAATCATAGCTTAATCTAGCTTTGATTCTTGCATTATCTAGTCCATTCTTCATAGGATCCAGTCTTTGTGTGCTAAACAACTTCTACTTCCCTATGCAGAGGGCAGACCAATCTATCCATGCCAGCCTAGTCTAGTCCCTTGAGCAATGTTTTATATCGTAGAAGTTCCTCTCTTCCATGAGATTCACTGTTTCTCAAGTTGACCTTGCACAACACATCCAAGACAAGAACTCTTTCTAGCAATGCAGATGAGCCCCCTTTGTGTGTGTGTGTGTGTGTGTATGTGTGTGTGTGTGTGTAACCAATCCATTTATTACTGGTCAGGCTAGAATACGCTTCAGTAACAAAGAATGCCCAAATCTCAGTGGCTTAACAAAACAAAGGTTTAACTCTCACTCATGCTATGTGTCCACAAATAATCGGCAGGATCTCTGATTGAGGTTCCATTTGGACAGATGCTTTCATGATTACTTGGAAAAGGTTACATGTTAAATCATATCCTGGTTCTTTTTTAAAATTAATTTTTATTGGAGTACAGTTGATTTACAATGTTGTGCTAGTTTCAGGTACAGCCACTTTTCTTTTGTGAAGTAAAACATCTTTCTTTCCTGCTTGCAATGTTTTACTTTGTTTCTGCCCCATGGAAAGAATGCAATTTCATGTAAAAACATTGGGTTATAGAATGTTCTTTGGGGTTTAGCAGGAAAAAGAAAAAACAAAAACAAAACTCGAGGATAGTTGTGCTCCAATTGAGAAAAAAATTGCCTTGGCCATGAGTTTTTATGTCACCATAATCTTCTAATCATCCCTCCTTTATTGAAGAATGTCTCATTATCACTCCATTCATGGGAACATGATCCCAGCAGTTTTTATAACCTATTTTGATCCCTTAGAATCAATTGATTTTCTCAGATAGGGAGTGATTCTTTTTTATTTCTCTCAGATGTTTACAAAATGCATTTCAGCCAAGTGAAGGATACACAGCGTTTATGCAGGGGGATTGTTTCTCTCAAGCTGGTTGCTCACTGGGTTTTATATGTGTTCAAGGCAGGAGACTGTTGCAGACAGAAACAAGAATCCCAAGCAAGGCAAAATAATAGGGGCCAGAGAGTAAAGATGGGGAACTGGGCCAATGGTCAAGCCCATGTTGACGGACCAGATTTAGCTGAGATATTAGAGGAATAAGAAGGAAACTTACTTTATGAACTTCTTTCTGAAGAAATTCTTTATCTCATTCTCATCCACCACAGTCAGTGACTCCAGTTCAATCAACCTTTCCTTTCAAATACCTGTGGAGATGGGGGCTGGGGGAGGGGTGGGGGGCTGGCTGCTGAGGCTTCTGAAGTGCTTTGAATTGTTTGCAAAACATTCTGAAACATCAAAATGCAAACTGAGAGCCAGCATGTTCCTCTCTTTTAAGAATGATTCAAGACTTTGTAAGATTGCTGAGCTCTGAAGTGTCATATAATCTATTAGGTTCCCATTTAAATTTCGTGTCTCATGATCAAAACATTCCCCCCTGAGACCGTGTGTGATCTGTCAGAGAGGAGTGACAAGCACATTGAAGGGGAGATGGGGTTGGATGTGTAAACCACGTGCAAGATATTGGACGAGGTTGCTGTAAAATATTATCTCATCAGATTGTTATCATGATCCTGTGAGCCATTATCATAACTTCCATTAGAGGAAGTAACTTGTCCAGGTCACAAAGTAAAGCTGGCGTACTCTCTGAACTCCTGGCTGGGCACCTGGCCTTCACTCTTAGGGATTCCATCTGGTCCAAGGATTTGCATTCCATTTATACATAGTTTACTGTCAGGATCTCAGTGATCTTTCTAATTACGAATCATGTTATATCATCTTCATACTTAAAACATCCCAAAGGCTTCCTTGTGCCTCCACAAAACCTTACTATCACTCATGAAACTCAGGTGACCTGGTCACTAGCTCCCTTTCCAAGTGCATCTTCCTCCATTCTGCCCCTTGTTCACTACAGTCCAGCAACCATGACCACTCCCCATCATTCAAACACACCCTCTCCTCCAACTAGATATTTTTTTCCTCCATAAAATTGATCAGTACCAGAAAGTATCTTTTTTTTCTTTTTGTATTTATTCTCTAAACACTTTGCTCAAATATAAGTCCCTTCAAGGCAGAATCTTCGTCTCTACTCATACTCAAGAATAGTGATCAGCACAGAGTAGAAAATCGCTCTCCACTGGCGGATTTTTCAGATGAGTTTGTTTGTATATGCTCTTCCCTCTGCTCAAACACTCTTCATCTTTGCATGGCTAATTCCCATTCATCCCTCTGCTTTCATCTTAAATGTCACTACCTTGGGGGAGCTTCACTGGCTCCTCCAAGATTGCTCCTGTTTTATGTTCCATAATACCCCTTCCCTCACAGCTCCTACCAAATCTGCAGCTATGGATGAGTGATGGTTCTATGATTTGTATGTGGCTCCTCTGCCAGATAGCACTACAAGGAAGGAACCATGTCTGTTTTATCCCATGGAGAACCTGCTGGGCCTAACAATGGGCCTGGCATATAGTAGATGTTCAATAAACGTGGAAATAAAGAATGAATAAATGAGTGAGAACAGAGGAGGCAGATTCATGGAACAGTGTGGAGACTGCCTACCAACAACCTTAAAGTAAGTCTTCAATTGCAGCTACAATCATCTAAGTGGGACTGCATGTCAAGAAGGATAGTTTTCAGAAGGACAAAAGATTTTCCACAAAGTAGCAGAGATGAAGGATGAGGAAGGGCAAATGGACAAAGAAGGTGTGGCTTGAGTAGGATGACAGTTTCCTGTGCTATGCTTTTTGAGTCTCCACGTGTGGAAAAGAGACAAAAGCAGAAGACCAGAAGCAAAAGATAAAAAGGACCAAGAAAGAAGAGATGGAAAGAGGTGTCAGATTGGAGAGGCAGGAAGGGCAGGTCAAATGTTGAGGAGAAGAGATAGAGAACAGACAGAAGCTACGTGGCTCATTAGATAGAGCAGGGTGGAGTATTAAAGGGCTTCATGGGCCCAAACACAATCAACTGACAGTAACTAAATTGTCACACTGCTTTTTCTATTGGGATTTTGCAACCACATGAGAAACCTCTAAGCTTCTCTTCAAGAGTGATAGCTGCTACTGTGAGATGGCTGCTGGCTTCTTACGGTACATATTCCTACTTCCTCCTTGGTAACAGTAATACTGCCAGCCAAAAAATTACATTTCTTAGGCTCCCTTGCAGAGGAATGGCCAATCATGTGTAAGGCAAAATGGAAATTCCATTGGAGTTACTTAACCATGAGCTGAATCAAGTAGGAGGTAAGGCCCACTTCCTTATTCCACCCCATTCTTTCTGAGTGACTTGATGGTTGGAGCTCTAGCTGACTCCATAGGCCGTGAGGCAGCCTTGAGATGCAAATAGGTACTAAGGAAGGTTAGGTAGGATAGAAGGAGTCTGGACCTCTGATATCTTTGTAGTCACTCTATCTACCTTGGAGTTGATTTATGTGCATTAAAATGGAAGCCTTATGTGTTGGGTCACCATTTGGGGGTTTTTCATATATGCAGGCATACCTGATTCCACCTGAGGCATGAGGAAAATAAAATTTGGTTCACATCCCATTCTCAATGCAAAATCACATTCAGAGCAATGAAAAAGGACAGGCAGTGATATCAAACAGATTTACTTGTTGTTTGACCTTCGGCAAGGGTCTTAACATCCCCGAGACTCTGTTTCTTCCTCTGTCAATTATAGTTAATAATTCCTTTGCAGGGCTTTTGTAAGGATTAGATCAAAGCATAGAATGTGCCTTGCACAAATGAGTAGCTCAATAGTTATAATTAAACAAAATTTCATTCCGTGGAAATAAGTCAATGTACATTTATTTATTCAATCAATATTCTGAAAAGTTATTTTGATGCCGAGCAGACAGAATTACAGTCAGGATTATTAAGGCAAATAAGGCTGATTGGCTGAGACCAGATATTTTGAGAGATGCCACTGGCAGTTGGTAAACCGAGAAGAAAGAAGTAAATAGCCAAAACATATTTTTTGCATTTTAATACAATTTCATGTTTGCTAAGTTAGCCATAAAACTGAAGGTGTGGCCCCCAACCCCACTTCCTGACATCTTTATCTGCGGTTGCTTCTAAGTTCCCAATCCCATTAATTACAGCTTCCTCTGATATTCACTTTAACCTGAGTTTCAAAACCTTGGTGTACTTGATGTTTTGTTTGATAATTCTGTGTTGTGGGAGGTGCCCTGTGAGTGCATTACAGGATGTTTAGCAGCATCTCTAGGGGACCTCTTCCCCCTAGATGCCAGTGGCACCTCCTCCAAAAATCCTGACAATAAAATATGTCTTCAGACATTGCCAAATATCCCCTGGGCGGAGGGGGTGGGGGGGGCAACTATGCCTCCGCTGAGAATCAACACAAGGTGATTTAAACTCCCCCAGCACAGGGAAGTTTTGCGCTGGGGTTAAAACTTCACTGAGGAATAGCCTTGATTCACAGGTAGCATAGCTGCCAGAGCCCAGTTCTTCCCTCACAGCTTCTACAGGATGCTTTCCTGAGACCTATTGTTTTTACCATCAAAGGCATTTTAGACCATTGTCTTTGAGTATGAGCTACAAATCCCCACACAACCTGACCACCTTCATTCTGCTCCCTCTCCGCCTTGCTTTCAACCACCTTCCAGCCACAGTGGCCTGCCTTCAGGTTCTGGACAGTCTCAAGCTCATCTTCTTCCCCAAGACTTCACATGCCTTGCCCTGGTCCCACCTCCCCCTTTGCTGAGCTAACTCATACTCCCACACGCTCCACCAGACAACATTAGGACTCGCTGTTGCAAGATTTCCTAGCACTCGATACTTCCATTTCATAGCACTTCTTATAATTGGAATTAATGCCTTGAAAAAGATTTGCAAAAGTCCAGTTACCCTGCTCAATGTTCAACCTTGCCATGGGCAGAGCGTATGTCTGACCTGGCTTGTGTACATCTTGCCCATGACCTGGCACGAAGCAGGTGCTCAGCGAATGCTAAATGTTGAAAAGACTAATTTTATGAGCAAAAGAAATTTTAAGTAAAAACACATGTATTTATAGGAGACAAAGAACTTACTATACTTATCACCCTATGTCGTTTTAAAGAGCCCTTATATGTCAAAGAGAGATCTGAGCAACTGCAGAGCTGACAATTGCCAATCTTCTTTCTGTCATCTCCTCTTTTTTGTTCTATGAATTGAATTGATGGGGAAAATCAGAGGCAAACACATCTGTCAGTCCTGGGAATATCACAACACAGAGCAAGTTCTGGAAGCTTCTGGAAGTGAGCCGATCCTGAAATTCACAATACGTTCATTTTAAACGCCCATCATTTGGGTTCTCTCTAAATTGGAATGTGTGAAAAGAACTCATCATTCAGGAGTGTTGTTTAACACTTGATGTTTTCCGAAAGTTCTGTGATGTTCGGTTAATAAGATCGAGGAAAACACTTCTAGGTAAGTCTCTGTGAAATTTTTGTTTCAAAACAGAGATCACCAACTGAGATGCTCAAGGTTATATCCAGCCAACCTTAGTGTTTACTTTAACCAGATTGAGACTGCCTAGAGAATGGTAAAATCAGTTGTCAGCATGAAAAACACCAGAAAATCCTACATGAAGACCTAGATTTCCAGTTTTTCGTAGGAAATCACCAGATCAAACAGTACTGGGACTACCTTCTCTCATGCCAACATTTGGCTAGAGTGTAATTGCTGCCGCTTAGCTAAGAAGCATTCTAGTTCTACTGAAGCCAGGACGTCTGCAGGTTACCGTCTGGCCCTTAGAGGCAACCTCCATTTCCTGCCTTGTCTTGTTCTTATCACTATGAGGTGTACATATTTTTAAGATTCATCTATGATATTGAAAGCCATGCAAATATGAATCCACATAGGCTTTATCTATTTCAAATCACAGAAATGACATTTTTCACTTTCGATGAAGAATTGATCTCACTTCCCAATGTATGGAACTGTGCTGTTCAATGTGGTAGCCGCTAGCCACAGGTGGCTATTTAAATTTAAATTAATTTAAATCAATTGAAGCTTAGTGATAAAGCATTTCCTCTTGGGCATTTTAAGAAGGAGTTAGATGCCATCATTACGAAAGAAGTGAAACCAGAATGCGGGTCCAAGCCAGGGTCTATCACAGGAGAAGTCAGATGGACCACTAGGCCCAACCTTGTATTCCCAAAGGCCTCAAAGATACATGCTTTGATGTCGTCTCCAGATGAGGTCAAACAGAGTCACAGAGCACACTGATAGGACAGAGAGATGATGCTTTCACCATGGAGTACCAGACGTATAGGCCATCAACAAGCCCATGGTATAGTTTGAATTAATTCTTTACAATAGATTAGTTATAGAACATTTTTGTATTAGAAGTATTCATTTGCTAAATGTAGACTTTAAAATATGATCATTTTTGCTTAAAGGATTAATTTAAATCAAATGAAGTTGTTTTTTTTTTAATTGGAGTAAAATTGCTTTACAATGTTGTGTTAGTTTCTGCTGTACAATGAAGGGAATCAGCTATATGTACACCTATATCGCCTCCCTCTTGGACCTCCCTCCCACCCCCTCCATCCCACCCATCTAGGTCACCACAGAGGACCGAGCTGAGCTCCTGTGCTATACAGCAGGTTCCCCCTAGCTATCTATTTTACACATGGTAGTGTATGCAAGTGAAGTTTAAAATTCAATGCCTCAGCCACCATAACCACATTTCAAGAGCTCCGTGGCCACATTGGCAAGAGGCAATCATGTTGAAAGGCTCAGATAGGAAACACTTTCCTCATCACTGAAAGTTTTATTGGACATTGCAGCTCTAGAATATTTCGGGTAAATGGAGAATGTAGAAGAATAAAGAAGAACATATGGAGTTTGAGAGACGACTCATTGTATGGGTTGAATGTTGCTCACTCAGAAATTCATATGGTGAATTCCTAACCCCCAGTACCTCAAAAAGTAACCTTTTTTGGTGATGGGGTCTTTATAGAGATAGTCAAGTTAAAGTGTGGTCATTAGAATGGGCCCTAGTCCAATGTGATTGGTGTTCATATAAAAGAGGGGAAAGTTGAACACAGAAACATGCATAGAAGGAAGTTGATATGAAGAGACACAGAGAGAAGATGGCCATCTACAAGCCAAGGAGAAAGGCCTGGAACAGATCCTCAGAAGGAAGCAACGCTGCCGACGTGGTGACTTTGGACTTCAAGCCTTCAGAACCGTGGGACAATGAATTTCTTTTGTTTAAGCCATTCAGTTTGTGGTACTTTGTGACAACAGACTTAACACACTAAGACACTCGTGGTTCACTCATTTGTTGACTAAAACAGTGGCTGCCACACACTTATTCAGTACTAAAAATAGCAGTAGGCATTTGAAGAAATATCAAGATAATTTGATCCTTCCTCTCTAAGAGACTCAAGCTTAGTAGGGGTGATAAAAACATTATCTAAATAACTATAACAGAAATAGAAAGAGATAAAGGCTTTGTGAAACTTCTTGTGGCTCCTTGAAAGTAGCTAGAGGATTTAACAGGATACCAGTTCTCCAGACCCTGCTGTAAGTGTTTATTATGATGAGGCTCAATAATAAGCTCTTCCAAAGAGTAAAATTTATTATTTGTTTTAGTGGACAATGCATGAAGTAGTAGCACTACCCCTTCCTCCCTGCCCCAGTCTCCCCCATCCCCCATCTTTTCACAGGCTGGGAGACCCCATTGTCTTCATATTCTCCTACACGGTGGATGCAGCAGGTGACAAATGATAGCAGTCCTGCTCAGTCCACAACCTGCGGCTAATGGGTCCTCACCAACAGTGCTTCTCCTTAGCAAGTCCCCAGATTATCAAGTGGAGCTTTCACATATCATCCAATTAGTGGGATGAGCACTGCAGGAAGCCTGGTTATAACGAAGGCTAGGCCTTGTCAGATTTCCCTGTACCCCAAAACCTCCTGGAAGCAGTAGACTGATCCTCACCAGTGCATCTCCTCCAAGGTTGTTTCATTAAAATCAAGGCCTTGTTTCCCATTACCTCACTTATTTCTAGGACCACCTTCTTAGAATTAGGACCTAATCATCATTGGCTCAACTATTGGTTTTATTTAGAAAGGTAATTCACTTTCTTATCAGAGTGTGAAAGTTTATAGTCTGACACTCATTTGCTTTTTCCTCTCAAATTCCCAGACACAGTCACAGATAATAATGTCACTTGCTTAATTAAAGCCTTGTATCCTGTTCAGCCTCTCACTGTGGGCAGTGGCCATGTCTGTCATTGTCTATGTATATTCCTAGCAGGAAGTGCATACAGCAGATGACCATTGCATGTTGAGTGGTTGAAATAATTTTAGGAACCAAACATTTTTCATGAGAAAAGCTTCTCATTGTTAATACGTCAGTTTTATAGACTACAAAAGGACCACATTACTTAAGAGGATGGAAAAATGACTTCCTGCCAAAATGATCATGAAAAGCTTTGCGGAGGAGACAGTATGGGAGTAGAATCTTTAAGGATGAGGGGACTTTATATACGTGAAATTGGAAGGAACAAATGATGCAGAACAGCAAAAGCAAAACCCTGAAGGCAGGAATGCATGAAAGAGAATTATAATAAGTAAAATTGGAACAGTGAATTGTAAGCCAAATTGGGAAACAATTTCGAGATTTTTTTTTTTCTGTAAGTCGTAAGGAAATATTGAAAGATTTTGAGACAGTGATTGATAAGTTCAAAACTTTTTTCAGGAAAATTAATTTGGCAGTAGTGCTTGAGATTGACTGAGTAGAGCAAAACCGGAAGCAGAGCAAACAAGTATGAGAGAAGAATGTTTCTATGCCGCTATGTTTATATATTGCTTTTCATACACTTGCTGTGGTTATTGTGCAGTATGGGCTCATTCATCTGTCAGACTGGAGAAAGCTGACTATCATAGCATCAGAACGATGTTTTTGTACTTCATGTATTTTATGTTTATTTCCCTTCTGTTTAGTATTTTTTAAAGCCTTTGAAAATTTCCATCCTGCATTAATATGCAAGAGCTTCACCCACTCTTCCAGTAAGAGTAGTGGTGATGGGTATGTCAATCAGAGCAGAGAGTTGAGTTCTCTTGGTCTAGTTTGGTGGTTCTCAACTTTAAGTTCACATTAGAATCTCATCTACACGTTTTGAAACCCCTCAGTGCCCCAGGCCACACTCAGATTAATTAAATTAGAGTCTCTTGCGAGTAGAACCTAGGCATCAGCATTTTCTAAAGCTCTCAGGTAATTCCAATAGCAACCAAGATTGAAAACCGTTAGTCCAGAATCTCCCTCTTCTCCTGGAAAGTCTCCATCAAGAGATAAACCTTGGAGGTCCGCTTTTGCTTTATAAATAACCATAATGTTTTCCTTATGACTGAAAATCTGTTACTTCTATCAGAGAACAAAAGTGGACCTGAATTAAGGTAATGGTAGGAATGACAGAAGATGGCATGAATGATATCACAGTGGAAGAACTAACAAAAAAGAACTGGATTCAAGGGTAGGGAAAGGAAAGAGGTGAATCGAAGTTAGCGCTGAGCCTTAGAGCCTATATCACTAGGTCTAGCAGGGAGCTATTAACAAAATAAGAAGAGGGATGATGAACAAGTTTTGTAGGAAAAAGATGAGCTCAGAATTGAAGAAATTGAGTTAGAGGTGTCAGCAGGACATGAGGTAGAGATGTCACACACGAATTAGATATGTATGGATGAAGCTTTGGAAAGAAGCCGTAACTGGAGGAAGAGATTTGGGAATCAGCCACATTGAAGTTAGTAGAAGATACAACCCTGGATGAACTACTAAGGGGAAGGCCCTAGAAAGAGAAGAGAAAGAAGCCAAGGACAAGTCCTACTCACACTTCATCACCCCAACATATAAAGATCATCACTTCTGTTTCTATGGTTTTTAGTACTTTGTGCTATGTCAGAGAATTTCTCACATTACATTGATCTAATAATTGTCTCCCAGCTCCATACTCAACTTTGTCAAGGGCAAGGCCATGAGCAATTAATCTTTACATTCACCAGTGTTGAACAAATGCCCAACAAATAGTTGGCCAATGAATGAATAAAAAAGTGAATTAATAGAAACTATGCAGCCCAGAGCAGGAGCCACAGTGACGTCACATAGTAGCATCCTTGTATTAACCTGGCCTGTCACCACCATGCTTACATTTTCTTACCAGCCTTTGCTCCAATCACCCAGGGTTCATTGTAACAAATAACATTAAGCCAGGGATTTATCTAATACTTACTGAGCGCATGTTACCGTGCTGGGCAAAATGAATAATGCAAAATTTTTAAAAGACCTGGTTATTGACTTCAAGGAGCTTATGATCAAGCAGAGGAACAAAGCCACCTCCTCTGTGATGACTTTCCTGATACAGCCAGGCAGACCGAGGCACTCCCTCCTTCACTCCTTTAAGACTGGGTACATATTAATACAGTAGCTTAACACATTTTCTTCTGATCTTCTGATACATTTTTCTCCTTTACAGAAGATGAAACACTGCTCAAGAAAAATAATTGTCTAATTCATCTTTATACCCCAATGTCTAATACACCCACATTGGACTACCTTTTGTTTCTCAGAATGCTGTTGTTTCTTCTGCTTTGGGGTATTTGCACATGCTATTCCCTCTAACTAAAATGTTCATCCTCAATTTCATCTAGTGTTAATCTATTTTATCTTAAAATGTTCAGCTGATGTGTCATTTCCTCCAGGAAGCCTTCTCAGGCTCCAGGTTAACTCTGGGTTAGCTGGCCCTCCAAAATGATCCATGGCTCACAGCTCTTGTCTATGCCAGCCATATTATACTGCTTGAATATTTATACAGCATTCCCACCCATTCACATTGTATCATAAGCTTTTTAAAGATGAAGATTATGTCTTAGTTTCGTTGTGTCCCCAGAACATAATTTAATACTTGTAATCTATTAAACTCCCTAAAGAAGTGAAATGAATGCATGAATGAACCCACACAGTAAGCTTTCAATAGGTTGCTGAATAAAGTGAATGTACAGATCTGCAAAATTCAAAGGTATAACTAGAGAAGAACATGTGACAGTG
The DNA here is from genome assembly GCF_963924675.1 of Phocoena phocoena. Lineage (NCBI taxonomy): Eukaryota > Metazoa > Chordata > Mammalia > Artiodactyla > Phocoenidae > Phocoena > Phocoena phocoena. Next base: position 69,100,403 of record NC_089235.1, on the reverse strand, counting down.
TGAAGGTGAATGATGGCTATACCATGGGATACAGATCAGGAGTAAAACAGGAGTCCAGAAATAAGGCTGATCAATGGAAATCAATAACAACCAGTTGTGCATGGTACTCCAAATGACCTCAATAGTGGCCAATAATAATTTAGTACATCTTCTATACTTTTGATATATTTTATTGTGATCACAATTAACAATATTATTCTTGTCTGAGGTAACATCTAATGAGTATACTGATAAAAGTCTTGAGAGATCAATAAAAAGTTATTTATAAGCAAACAAGATTTTGGAAATTTTAAGCAGATTTTTAAAAATATAATGAACCTAGAAGGTGCCACAATTCTTATAAATGCTTCTGTGAATTCCATTAATTCACAAAATTCCATGAATTTTGAGTTCAAAATATACGATGTGTTTAATAATACATGTTACAGAAATGCTATGTTTAATTTTTAAATGTTAGGTAAATATATCCTCAAAAATAAATATAATTTTCCCTGTCATTATCTACTTGCACTTATCATTGTCAAACTTTATCGGTAATTATAGTTTTAATGCGTCTTTGTTCATTGCTCCAAGATCATCTGGAAAACACAGTGGATTGACTTTGACTAACCATACATAATTGTGAGACAGACTGATGAATGGATGGGTAGATAGATAGATAGATGATAGATAAATGAGAGACAGACAAACAAACAAACGTGTAATTCATTAACTGCCTCCTATGGATGAGGTACTATATTATATGCTTTGTACATACAAGTTAATTTACTCTCCATTGCCATGCTGGAAGAGGATATTGTTATTCACTCATCATTAATTAGAATACTAGGCTCAGAGCAATTAATTAATTTACTAAAGATTGCTAAACAAAGAGGTAGCTGTGGGTAGGCTTAAACCCACAATTACCTGACTCCAGAACTTTGGAACATTCTGTGCTGTACTGCTGTGTTGTCTTTTAAGGCTAAAAATCTATTATTGTTGGGGTCCACTCATGTTCCCTTACCCTGAACTCTGCTTTTCTTATCAAACAAGTGACAGAGCTGCAGACCAACCCAGGTCCTGAAACTTCCAATCTAGCCTCAACGTTAATCTTTAACTAGCTCAACCAAGCAGCCTCAGTTGGGCTGATGACCCTGCTATCTCGAATGACCATGTAAGGGATGCCATATCCAAATAAGAATTGTCCTTGGGGAGAGACTACTACCTAGCCACTCCAGTCACCAAGAAGGTGAACGAATGTGATAGTTGAATCTCTTTGATTCAGTTTCCTCCTCTCATTAATATCTTAGTGGGTTCTCTAATTCACAGCTTAAAAAGCATAACAAAGTGTTCATTGATAGATATCACCACCCCTTCCATCCCCCTACACAATTATATAATATTTATGCACACATATACATTACATATACGTATCCATATTTACATATATGTAAAATTATATGAAGTTATATATAAACTGAAACCCGAATACTTATATGTACTCAACTATAAACCTGGATTTTGCGTGAAATAAGAACATGGACTTTTGGTTTTGTTTGCTAGTTTGGTATCTGTGAATCTGGCATAAATTTAGAACTAAAGAAACAGTCTTTAAATGAATAAATGAAGCCCGATTATAGTTTTCTCTCTCTCAACCCTCCTCACTTGGCATTACTAAGGTCTTCTATTGTTGCAGTAATTGTTCTTTTTGTTCCTGTTCTGGATCCCTTTCGGCTGTTGCCCGGTTCTCATCTAATTGGTTTCTCCATCCACACCAGTCTCAACCCACGTCCACATACGTAGGACTGCTTCCTTCCATGAGAGCTTATTACGTACAGAGAGTTCTCAGGCTGCCTGTCTGCAACCACTCAGCATTCCATCATTAAGCTCATCTTTTGCCTTGAACTAAACCGATTTTCTTTTTATTATTCCAGGTCCTATTCCTTTAATTCCTAATAGCACTGACCTGCACAACTCCGACAAATGCCCAGGACATTATTGCCCTCCAATGTCAATGGGTTCTGCTAATACTTTCTGCATAATGCCTACTGCAACATTTCCGTGTCTGTGAGTGCGGTATGTGTAGTGCAAAGAGCCCTGGGCTTAGAGTCAGATTTTTGGCATAGATTCCAGGCTTTCCATGTATTAGCTATGGGACCTTAATCAAATTTCTTCAGCTATCTAATCGACAGTAAACCCTTCTTTAGAAAAGGATTGTTGAGGGGTTAAAGAGAATAGCACTTATGGAAGGCTCAAACGCAAAACCTTACAAATATTATATCCTCAGTAAATGGTCTGGGTTTTGACTTGAACCTACAATAGGAGATTTTGTAAATCTCCATTTCTTTGGACAGAAAAAGAACAACTTCCGTACGTACTGTTACTCAGAATATTCTCCTCCTCTTCTAAGAAGACCATCTCTACCTGGTCCCTACAGATGTGCTACAATCAAGTCACCTTGGCCACAACTGTTGGAATTTAAAACACTCCACTTGTTCCCTTGCAAAGATTTCTTTTTTGACTACTACTTGCTTACATATGGCTTAAAACTATACTGTAGACTACTCCCATTTTGGATACAGTGAGAAATGTCTTTAGTTTATAACAGCAACAAAAAGATGCTTTCTATAACGTTGAAATAGAAAAGATTGTCTTTCTAAATCTCATGCGAATAGGGGGATGTCGTTAGGTGTAAATAGTCCCATAGGCTTGCCCCTTGTGGTCACAATCAGAAAATATCCCAAAGGGACCAGTGGAAATGAGAGTCCAGCACAGGCAAGCAAGGCGGTGAGCAATGGCGGAGCCAGTGTGCTACATGCATAATGGATCACTCGGTCACAGCTGGCTAAGGGTTTCAGTTCCATTCTTGTGGCAAAATCGCTGATTGTAACCTTTTTTTTTTTTTTTTTTTTTGCAAGAACTAAGTTAACAGATCAAAGAGAAATGTCAGTGGTTGTGTGACTTGCCATTAAGTGAAATCTCTTTCTGCTGAGGAAGAACCTTGTCATTTTAGTAAAAAAAATACTGCTGGAAGGTCATTTTAGATATGCCATAGTACTCTGTTGACATGAAATACGGGACACAGAGGAAGCCCATTGGGAGAAAGGAGCACAAGATTTTGAGACAGAAGAGCTGAGTTCAAATCCTGGCTTTGCCACTTACTTGTTGTATAACCGGGTACTGTTACTCAGTCTTGCTGAGCCTCACTCGCATCGTCAATAAAATGGAGATGGGAATTGCTTCTTGGAAGAACTGTTGTAAGGATTAAATGGAAAACATTTCTGCTTCCATAGAACACATTTGTTATTTTGGAAAATACTAGTACTTTCCTCCAACCCCATATGTGTTCCAATACGGTAAAAAATCAGGAGACAAATACAGATCAACCACATTCTGGCGAGTGTTCTCTGTGCCCCAAAGTTTATATATCAAGCAAGTATTAAACACAGAACTTCTCTAAGGCTTAGTGCCCTCACTTGTTAACTGAAGGTAATAATAATAATGTGTGCTGTTCTACTTTATAGAGTTATTTTAAAGCTCTAATCAGTTAATGATTGTGAACACTCTTTGGAGAGAAGTAAACTGCTTCTTGCACTCTTATTTTCTCTCTTCCTTCGGTAGTCCCCGGTAGGTATTGAGAAAGACCACACAAGTCCAAACACCAGGGCTCATATTCGTCTTTCTTGTTTATGTTCCTCAATTTCTTGGAGTTTCTCTGCCCTAAGACAACCTAACACAAGAGATTTTCAGCCCTAAGATGACTTCTTTGGAAGGGTAGACATTCAAGTGTAATTGGCAATCTGACTTCTATGGTTGTGTTTAGTTCTAAACAAGACCATTCCAGTTCAGATGATGAGTACATAGTGAAGGAATCATCCAAAGAACATCCCAATGATATCCCAGAGCATTTTAACACCCATCTCCTCCACCTACCCGTGGAAAAGATTTGTTTATTATCATTTTGCAGACGAAGGAAGCAAGGTTCGGAAAGTTTTACAGCTGTCCCCAAGCCATAGAGCTGTTAAATCATAGCACTAAGAAAGTTTGTTTATTACAAATCTTAGGTTTTACCCCCAAGGCACCCTGCTCCTTATTCTACAAGGAGAATAGAAATGATAAAAAGCATCAGTGAGAAACTTCGTGGTACTATGAAGGCGAGAGCTACATTCAGGATAGGGAGTTGGGACAGAATTTAAAGTATAGACAGGCCCCGGGGAAAGAGTGGAATTGGGCTCTGCCTGGTCTAGTGGTCCCCTGTGGAGGGATTCATGCGTCAGGATGAGCAACCGACCAGAGGCAAAGCCTACCTTTCTTCTAGCTGCGTTTTGATTGGTATATGTTCTATCGTTCTCCCCACAGTTATTATGCCTTGTTCTGTGACTGTTTCGTGAGCTATTCCCCAACTTTCTGGGAAACCTGCACAATTTCACGCACCAATTATTACCCTTAGAGAAACAAAATATACCAAATATGCAGAGGGAATTACATGGGGAGTAGAAAGATCATGAGTTCCCTGAAATGAAGTCTTTTCAAACCACTCCTTTGGACAGATTTTAACCAGGCAAATAAAAGTCTTGCAAGTTTAAGACATTCACAATTCTGTATTATTTTTTTATTATGTTTTTGTCAACCAAGTGTCTCCAAGCTTCATTAGCCTATGGACTCAAATTTAAACCCAAATTTTGCTAGCTTAGTTGCTTCCACTTTTCTAAGTTCATGACCTTATTTTTCTCTCAGGGATCTCTCTCCTTGGCCTTTTGGTCCCCTGTGAGTCCCTAAGATTGACTTCCATGCTGCCATGAGCCTGTCTAATACTTTAGAGGAGGCCATTCTTTTTTTTTTTTTTTGCGGTACGTGGGCCTTTCACTGTTGCGGCCTCTCCCGTTGTAGAGCACTGGCTCCGGACGCGCAGGCTCAGCGGCCATGGCTCACGGGCCCAGCCGCTCCGCGGCATGAGGGATCTTCCCAGACCGGGACACAAACCCGTGTCCCCTGCATCGGCAGGTGGACTCTCAACCACTGCGCCACCAGGGAAGCCCAAGGAGGCCATTCTTGATGTTCCTCTCAGGCCAGTCACCCTCTGCTCCAGGCTCCTGGGTCACTTGTCTTCTCTCAGTGAGAAAATGCTTCTCACTCTTTCGTTCCTCTTTTCAAAAGGGATCCCACAGCAGCATTGCTCAGACTCTGAAGGTGAGTTGCAACCATTTTATTTTCTCTTCAGAGGCAAGTGTCCTTTCCCTGTGGTTGCTTAAACATTACAGTCATGGCACTAAAGCCAGCATCAAGACCTAGTCCCCTCCAAACCTTGGGTTGAGTTGAGTTACTAAATCCATCTTTCTAGTAAGAGACTTTCCCCACAAGACCACTGGCTTAATCTTTGAAATTTAGTTTCTATTGCCTCTCCCAACTACCCCCTCTCCATTTTTCTCTGTGAGTAAAGTCCAACATGTATGTTAATGGGGGTTCTTTCTCAGAATGCTTCTAGCCCATATTCAAACAGGCCCTTAGAATAATCACCTGTGGCCACTCCTCAGACAACTATTTCCATCCCCACCCTAAAACAACGGCAAATCAAAATGTTGCCTATTATATATCAGGAAGCCATTCAACATTATAATAATTTATGATTTTCTTCGAGATTCATGGCTTTTATGAATTATTCTCTATAACACAATTTTTACTAATCCTTTTTCTCCTAACCTCTAAAAGTATGAAAATTCAACAAATATTAACAAGTGCCTGTTTTGTGTCAATTACTGCATTAGGCACTTTCATATACTTTTTCTTGTTGAATATTCAAAATAACTGCATATCATAGGTATTATCATTATCTACATATACAGTTAAAGACCTTAATGCTCTGAGAAGTTAAGAAACTGGCCCAAAGTCATTCGGATAGTAAGACTTGTGATCTTTGTGATTTAGATGCAGTGATCTTCAAGGCCAATGTAGTGGTTTCCTTTAATGATCATACTTACAAATATTTCGTTTTGCATTTTCTCTTTTCCATTAACAGGGTCTTTTCTTATCAAGACATTGTAAATTGTCTAAGAATATCTAATCCTTTTTTGTGATCACGCATCAGTGCAAAACAAATTATCCCAAGACATAGCTAGAAAGATAACCATTTATTACATTCTTCAGTTCTATGGAACAGGAATCCAGGCAGGACCCAAATGGGCACTTCTCTGTCACTTTGCCCATGGTATTCCCTTAGTGGATGGGCTGTTCTCGAGAGTCCAAGAGAATTTGCTCACATGGTTGATCCTTGGCAGAGGTGGCTAGGAGGCTAGCCCTCACTGGGACTCTCCACCAGGCCACCTGCCTTGGACTCTCCGGCATGGTAATCTTAAAAATCCAGCCTTCCCACATGGTATTTCAGGATTCCCATAGAGGCTGTTCCAAGAAGCTGCTAGTTCCAAAAACTGGCATATCGTCACTTACACCATATTTTGTTGTTCAAAGTGGTTATAGAACCTGCCTAGGTTCAAGGAGAGGTGACAGGGATCTCATATCTCAAAGGGAGGAGCATCAAAGAAATTATAGCCATTCTTAATAAGCCAGCTTCTTCCAGATTTTCTAAATATATATTCAGAATATAAGGGGAAAGTTAATAGTTACCTATTAACTGTTAATAGTTAACAGTTACCATTTGTACTGCCTCCAGATGCTCTAAGGCAGATTTTCTCTACCTCAGCACAGTTGGCATTTTGGACTGGGCAATTCTTCGCTGTGGGGCAGGGGGAGTCCCGTGCATTATAGGATGTTTAGCAGCATCCTCGGCCTCTACCACGTCCATGCCAGTAGCACACTGCCCAATTGTGACAATCAAAAATGTCTCCAAACATTGCCAGATGTCCCCTGGAGGACAAAACTGCCCCTAGTTAAGAACTACTGCTCTATGGTAAGCAACATTTGGATACAGTGAAGTATCACATATAATCCTCAGTAGGGCACAAGGCAGGTACTGTAATTATTTCCATTTTATAGAAGGGTAAACTGAGGCCCAGAGAGTTTGTGATTATCCATGGTCACTCAGTAGGAAAATCCAAATCTGTCTGATTGCAAGGCCTAGGTTCTTTCTACCTTGCCATTAATCTCTACTTTCTATTTCAAAATGTCCTCTACCCAGCTAGATATCATAGGCCAGATAACCAGTTCTCCAAAGTCAGAGGCAAAACCCCAATCGCACGCCTCCAGCACCACTGAGGACCAGCTGATTCAGCAAGGGGGCCTGGCTTGATTCTTGACCTGCTTTAGGCCATCTCCAGCAGAGAAGGCATTGATCCACTCAAAATTAGCAGGCGCCTCTGTTCCCGGCCCTGCTGTTTGCTTATAGAGGGAATTCAAACCTAATTTGGATCGGCGCCTGACTCTGGGCCATGTGCCAGGACTGGCACGGGAACACTGGCACACACACTCTCACCTGGTGTGCGGTCTATTTCAGAACACGTCCTCAGTTGCCACAGCTGCAGGTGCCTGACAGGCGCAGAGCATCCTGCATCCAGCCTGGGCCGGAGATGCACTGTTTCCGATGCAGGCTTGTCATTGCAGCCTTCTTCGTTTCAGCCCTCTCACTCGGTGCCATTAGGACTTCTGACCCCTCCCCTCCCACTGTCTACCATCCTCACCCACTCAGACCCCCGGTCAATTTACTATATTTTAGGGGAAGACAAATATACAACTGGCAATTAGGAAATGAAGGATAGAACAGAGCTGGGGACACAAAGAGGGGACCCACACTTCTACTTGGAGGCGTGGATGACTGGTCAGGGATGGCTTCACAAAGGAAGTAAATATACAGAAGTTTTCCAAGAAGAACAAGTGTGGGATTTCCCTGGCGGTCCAGCGGTTAAGACTCCGCACTTCCAATGCAGGGGACAGGGGTTCGACCCCTGGTCAGGGAACTAAGATCCCACATGCCATGTGGGCAAAATAAAGAAGAAGAACAAGTGTGAAGAAGACTTCCAGGCAGGAGAGGACATTTCAGGCAGAGTTCAGGCAGAGGGAATCGCATCTGAAAAGACAAGGATGGTCTAAGTGGTGCTGTGTCCTGGAGTCACCCCGGTATGCTGGGATGATGAGAGCTTGAATTACAAAGAGGAAAAACCAGAGGCTGAGAATGGGGAGCTGGGATATTCCTTGTCTGTAAAGGGAAGAGCAGGGCTTTAAGGAAAGGCATGAAAAGTTAGATTTGTACTTTAGAAAGATTACTACGACACCTCTGAGCAGAATGGTTTGGGGAGGGGTAAAACTGAGCGCAAGTGACTGATGGAAACCCATTAGGAATGTGTTAAAACAACTGCAGTTTAATCATTCAACAAATATCAATCGAGTACGTACCCTTGCTAGCCAGACACTTGGCTAGACGACCAAAACGGAGCGGTGAACGAGACTGACATTATCCCAGTACATGCCGATCTCCTGTTCTGGTAAGGGTGACAGATATTAAACAAAAGGCACAGCTAATCACGCCGTTAGAATGAAACATTCTAGGAAGGAGTTGAGTGGCCTATGAAAGTGGACCACACCGGATCCCGACACCGTCTGAGGGTGGCAGTCAGGGATGGGGGCAGTTTCTCTTTTATATTAGATCGGTTAGTCCCTTGACAACCTTGTGAGTTATTAGTCATCATTTTACAGAAACAAAGGCTTAGGGCAGGGAGTCAAACCTCTTCCCTGAGGCACAGTTCCCAGCTTCTGAGTAGTGACAGCAAGGTCAGAAAGCAAGGAGGGTGATTCCAAATGAGATGTCTTCACTCTGCCTGGTCATGCCAGATAATGTGACCTGGAGGACTCAGGTTTCATCCCTGAGTTTAAAGGATTTCTTCTTCCTTCTCTCCCTCCCTTCCCACCAACTCTAACTCTCTCTAACTCTCTCTCTCTCTCTCTCTCTCTTCTCTCTCGCTGTCGGCTAAATTGTTTTGTTGAACTATGCAGACAGAGCCAGCCAGCGAGGTTACATGGACGCAGACATGGAAGCTTGCTGTCCCTTGCATCAGAAAGCAGAGAGTGCCCATCTGGCAACTGGCTGCAAACACAAAAGAAGCTCGCGCCGAAGGTGACTCAGCTCTGGCCCTCTCAGCAAGGCTGTACCATTAGCTCTTAAAAAGGAGACCAGGCAGCTTCGAGGAGACCTCAAACCGATTCCACAGCAAGCCACTTCCCACTCGGAAGTGGATGGGCAGACACTGCTGGCTCTTTCGTGAGCAAAATGGCAGCGTGCGTCCCAGGACTTGAGCGTAAGGCCCGCTAGTCCAGGCAGGTCTGTGTTTGGGTCAAGTGTAGCATTTGTCTCCGTCACCTGGAAGTTGGCCTTGGGAGCAGGCTTGTGACTGGCTGACTCATTTTGCCTGGCCCCAAAACAGCTATTAGGTGAAGATGGCTTTGAGAGAGAGGGAGCGTTTCATATGAACGCAAAGACATCTTCCAGGCACCTCTGACAGAAGCTCTAAGGCCCAGTGGAAATGGCACAGGACTGGGAACCAGCTGGATGAACTTGGAAGCCCAGCCCAACCCCTCCGCAGCAGTGTGACTAGCCCGTCTCTGCACCTTAGTGCCCAGTGACGTGGAGGAAGGGAGAAGAAAATGGAACGCGTTGTTACCGGGCCTCTTCTGTGAACCAGGCACTTCACTCATCTCATCTGGTTTAATCTTCCTTCCCCCATAGAAGACCATTTAACAGATGGTCCTAACAACTCCCTCCCTAGGTGTCTTGAGAAATCAATGAAGTGCATAGATTAAGTGCTTACCATTACAAATTTATGTATTGTCATAAGTATTATTACTACAAATATTAGCCCCATTTTATAGATGAAAAGCCTGAGTCCAGGAGGCCACATAGCAGTTGTTCTAATCCAGCTCTGCCTGGTTCCAAAGCCCTTCTTCTTAACTCTATCAAAATAGTGCCAACCTGCCTCTTCCCTCTTGCCGAGGGGTTGGCTAAAAGTTGGAAAAAGAGAACAAGAGGAAAAAAAATTAGTCAAAATGTTTCTTGAACAAATAATTTAACGAGAATTCAAATCATTAAGAAACTATTAATAAATAAAATTCATGTATTAATAATTTAAAAACACTTCATAAATATTTATCAAGGGCCATTTATGTGCTAGTCATTGTGCTGCTATGGAGATTAAAAAGGAATTAGATATGAATTCTGCCTGTTTACCTATAGTCTAGTGAACATGCAGAAGTCAATCTAGTGACAATAGGAGTAACTGATAATAATAATAATAAAATAATGCACTAACCTGCATTGATGTGCCCTATATTGCAGACGTAATCATCGGCATCTTGCCTGCATCATCTCTTTAGCATTTTAAACAATCTTCTGTGATAGGAATTAATTCAGTTTTACAGGGGAGAGACCAGAGCTCAAGAGGTTATGTAACATGACCAAAATTATATAATTTGGAAGTGGGACAGAACCAAGAGGGAAACCCAGGTCTTTCTAACCGAAATCCGCCCTCCTAACCATTGTGCTGCCCTTCCTCACTCCCAGCCCCTCTACTCACAACTGTGAAAACAAACTCATTAGCCTGAATGGCTTTAATAAAAAAGCAGGATTATACCAATTAGCACTAATAGGGAACAATACCAAATAAAGTCATATGAACTCCCTTTTGACTTTCCAGTTTCCCATTTTGGTACAGACCTGTTACTCTCTACTGCCTCTGGTCCTCCTGTGCGAAGAAAACGCAAATCCTACAGCAGAGATTCCAGTCACACTGCAGTTTACAGAAGCCTTTGCAATGCGTTCAAGACTGTTCTGTGACTGCAGGTGAGCTCCTTCCTAAAAACACAGGCCACCATCCTGTCACTTTAAACAGCCCTTAATCAAACAGTAACCATAGTTTGATCCTTCTCTAAAGGGTATATTTGAATGACATTAATGAAAAATAAAATAATCATGTCATATCTCTCTCATTCTTTTCTTCTAAGTCGCTCCAAGATATCCAAGTCAGACACAGGTAGGCTTGAAGTCATGCGAAGGATATATTTGTGGACGATATTGAGGGCAAGAAATTACGTGTAGTTAATGGATTCTTCCCCCTCAAAATCACACCAAGGAGACAATTCTCAGTAGAAAAATTACTCTCTTTCTAAGTGTCGGCAGAGGGGGAAATATACTTTTTCACTAGATTCAAAGTATTTGGGGAGGCGGACACTCTCTCCACACTCCATCATCCCAAACTCTCCCAGATCTGGCCACAGCTTTCTACCAATTCATCCCTCCCTCTTTCATCTTATAGACACCGTACTTCAACTGCACAGAGATCCCTGTGTTATTCGACACACTGAATAGCTCTATCCCGTATGCTCCATCCACAAACCACTTCAAGGTCAAGTTCAAGGCTCAGCTCAGAAGTCACCTTACTGGTGAAGACTCCCCTGACCTCCTAGTCTGGGAAGCTCAAGGACCTCTCTCCTTATGCCCTGCTTCCCTCTGACATGGTCATTATCATTGCGTATCTGGGTCGTATCTTGGAACGTCTTTCTTTCCCACACAATTGACAATTCTGGGGACTGGGCTTTAGTCAGATCTTTTTTATGGCTGTCTTTTCTCGTGAAAAAGAAAAACAGCTCACATTTGTGTAGGGGAGACAGTCAACGAACAAGAAAACAAACCAATAAACAAGTAAAATATGTGTTATAGATTATGATAACTTCTAGACTGGAAGATAAATGGGTACTACAGTAGAGAATAAAGGAAAAAAAACTACTAAGCATGGATGATCAGGAAAGAGCCCTCAGAGGAAGTAGAATTTATGCTGAGACCTAAAGGCAAAGAAAGACCCAGGCCCACAATGAGCTGGGCCAAGAACAATCCCATAGGATTGTTCCCTAGCAAAGGCAAAAGGTCTGCTATGGCCAGAGCCCAGTGTGTGCAGGGGACTAGGACACCCGTGTGATGGGAAGTGGTAAGAAACAGGGAGACAGAAGTGAGACTAAGTAAGTACAGAACAGACACAAGTCCAGACCAGATCAGGCTGGACCTTGCAGCCACAGTAAAGAGTCTTGGTTACTCTAAACACAATGGGAAGGTATTAAAAGGAATTTAATGAGGAAGTGACATTATTTGACATGTTTTTTAAAAGACCATTCTGACTTCTATATGGGAAACAAATGGATTGAGGATTTAGGGGAATAAGAGTGGAAGTGGAGAGTCCAGTTGGGGGGTTATTGCTCCATGACCTATCTCAGTGCCTGATATGGGTAGAGGCGTTCAGTAAAAGAGAATGAATGAATAAATGAATGAGTTAGATTACCCTGAGGCTTCCAGAAAGACTGTGGCCAGCCAATGCTTTACCAGCTGGTTGTGATTATATCTCTTCCTTCCCCTTAGCACCTACAGCACTTGACTTATTCTGAAAAACTTCCAAAAACCACATTCTGGAAATTCCTCATTCATCTCAGGCCCAGATTTCCCATGTCACAGGGTTGTAAAAATCACCATCTTGTCCCAGTAACATTTTATCATGTCTGACATCATTTCTTGCCACTGTTCTTCATTCCTGAGAACAGAAAACAGCCTCCTATTTCTAGCAAAAAAAGAAGGAAAGAAAGAAAGAAAGAAAGGAAGGAAGGAAGAAATGAAGGAAGGAAGGAAGGAAGAAAAGAAGGAAGGGAGGAAGGAAGGAGGAAAGAAAGAAAGAAAGGAAAGAAAGAAAGAAAGAAAGGAAGGAGGAAAGAAAGAAGGAAGGAAAGAAAGAAGGAAGGAAAGAAAGAAAAAGCAGGTTCTGCTCCAACCAGACAGAGAAGAAAAGGTGAAGAGAAGCGGGGGAAATTCTGATGGGGACTTTCATCCCCTTTTCAGGAAGCTGGCTGTGAGCCATAGTTGTAGTTTTGACTCTAAACCTGTGAAACCTCAGCATGCCCAGCGGAGCCAGGAGGGGCGGGCTCTTGACACGCAGAGTTCCTGAGCAGCACAAGTATCCACTTTTCCTCAGCGATCTCCTGCTTCGTGAGCTGGGCTGCTCTGAAGCCTGGATAGACGCATTTCATGCCGAGTTTAGGGTGAAAGAGATTTGGCAGGTTCTATTCCCAGGGTGCTCCGGAAAAAAGACCAGGATTGTTGAACATAAGCTGTGCTGGACTCATTCCTAAACCAACAGGAATCAGCTGCTCTTTGACAGTGGGGTCTGCTAACAAATGGGAAATTCTTCAAGGGGAACAGAAATAAAGGGAACGAAGAAGGCACTGAGTATTCCATACCGATATGACTCCAGCAGAGCTTTTCCCCCACTATCCTCTAGCTCCTATGAGGACCATTACAAGGGACATAGAAGTAGTTCTCCAACTGACAGACTTATAAAAAATGTAAAAGCAATAAAGTTAAATGAATTTTTGAGCTGGAGAATTTAATGATCAAATAGTCCTGCTTCTCATGAGGAAGTTGACATGCAGAGGTAGGGAGTGACTTCTCAAATCTACCAAGCTATTAAGGGCACAGCAGAAAGATATCCCAGGTAACCAAATTCTAGTCGGTCCAGCCTCTTTCTGGCACCATGCATGCCCTGTATGATTTTCCAGAGACACTGGAAAGTGATAAAGGACATTGACTCATCCTACAGACCTAAGATGGAATCTCTGTGAGACACTCACCACATCTGTGACCCTTTACAGGTTTCTTCCCAGGAAACAAATGGGAATAATATCACCTACCTCATAAATATAATAAATGAGACAATGCCTATAACGTCTGTGACCATGTGTTCACCAAATAGTTTACTTCCTTCTGGATATTGAGGAAAACTCTTTTTCTAGTCCTTTGCAGCTGGGTGGGACCATATGATAAGTTCTGGCCAAGAGAATGTATACAGAAGTGGTATGTCTGTTCGCTGAAGTCCACACACACACCACTTTCTTCCTGTTGTCTTTCCACAATGACTACATTGAAGATGGCAGCATCTCAAAATAGTAGGAGCTGGATTCTTAAATCACTGTGTGAAGGAAAGCCACCTGACCAATAACATCCACGTTGAATTCTGTGAGTGAGAAGAGAACGTTTTTGTGTTAATCCATATTTTAGAGGATTGTTCGTTACAGCACCTACTGTTATTTACTCTGACTAATATAGTAAAGACTCATTAAATGATAGCTATTATAAATGGTATACTTTGCTTTATTTAGAATCTATACTAGCTACAGATGCTTATAATCAGAACTTATTTTAACAATACTATGATGACCAACTCTGCTGAGAGGCAACATGAGATTCTGAAGCCTTCGGTTTGTGAACCATTGAAGAATTCCTCTGCTCTGCATAACGTGCTCTGTATAATCTCACTGTAGATAGCATTTTAATTTATCAAAAGTCAGCAGTTAAGGGGAGATCTCATTCTTTAAAAGCATTCATTTAAGTGATTAGTAAGTTCCAGACATTGTTCTAGGTATTACCACATATGTTGTCCTATGCTAGCCTCAAAGTAGCCCTTTAAAGTTGTGAATAACTATTATTCCAGCCATGCCCACTCCCACCTCAGGTATCTTACACATTCCATTCTTTCTGCCAAGAATACTCTTGCTCCGGACATCTGCACGGTTCACACCCTAGCTTTGTTCAAGTCCGTGGTCACTCTGTCTGAAACAATGTCCCTCTGCCACCCACATGACCAATCCCCATTCTTCTCTAGCTCCAGTGTACATATCTGGCTGTTCATTCTCAGCACCGTTCAGGCCTGGTGGACCAGAGCCCAGTCTCTGATGAAAAGGGCGCTTCTTAACCAAGGCCACACTGGGTTCTCATGTTCCCTCAAAGTTATTATTTTAAGAATAGGAAAGAAAAATATTGAAGGTTATATAAAAAAACAGTATGTTGAAGGTTACATAAACAACATAAGCAATAGTATGAATCACTATTTTTTAACAAAATGAAAAAAAAAAGATATGCCTTTAGGCAAGTACGAATGAATACTCTCAGATTTTGTTATGCATTTTTTAGACCATCCTTTAGAGATCTTGCCCCTTCTTTCAATATCTACATGTTAAAATGTTACGATGACCCTTGCTAAAATCGAGAGCTATTGCCAATTATGTTATTGATGGATCTTGGCACTGACACTGAAAACCAGTGTCTCTCCTGAATAAGGACAAAAAAACCTGGTGATAATTCTTCTGGAGAAGTTACCAGTATTTGCAGTTTATTAAGAACAATGAATAAGGATCTTCTGAAGATGCCTATAAAGAAAAGCAGGCACTTGGTCCCCACGGAAGTCATCCTTTTGGAGCAGGTCTGGTGACCGATGAAATGGGTTTTGTGTAAAATGTAAATTCACATTTTGTGGAAACTGGAAGTTCATTCATCTTAATCATGTCTGTTATAGGCTATGATGGCTTCCAAAAATTGCCAGAGTAGGTTTTTTATCTGATCTTTCAACATTATTGGAGGTCATATAAACAGGATTATATGAAGTCCTTCACTGCCAATTAATGTAATTCTAAATCAACATTCCGTCAATGATGTGCAGATTTTACAGCATAAGGAACAAGAGAGAAGAGCTCATTTTTTCCTTCAAATGGATTTCCCTGCTTTTGGTTAATGCTTAATTAAAAAGAGGGGGAGATGGGAATTCCCTGACAGTCCAGTGGTTAGGACTCGGTGTTTTCACTGCCAGGGCCGGGTTCTATCCCTGGTCGGGGAACTAAGATCCTGCAAGCCGTGTGAAATGGCCAAAAATAAAATAAAATAAAATAAGAGGGAAGAAGGAAGGAAGAAGAGATGGAGGAAGGGAGGGAAAGGAGGGAGGGAGAGAAGGAGGGGAAAATTCTACTTAATTTATTTTAAGATGTTTTGGGAAATTAATCCTTTCCTTATTTTCATCTTAAGAAAAAAACTTGGAGTTATTGAAAGGTTAAAAAAATCCATTTTCTATGAAATTGAATGTCTAAATGGTATTCTAATTTTATAATCTAAAATGTGACTCTTTCTGAACCTAACATGTAGGAGACTTATTTTTAGCTAATAGATCTAGCACAGGGAGCTAATTTTTTTTTCATGGAAATGAAAAACAGACCAAATTTCATTTATTCATGGAATATCAGCCCTACCATTAAGTGTAATTTGCTTAACTTACATTTGCCTTGAAGGATTTCAGAGCATTTCTGGGACAATACTTTCCATAAGTCTCCACAGATATAAAGAGGAACTGCTTTCGTGCAAAAATCTTTATAAATTCTGGATTAAATTTTTTCCTTCCCCCTTCTAACTCTATAGGAAATCTCCCAGGGATGTATGAGAAAAATTTTAGTGTCTAGTAAATTATCTCACTAACTTCTACAATATACTTATAAAAAAAAATGATACGCTTCAAGCTAATAAAGTTAGAAAGAGTCAATAGATGAAGTAGAATAATCCAATGAATAGGTGCTTTCCTGATCTAGCCATCTGTGATCTACAGGAACTGCCTTGTTTCAGGTGCTCCATGTTTTGCGCTCCAGGATACATTCAACCTCTAGAGTTAGACCTTCGAGGTGGAATCCCAGTCTGTCTCTTACCCTCTGTGTGACCTTTGTCCTCATCCTTAAAACGGGGAAAATGACATTCTCTACCTCTGGTTTGCGAAGAGAACTAAGTCACCTACTATATGACAATGACCGTCTCCGTGTCTGCCACGCTACCCCCATTATCCTTGTCATCTTCATCTACCACCATAGCTTCAAAGTTAACCCTATGTCTGATCTTGCCTTCTTTAAATCTATCCTCGAAATTGCAGCCAGGGTGAAGTTTCTAAAAGAGAAACTTGATCATATTTTTCCATGCATTAAATAATTTAATGTTTCTTCATGGTCCATAGAATAGTGTCCAGAACCCCTAGAGTGGCAGATTACACCTTTCAAAATCCGACCTTTGCTTCCTGTCTGCTATCTTCCCCCATCCTTCTCTCTTCTCTTATTTCCTGTCCTTGCTCTGAACTTTCAGCCACACAGAACCGTTTGATAAGCATGAAGACTGCCTTCTATTTGCTTGCACTCCTCTGTACTTCCCTCTGCCTAGAACTTTCTTTCCAATCTTATCTTCAAAAGGTTGGATCCAAAAAATTCTTTTTTCTTAAAGCAGAAAACCCCAGTCTCACCAATGCACAGAGGAAGGGAAACGTAATCTGCTCCAGTGATGTTCAAAGAGGAGCTGGTGCCAATTTGCTAACCAAAGAGAGGATCCATTATGAACTCATCAGGCCTGCTGCGTTGCACATTCCCCCTGTGGCCTAATTGCTTGCACTGTTGATGTAGTCATAATCTAAGCATTCCCAAAGTCATCCTGGACAACGCACAACACACCTTAAGAAGTATCTGCAGTGCAGATTGAACCAACACTTTAAAAATATTGGGAAATGATAAACATAGGATTCTGTTTAATTAAATACGTGGCTGCAATTAAACTTGAAGATACGTCCTTCTCGTGCCCTGCTAAACTGTACTTGTACACATAGGCAATAAGATAGCTACTTCTCAATTAGCTTTGGTAAGTGAGTGAAAGAACAGGACAGATAGCTTAAATATACTGATAATTTCTATTTGGGATTATGGTGCATTTGGGGATACTATAGAGGTTATTTATAGGACCCATGAATACCCACACCCTGCCAAGCCTTTATCACCCCTTCTTATGAAGTCCTGGAGAGAGATATATGCACAAGAGAAAATAGAAAATAAAAAATCAAGTGCCACTTTATTTTATTTATTTATATATGATATAACTAAATATTATATTTATTACAATTAGGTGGGCTTTCACCTGAGACTCCAATGATAAGTTCTTTGGTTAGTTGGACTGGAGACATGACTTGGATCACATAGTACACAAAAGCCTAAGGAGCTTTACCTACCCTCCAAGTCTAGGCATGAATCCACTGTTCTCTGGGTGACCCCATGCAAAAAAAAAATTTAAGAGATTAACAACTAGAGTATATATTTAAGAATAGTAGAGAGAGTCACATTTGGGGCTTCTTCTACGTAGAATTGTTAGATTACTACTATCTTTGTCTATAACAAAGATAGGACAAAGAAAGAGGATCATAGCTATGTAGGCGACCTTATAACAGTTATCCTGCCCACTAGTCTACATAGTCTGGATAGTGTCCAGAATATCACTTTGCCTGTACCCTCCAACTTTTGCTTATAACCTTCTGGGTCAACACTCTGGCCTTGAAGCCATGGGGTAAGTCAGTTCCAGACTCTAAACTTAGTTTCTTCATCTTTCAAGTGTTTCAAGTGATGTTTAGGCAAGAGGCATCTGCGGTTCTTTCCAGCTGTGATGTTATATTATGTGACCATAAATAAACATTACCTTCTCTAAAGCAAGAGTATTAGTGAACTCCAATACTTCTCCCAATAGCGAAATGAATTCCTTTTGGATGTAAATTTTATTTTCACAGTCCACACACTTCTATCCCTAGGCAACTCTTTCACAGGAATCTGATGAGAGAAGATGATTGACTCAGCAAACATCTATCCTCACTCTCAGAATGCCCTCAAATACTTTAATTCAGAAAGCTCAGAGCATAAAAAATTAGGAGGTTTACTTAATCTGCTTTCTAGAGAATTGTAATGAGAAGCAACACAGTCAAAAACAAGGACTAAGAATTTCCCACACGAACATGATGGGATAGTCAGCATTTTTTCACTTCTCTTCCAAGAAATCATGTTTTTAAAGTACAAATTTTTTTTAAATGCTTTAAACTCTGCCATCTGCATTTTCAATATAATGCAGATATGACATTATGACACATATGATCCACAAAGTCCAAAATACATATAAAAAACTGCCGTAGGGTAGTCAGGGAAGGCTTCATAGTTTCCCTTGAACACATGGACACAGTGTCCCTTGGACACTTGGGCAGGGACCTATAGGTGAGGGAGAATGCCATGCAAATATCCCAGGCAGAAGGAAGGAGAAACATTAAAAGACAGAAATGTCTTGGCTTTTTCGAGACTGTATGGAGCCCAGCATGGCCAGATTGCTCGAAGATAGAGGTGAGCGGAAGGAAATACAACCAGAGATTTTAATGGGAGCCAGTGTATACATGGCTTTGAATATCATTTTAAGGATTTTATCTTTTTCTCTGAGTGAGAGGAGAAAATGTTGAAGAGTATTAAGCAGAGAAGTGATAAGATCTGATTTCTATTTCATTTTAAATGATCACTCTGGGTGCTGTGTTAAGTTAGCTACTACTTAGAGCTAAAGCCGAAAGAGGTAGTCACTATTTTCATTACGATAACCACTGACGGCTGCAGCTTCTCAAAACTTTATGCAGAGCTAGAAGTTAGAGAATTGGCTTCTCCAAAAACAGTGGCCTCCACTCCCTCTCCACACCTGCCTTGTCAATATAAAGGGGAGTCCAGGACAGGAGAGTGCTTTTGGGAAGTGAAGGGAGAAAGACTTCCGAATTACTGTGCAAATTATTGGGAGGGGTTCTTTTAAGAAGGGGTTCTCATTCTCTGATTTGTTATCTGCCTAAGTGCAAATTTCTAGAATTGCCTCTGTGGTACCAGAAAAGCAGAATAGAGGATTGGGAAGAGATGGCATAGTGGGGACCTGGCTGAAGGACAAAAGGACAAGACAAGATTGCCTCCAAACTCAGTTTCAAAAGGTACAGAAGTCAAATCCCAAGAATTGCCTTCAGTCTCAAGAGTTAGACAATGAAAGAGATTGGGGAGGTATGGTGTTGTTAGGGTCACCGCAGGGGCTTCCAAAGCAAGAGGGTATCGGTGAGCGGTGGTAGATATAAGGAAGAGAAGCTATCAGAGGCACTTTCTTGGCACCAGCTGTATGTCTGCCGGGGCATGGCACCAAATCTTCCAAGAGTGTCAGTGAGCTAGAACACAAGTTTTGGAAACACGAAGAAAAGACTTCCAGTGCCTCTTATAAAAAAGAAGACATTTGTGTTTTCTGTCTCCATTTATGGAGACAGAAAACTCTCAGAACTGGAGAAAACAGCCTTCCCTCTCTATACCAACTTGCATGCAGTGATTTTACATGGTGCATAGGGAAATACTTTTTTTAAATTCATAGTACAGATAACTTGCAAAAAGGGTACCCCCAAAATGAGGAGATAGCAAAATGGCTGAAATTTGGAAATCTGTGATCCAATTCAATGCACTTACTTGATATACCATGAAAGTGAAGGAGGGAATATGACTTTCACGAGGTCACATAGCTAGTTAGTAGTAACGCTAAGTTTAGCTCACAGCTCCACTCTCTTACTTCATTGCAGGATCTCACAAAGCTGATCAGAGAAGCAGACAGCACAGTAATCATGTGACATGAGGATGTGGGCATATTTATGTCCACAGCAACTTGTACCATCTCCAAAAAATAAATGGTCGCACACAGAGAACACACAGAACCATGAACCAAAGCTCTGGCGCACTTACTCCACGGTGTTATAACGATAATTTACAATGCTATTGCAATTACAGCAGAACTATGGCACGCCCGCCACCTAATAGACCTGTGTGCATAGTCTTGAGAGAGACAAATGTGCTGGCAGGTCTAGCTGCAGAAATGAGATTAAATGGCTCCCATCCCCAATCCTGCCATTGATTTTTGTAGCCCTCCCATTAACACGATACGTCACATACCACCTCGCCATCATTTCTCAGAGGTGAAGATGTAGTTTTAGAGTATAAATAATTAGACCCTCAAAATCCAAGGTGACAAATCTTACACGCCTCCCATTGCCATGATTCAGGACATGTAAATCAGAGCCTCTTTTGAGGATGTGTGCGTGAGAAGACGTTTACAGAATGATACTGCTTTGTGTTTCTCTTTCTTTCTCTTTCCTCCATTTGCCCACCATTGTCATTGGATGTGAATCAGTTTTATAGGGTCACTGTATAAATCAGGATCTTTTTGTAAGAGGTGGGAGGGAGGGACTCTTACACAATGACAGTTATACCAAACAGGGAGAGTCCCTGGCAAACAAGGGCATGTGTTCATCCAAGTTTGAGGTCATAATCCTTTATATCAGTAGTGTTGGTCTGTGCTTTCTCGTCTCTTACAAAATGCTTTTTCTGTGGGTTGCTAAATATTGCCAAAGAGATAATGCAATAAGAGGTAATAAACTTAATACTTACAGTGGCTACCTTTTATTGAGTACCTACTCTGTGGTTCTAAGAGTCTAGAGTAGTGATTAAGAACATTAGATAGATTGTAACAAGCTGGTAGATTGGTCAACCACTCTGTGCCTCAGTCTTTAATAAATAAACACTGGTACAAACTAGCACTCAAAGAGGTGGGCTTTGACAGCTGTGTGCAGAGTTCTTTGTACGTAATACTATCTAATGCTTTCAGGAGCCTGATGAGGTCAATACCATTAACCTAATTTTTTATATGAGAACCCTGAGGGTCAGCAAAGTTAACCTACTTTGCTGAAGTCACATAACTCTTTAGAAGTTGGAAAGTTTGTATTCAAACTCAAGTCTATCTGACATGTCTGCACTCTTGCCTATTTTACTGTCCCCCATGGTAAGTCCTAAACTAGTGCTGGCTGAACAAAAGTTGAAACGCTTTGTTTAACCTAGGCTTACATACTTATTAATTTACTCACCCATTCCACACTCTTAAGGCATTTTATGTTTGTATTTACTTATTTGTTTGCTGTCGACTTATACAAACTCATCTCATTCCAGAAGATTTAGGGTAGTTTATAAAAACGCATGCATTCTGTAAAAATATATTAAGAATTCAGGAAGAAAGGGAATAAGAGTAGAGGAAAAATAAGAGGAAACCAAGGATGAGGCTGGTATTCAAAATGTGAGCAAGCTTTTACTGAGCTGACACCATGTAGGAACTGGGGATTTCGAAGTAAAACCACAAGGTCCCTTCTTTTCATAAGCTTGGGTTCTGATGGAGGAAATAAATACACAAACAATTACAGGGTACAAGGCAAAATTGGAAACTTGTACAAGACCCACTGGGAGCATATCAGGAGGCCATGCCCCATCAAAACTGGGTACCACTCATCACAGTCTGAGAGTCTCCTAGTTTGTCTGGTTGTTGTCTGTCTTCTGATATGGTGTTTACAGCTGTACCTCCTCTGTCTGCCACGTTAGAAGTGCTTAATGAATGAGTGAATGAAGGAAGCTCAATGAGGAATTTTTTAAAAAGTGTTTTGTGCACAGCTTGTAAATTGCAGAACTCTCTCAGTTCTCTCTGCTTCCCCTAGACCTTGGAAGTGACCTGCTCAGGTAATTACATCCTACAAACACCGAAGCGAGGCAAAGATTCAAAAATAGTTCATGGAGAGTGGGTCAGTGAGTACATATCGACCCTCAAGCAAAAAAGGGGATGGACATTACTAAGGTAGTAATGGTACATCTAGAAAAACTAGCATGTCACAGATGAATGATTTGCCCAACTTGACATACCCTGTAAGAGACCAGTGAGGTGTTTAAATTCAACTCCCTCTGGCTGCATGTCTGTCTACATTCCACCAGGCCTCCCTGCAGAGATGAAATTGGGCAGGAGATCTGAGAAAATACCTGGATGAAGAGAGTAAGAGGGAGCGTAAGAGGTTTAGGGTACAAAGAAGGACAAAGGAAGGTGGAAAGTCGGAATATACAAACACTTATCGATTCACTTTAAAAAAAAAATTTCAGCAACAGAGAAAAATACTGTGCATTAATCAATGCATCATTAAAATGCATTGAGACAGACCGATGGCATTAGCCTTTTGAAAATTTACTAGTTTAGCTCGTTTTTTAGTTTCTTCACATTTTCCTGTCTAGAAATCTCACCGTGTGCTTTGGAAACTGGTTTGAGAATCAGGAACGAACTCTTGGTCAAGTTCTAGAAGTTCCTTATTCTAAAACTAGTTTTTTTCATCTGTAACAGAAAGCTGAGGCAGTAACTTCCCTTCCTTTGGGCTTCGGTTTCTGCCTGTGACAAGTGAAGAATGTGGAATCAGTTTTTCCCCAGGATCTTTCTAGAGCTGTCTGGACAATAACAGGAGACCTGGTTCAGAGCCCAACCCTGTATCTTGTTTTGTCTCATCTCTTTTGTGTTTCTCAATTATTTCCTGCTCTTAGAAGTTGGGATAAAATAGAGAAAATGTACATAAAGCTTTAGAGTTTGAGGATCTATTTATATTAGCTTGTTTGAGGCAGGACTGTCATCTGCCAGCCCTATCTTCCAGGTCTTTGCAGATCCATCGAGGTCATGAATATGTAAGCACTCTAGTAATTACCATTGGCAATAACATAAAAGAATCAGTTGTAATAATACTATTTTTACAGAGACCTAGGAAGTAGTCTGTTTTCAAGAAAGGTTAAAAGCCTTTTCCTAGAAGACAGATTAAACATAAGTAGAGGCAGAAAGTCTGCCAATATTTTCTTTCGAACCACTCTGTAGTAAACTCTGTGTCTGATTAAGAATAAACTAATACAAAATAAAACGAATGGAAAATATAAAAGGAAATAAATTTAATTAAAATATAAGATATGGTCCCTCTTATGTGGTTGAGAAGATAGATTGGGGCCCAGAGCACTAACAAGAAACAATGTAGTAAATGAGGATGTAGGAAGTACCCATTTTGTCTTGTAACTTTCATAGCAACCCTATGTGCTAAGCCAGATATTGGAAGACTGGACTGGAGGGGCTTCAGTTTCTTCATCTATAATAGCGGTCAAACTTGGTACAGGGAAAGGAGACAGAGGGCAAGTTCCCCACTCAAGTGCATACAATGAACCTGTCCCTAAAAAGCCCCCTGATGTCAGGAAATGGGGAGTCCAGGAAGGGAGGGGGTGGGAAGCTGAGAAGCTGCAATGTATGTGTACTTTGTAAAAGAGGCGTCCCCCCCCCTCAGCTCTGTTTGACATTTAGTCGGCACAATTTACTTGGAACATAGGCTACGTTTTGTAAAAGATGCCAGAAACCTGTATTATGAGATTTTTTTAAATCTGTGGATTTTTAATGCTGATAAATGAATTTTTAAAACATATCCTCTAGGTGGTTAAAAAATATTGGCAGTTTTCCTTCTTTGGACTAGATGATCTCTAACATCTTTTACTGCTCTGACATTCTAAGATGCTATGAGATGTACATTGGTATAGAAAACTGCCTCAGAACAGATCTGTAGGTCATGGGGTAACGCTGGGTAGTAATAATCATCTTATACACACTGATAAATAACCACTTGCAAACCACATTAGCACCCATTTTGTCTTATAACTTTCATAACAACCCTATGTGCTAAGCCCGATATTGGGGAGACTTAAATTTAAAGGCTGTTAAAGAGCTGGTATATGATCCCATGGTAGGTTAATTACAAAATTAGGACTGAAGGATGTTGTCTAAAATGGTATGGATGAGCATTGTCTTACTAGGATGACTAAGCTATAACGGGGACCATGTTCTCTGCTGATATCTGGGCCTCCTTTGAACAACAAGCACACTGGGGTAAAGGAGGGTATGTGAGAGCCACTGCCCACTGAGGGGCAGGTTGCAGGGAAGTGGGTAATGGAACTTCTCTCTTGGTGTTGCCCACTCCACAGAGGAGCTCTGGGAGGGCAACAAGCCTGATCCTGCCAAGAATCTGGCAGTGCTTGTGAAACCAGTTTTTGTGAGGCTCACTAGCATGGCCATCAAACAGCTCTAATGAACTCTCGTCACTGGGTTGGGAAAGCTATCAGTTCTTTCGCTGCTGGATGTTGGGAGGTCTGAGAGTCCTGGAGGAGAGGTTGGTGGAGCCAGCATGGTGGTGGTGGGCACATGGGAGGCTCAGGCCAGCAGCCACTTACCAAACAGGATGAAAACGTCTCAGTATTTGAACAACCAGTAGGGCTGTAGTGTAACATCCAGCCTGGCTATAAAGGACAACACACTTTTAAGTAAAAAGGCTCAAGTTGTCCAGTGATGTAAGACTACCCAAAGAAAATGGCTAGAAATCCTTTTTGTGGTTTTCTGTTTGTTTGTTTTTCTTACTATAAGGCATCATTTGGCTTGACAGGACACGTGCTTCCCCCACAAATAAATACCAAAACCTAAAGGAACAAATTGATGAATTTCAAGTCCTGCAAAGGATTCTGGGTAGGATGATCACATGATCCGGTCTGCCCTGAATGGTCCCAATATCTGGACTCTCCTTTGAGTCTCAAGAATGTCACAGTTTGCATGCTAAATGTTGTAGCTGAACTAACTCTATGCTGTTTGGCCAGCGGAAAAATGTGAGAGAGTAACTGAGAATGAGAGGTGAGGATAAATTGTGAACTCTTGGCTGACAGGACTGTGACTTGACATGATTATGTAGGCATGAACAAGACAGATGAAAGTAGAAATGTCCTAAACAGAGAGAACCTAGAAAGGAAGCGGTTAGACTCATTGTTTTGTGAAATTTTCAAACAAAATGGTTTCTATAGAAGTTGAAAGCTAGTGACAAACAATGCCAACAACAAAGACAACAGTAGCTACCATTTAACCAGTGCTCGTTAAGTTCCTGGAACTTTGCTAAGGGGCTAGATTATAATTGGATTTCACCCTTACACCCGCTGTCTGAGGTAAACAAAGTAGCCCCAAGTTAAAGATGAAAAACTCAGGGTTTCAGAGAATTTTAATGACTGAACAAGGAACGAACTGGTAAAATCATGGGCTTTGCAATCAGCCTGCCTGGATGTGAACTGTGGTCCTGCCACGCACTTGCTGTAAACGTCCTTTTTAAGAGGAGAATTTCTAAGACTAAGATGAGAGTATCAAAAGCGTTTGGAGCTAGGAGTAGGAAAGCAGGAAAGGAGTGTCCATTTGCTTCCAGCCCAATAAAGCTTTCCATTAATCAACGTATATTGAGTTCCAACCATGTGTGCACAAGGTGCAAGTCCCTCCAGAGAATACAGAGGAAAGTATAAAACATGGTTTTCCACCAAGGAAAATATGATCTTTGGTTGGAGGGGAGGAATTGTTGTCACAGGCACTCTGGCATAGTAAGAAGCATACCTGTCTCGAATTGGATGCTCTGAGAATGATTCCTAGCTTTGCTCATTACAAGTCACATGGCAGGGGTACGTTGCTTACCTATTCAGAGCCTCAGTATCCTCATGTGTAAGCTGGAGATGGAAATAAGGCCAAACTCATAAAACTATGAAAATCAGATAAAGTAATATAAATGTATCCTAGATACTGTAAAAGGATATTCTGAAATAAACTGTTATTTTTGCAGGAAACAGAGGAAATTAAGCAAGAGAGTAAACACAACAAGCATCCAAGGGAAGCTGATTTCCAAGAGTGTTTGTCGTCTCTCAATGGACTTACAGTGTCTCAGTGCCTAGGTCTCCCATCTACCTCTCTTTGTGCGCGTTCTTTCTCGCTCTCCTTTTTAATTGAGAAACTTCATTTCCTTATTCCCTTTAGCTGTTTCATAGGTCATTGCTCTTTAGGGATGGAGGTTATTTCTGCTATTCTGTTTCCTTTTCATTCAACCATGCAATACTTGTTCCCTGTCTGGCTAGCTCACTCTGGAAGGGGACAGCAAATTACATATCTCTGGGTGCTTGGTGGAAGTCACTTACCTAGATTGAAATCCCCAATAACGTTTGTGGGGGGTTTTTGTAAATAAAGTTTTATTGGAACACATCCACCACATTCTTTTATGTATGTCTGCTTTTAAACTACCATGACAGAATTGTAAATCTCCAATAACACTTTAAATACTTAGTATTAGCCAGGTCCATAAATATGTCTGAGATAACCACCATCATTTCTGTATGAACAGTGATATCCAATAAATTATAGAATCTGTGAATTGCTTGCAATACAAAGTGTTAAAGACAGAAACAATTAGTTGTTTGGATGTGCAGGTCTGAGAGTCTGTATCATATACATATGTGTGTTTAGTGGAATCTTCCTGAGAGGAAATATTTCATTGTCTGTCTTCTTAGAAACAGTTACACCAGATGATGCCAAATATCACTTCTCATGGTTTTTGTCTTCATAACGGAATAAAAGAATGAGATTTATTGATTATTTTTGTTAAAATTCACTATTGCCTTCAGTAGGATAATAAACCAAGGGTCTACTTGTCAAGATCTGCAAATTTTTCTCTGCTGAAGTTCCTTCCATTCTTATGATCCAAACATCTATGTGAGTAAATGCCAAAAATGTTGGAGAAAAGGGAAGAAAGGGTTGTGATAAAAGGAGGAATAGTGTCTTTTCAAAAAGAGGATAAGGGAAGAGGAAAACAGCGGGTTTACCACCTTCCATGAACTCTGTGTAAATCATTGACCCAGAGCTATGCGTTTTTATTAATAACAGCTGCAGGCTTTACTGAACACTCGTCCCGTCATGTACTGGACTAAACACTTAGAAAGCATTGCTTCATTTTATTCTCAATAACATAATGAAGTTAAGCAATGTGCTCAAGATCATGCATCTAATAACTGTAGAGTTTTGTCAGTGACCAGATGGGTAATTCTGCTTAATTCCATGGCTCTCTATTAGAGACTTCATGTGTCCACAGATACAAACCACATCCTAAGAGATAAAGGAAAATTTTGATGTCCAGGCATCTTAACACCTTTAAAGTATTTCCATATTCGTTTAGATCTTGATCGAGGATGAGTATGGATACTAGTTACTAGACACTTAAATTTCCACAATCTACACACCTTACCATGGCCCACAAGGACCTGCTTGATATGAGCCCCAGCACATCTCAAGTCATAGCCTCTTCCTGTGGTAGATTTTTAAAAGGCCACAAATACTTTGCAATGCCCCCCATCAAGAAGTGAAGTCATTTTCCTGATCTCTTGATTCTGGGCTGGTCTGTGACTAGTTTGACCAGTAGAATTTGGTGGAAGTGATACTGTGTGTCTTCTGAAGCAGGGCCTCAAGGGACATTGTAGCTTCTCCTTCATTCTCTCAAATACTGCTTCCACATGAAGAAGCTCAAACTAGCCTATGAGAGCCATGGCCCATCCAAGAACCAGTAGCAGCTGCCAGAGCAGTCCCCATCCAGCCCCCAGAATGACTATGGTGGCAAGACATATCTTAAGCCACTAATTTTGGGGGTGGTTTGTTAAGTGGCAACAGATAACTGGGCTACCATCACGCTTCAGGCTCTGGGCTCCAGCCTCTCTGGTCTTCTCTCAGTTCATGGTACATGCCATTGTCTTTCCCACTGCAGGGACTTTGCATATGTGAGCCCTACACATGGAACAATTCCCCTCCTGTCTTGTCCAAGGTTTACTCCTTGTCATCCTTTAGGCCACAGTTTAAAAGTCACCACTAGAGAAAATCCTTTACTGACCATCTATGTACAGTAGATTTCTTATCCAAATCAGTCCCTTGCTTAGTTTTTTCACTGCATGTGTAACAATCTGCTATTGGTTTGTCATTGCCTATTTTCCTCCTACCCAACTCTAAGCTCCATGAGAGGAGATAGAGAGAATGTTTGCCCTTTCCTCCATTGCATCCTGGGAGAGTGTCTGGCAGAGGGTCTCATCCACAATCCCTTAGATCCCTTTACCATTTTTGTGCACACATCTGCCCAGAGGCCTGTCACTCTCAATGGCCAGCACTTGCTTCTCTTTTTGGAGGGCTGCTGAAAGCCAGCTGGATTTACCTGTAATGACGAGAACTGAAGACCAGGAATTTGGATAACCCAGGCCAATGACCAGGGAGTGGGGTAGTGCATATAAATACTCCAGCCCCCTTATCCCCGGACAGGACAACTCTGGGGTATGATCTACACTGCCTGCACTACTCACCTATAGGAGTGAGCAAAGTTCCCCTCCATGGGACCATCTTAGCTTATTTTCTTATTGTGTCCAAAGTAAGTGTATACCCTTGATTGGCATCCCTCCTTTCCCTGTCCTGTTTCACCAATCTCCTGCAGGCTTTAATGTGAACACTCCCTAAAATAAGTCCTTTCACACAAATCCTAGTGTTAGAATCTGCTTCTGGGAAAGTCACCCTAAGACAGTGTGTTGACTGAATAAGTTCATTACAGCAATTCTGGATTTCTACATATTTGCTTTTCACATGGACATCGTTAACCCCACCTCATAATCGGAATCCAGATATATTCTGCAGCATCACTGGCCTTTGCAGCCTTGTTTGTGCAATTATTTCAATGTTTTACTGCAATTTGCCCTGGTGTTTTATAAAGATGAGTGGGAAGTGCAAAAACGTAAGCACTGACACTAGCTGCTCAACAATTGAGACAAAGATAAAAACCACTCGGTGTGCTGAAAGCAGGGAATCTTTGATTATATCGGAATCCCCGGTGGACTGAAGCTGGTGGTCTGGATGTTCAATTGTGAAGAGTGAGTACCAAATTAAAGAACATATGGGAAATTCTGGAAATAGATCATCTGGGACTGTATTGAAAAATGAGGCTTATTGAAAGACATGGAGAAATCTTTAAAAAGTATGGAAATTATGAAAATTGGCACCAAAACCCCTTCCAGAGTTCCAAAGACTAAGAAGTTTATGGAAGCAGAGAGCAGTTATCAGAGATGAGCTTGCCTTGTGTTCCCTTGTCAAGAAGAGAAATAGTCTCATACTTAAGTCTCACCTGACAAACGTTTCATGAAATCCTGTAAAATCCTTTTGAAGTCACCGTCACTGTCTCCCGCTGAATTCCCTACGCAGTCTCACGAAATCACCACCAGCAAGTCGTTCTTCTGCATTTTAAAATAAATTTCTTCTTCCTACCGAATGTCACTTTAAGTAAGCTAAAAAAGTAGGTTTTGGAGGCAAGCAATTGTATAAGACATGAGTTCTACTATTTTCATTTAATGTTCAAACCAATTGTTAATGTTTTAAATAATGTTTAAATAATTAAAAACTTTAGTGATGCTTTTGGATTCGTGGAACAAAACTCCTCCATATCACATGCAAAGTTTTGGGTTTCTTCAGTCCTATTCATCCAGCTTTTATATGGATTTTTTTTGGGAATTAATGTATTATACATGGCAGAAGAAAATTCCACAGTCTGATGGAATAATAGAAATCGCAGCTCTGCCACTAATTATGTAACCTCCTGGAAGCTGATCTTTCTAAGACTCAGTTTATTCAGCTGTAATCATGCTTCCTATGTAGAGCTGTCATGAGGATTAAGTTAGAGAAACTAAATAAAGTATACAGGGCTTAACCTGCATTCGGTGAATCTTGATTCTCTCCCCCATGCTTCCCATCACAAAACAGTTGGTATGAATGATTTTGCAGACTATTGGATTATCTTGGCTTGAAGACCAAGTCTGAACTCCTTAGCATGACACACAAGGCTCCATGTGATCTGACCTCCACGTTTCTCCTGGCTCATCAAACTCCGGCCCCTTTCCCCACCCGTCACTCTGATTATAAAGGAGCACATGGAGCTACTTGCACCCAGGAAGTGCCAAGCTCTTCTCCCCTGCAGGTCTTTCCTCTCCAGAATGCCCTCCCCAGGACTTGGTTCAGATGAGTCATCTTCCTGGACTCTTGGAGTCCCCACTTCCTCCGGCCTGGGTAAAGTGTCCTGTATGGCCTCCCAGGACCCTGAGTCTCCCTCTAACATAACACTTGGCACTTAGTTTTTAAAATATCTCTAATGCCAGTTTCCTCCATTAGATTATAACATCCTCACATAAGGGTGTTATATTATCTTATACTCACTAGTCACTCTTCTAAGACCTTTCCATATACAACTTATTTTATTATTACAACAACCAACCCTATCAGATAAGTGTTCATAGCTGCCCCATTTTAGAGGTGGGAGAAAGGAAAGAAAAAAGATAAATTACATGATTCTCCCACGACCAAATATCTAGTAAACAACAGAGCCGGCTCTGTTACCTCTGTGCTAAAATCCAGAATACGAAACCAACAAGTACTCAGTAAAAACTGAATAAACAGACAATTCAATCTCAGGGAGGAAAGCAAGATTTGACCAGGAATAGAGATCATTTTAGACCAAAGCCCACACTATCATAGTTTATTTTTAAAAAGCAAAGAACTAGCAAATAAAGCCTAGAGTTTGGAAGAACCTCTTCCAGTGTCATGAATTGATTCTGGAATAATGGAGCGTGCACTGCCTTGGGGACCAGGAGACCTGAATCCTAATATCTAGCTGGGTGACATGCCCCTTGATAGACGTCAGTCGCCTCATCTATTGAGTAAGAGCAATGAATGAAGTGGATTCAGAAGCCTTCCCAAAATGAGATGTTCATGTTATGTGATTCCAACAGAGGAGTCCTACTTTAGGGACAAGGACTTGCTGCCCCTCTGCCTGTCAGTGGTCACCTCCACAACATCATTTTGTCTCAGTGTGAAATCCTGGCTTTGTAAGTTCTAAGCAATGTGATCTTGGAGGTTCCTTAACTATTGCATACATCATTTTTGCATCACTGTCTCCACTACTGGAAAGAGAACTGACATATTACTGCTTAATTGCCTAGTGTCTACAGAGACTTGTCCCTAGTAGGCATGGCCATGGGAGGGAGAAGGAAATTGGTTTGCAGATTTTTACCAAGCCATGATATCAATACATAATTATTTAAAACAATCCTAGTGAATAGATAGATAGATAGGATCTCAGAGGTAGTATTGTCAGCTCTATTTCCAACCTTTGGGTCAATGATTGATTGAAACAGCTGACAAAGGAGAAAGTGACTGCTTGCCATCACAATTTTGAGTTCAAGTTTGAAGTGAATTAACACATGGGATAAATGCAATGTTTATACAAACCATGGCTGGAAACTATTGGCAGATTACAGAGGTCAAGTCCACTTAGCACAGAAACACTGGTAACAATCAAAATGGTCAGTTCAAATCCACAAAAGTACAAATGCAGGGAAAAGTTGGAAGTAAGATTTAATTTCCCTTTAATTTTCTTGGCAGCTGTTTGGCGTGCTATGAAGCCTAGTCTAATTTGCATACTCGTAGAGTCACATTTAAATTCCTAGCTCCTGATTTACGTTGTGTGAACTAACCCTCATGGTGTCAGTTCATTTTAGGTGTCTCTTCAGCTGCTCAAGAAAATGAAAAATGAGAGAAGAGGAGAAACAGGAGGGTAAAAAGGAGAATGAGAGGCAGGGGAAGAAAGAGAAAAAATTAATCTCAGATTCAAAGCTCACAGTTTCACTGAGAGCCACAGTATCAGACTATTTTGCTCCTCACGATGAATAAAGCCAGAATTTCCTGAGATAAGATGGACTTCATACATCTCCCAATACACACAAATATATGGAAACATAAAATATTTACCTTTCAAGGTATACTGTGTGTGGTATTAAACTAAGGTATGTAGAGTATTACTAGATAAACACTACAAAGAATTACCAAGCTACTAACATATAATGATTCAATACTCCCTCTGTTTTCAACTCTGTGTGTGTGTGTGTGTCTAAGTTGATGGATAAATGGGATCAGAAATTTGATGAGTCAAATAAAGACCCAACATCTTTTAGCTTTCATAAACTTTTAGAACCATAGAATATGTCATCTTGAGGTCAAAGCCATCATTTTAATATTAAAGAACTGAAGCTCAGAGAGTTCTGTCTTCAGAGGGGCAGAGACGGCTGGATCTTCAGCTATGGCTCTGCTCCCCTTCATACTGTAGAGTTGTTGCTGGAAGGGGACAGCACATTTCTCATTGTCTCTGCATCCAAATGAGACCATGTGATCACATCAATGGACTGAGTGGGAAAGCCAGAAGTGTCACTTCCAGGCTTTTCAGCCACCTTAACTATCTCAGGTTAAGAAACAGCTGTGCCTTTTTCCAATCTCCCTTTCCTCCATTTCCTGACTAGACACAGAAGTTCCTGAGGCCCCTGAGGATGATGATTCCACAAGATGGGGAAAAAAGTCTACATCACTGAATCATCAAGTGGCAAATATTGCCTGTTAACCAAGAATACCTGTACAGAACAGTTCTGTGAGAAAAAGCAAAACAAAACAAAACTAACTTTATGCTAAACCACTTAAATGTTAGAGATTTTACTTGTTCCTGTAGCTTAATATTGCCCTAGGTAGCAGAGGTCATTAGTATCAATCAGATTTCCTGATTGGGCACCCAGTATTCCTGCTATTATTCAGATATGTTTGTTGCATCCATGCATCCTTGTGTTTCTGGATGCAACCCAGATTCCACTCCTGGCTGTATCTTTCTCCTCTTTATCCCAGGAACCTAGCACAATGCCAGACTCACAACAGGTTCTCAATAAATATTCATTGAATGAAAGGTCAGCAGTTACCTCAGCTGTAAAATGGGAATTGAATCTTTTAAATACTTGAAATCAAGACACTGGATCCTATGATTCTGTGAGTTCTTAATGGTCTGAAATCTGCAAAATCTCTAGTCCAATAAATCCTCTATATTCCTTTGCTTTCGTTTGTTTTCAGTTTATCCTTAGTTCTGATTTTGTAAAATTCCATTCGTGTGATTTTTTTCTGTTATCTATCTATATTTAATATTGTACAAACTATCTGGCCCTGAATTGAAGTGAGGAGAAAATACTTCTCTTTGATTTGCCAAGGTACACCAGAGCAGCTAATGTTTATTAAGGAGTTGATAAGGAAAGCACTCTACTAAACAAATCATTCACACGCAGTGGCTCATTTTTTCAATACCTTTATTATCCCCATTTCATAGGTAAGAAAACATACTTGGCAAGTTTAAGCAGCTTGTCCAATGTCACATACTTAGTAAACAGCAGAATTAGGATAAGAAGAGAGGTTCATCTGATTTAAGAGCCTGGGTTTCCAGTCTCCAGGCTCTGCCACCGGGTTGCAAGCAACAGAGACAGACTCTGTGTAATCTAAGCCAAAAAAGAAATTTGTTAGAAGGAATAAAGATGAGTGCAAGGTTTTCTTCCTCGGCTCCAAGGTGGTGCCAGATCTGTGGTTGTGTATCTTCAGGGGAAGATTCCTACAAGTGAGATTGCTAGATTAAAAGGCAACTACAGTAGGTACACTGAATTAGAGTGGAAAGATTCCTTAAAAATGCCTTAATGTGGGGAAAATGGCAGGTGTCTCACACAGACCAGCAAGTGGCCTCACAGATGGCATGACTTTCAGCACTGGGAGTGTGTCGCCAGGCACAACCAGATGAGGCACAAGAATTATTGAATCATAGTATCTGACCTCAGATTCACAGTTTTGTGGAGAGCCAGGGCAAGAAGATTTCTGTGGTATCTCCTGGCTTCTCAGAAAATACCCTAAGCTCCTGGGAAGTAAACTTTCAGCTGTGTGGCTGACAGGGTCTTGGTGCTCTGGCCGGGTGTCAGGTCTGAGCCTCTGAGGTGGGATAGCCAAGTTCAGGACACTGGTCCACCAGAGACCTCCCGGTCCCTCATAATATCAATCAGCGAAGCTCTCCCAGAGATCTCCGTCTCAACCCCAAAACCCATCTCCACTCAACGACCAGCAAGCTCCAGTGCTGGATACCCTATGCCAAACAACTAGCAAGAGAGGAATACAACACCACCCATTAGCAGAGAGGCTGCCTAAAATCATAATAAGTTCACAGACACCCCAAAACACACCACCGGATGCGGTCCTGCCCACCAGAAAGAAAATATCCAGCCTCACGCACCAGAAAACAGGCACCAGTCCCCTCCACCAGGAAGCCTACACAGCCCACTGAACCAACCTTACCCACTGGGGGCAGACACCAAAAACAATGGGAACTATGAAACTGCAGCCTATGAAAAGGAGAACCCAAACACTGTAAGTTAAGCAAAATGAGAAGAAAGAGAAATACACAGCAGATGAAGGAGCAAGGTAAAAAACAACTAGACCAAACAAATGAAGAGGAAATAGGCAGTCTATGTGAAAAAGAATTCATAGTAATGATAGTAAAGATGATCCAAAATCTTGGAAATAGAACGGGGAAAATACAACAAACGTTTAACAAGGACCTAGAAGAACTAAAGAGCAAACAAACATTGATAAACAACACAGTAAATGAAATTAAAAACTCTCTAGAAGGAATCAATAGCAGAATAACTGAGGCAGAGGAACAGATAGGTGACCTGGAAGATAACATAGTGGAAATAACTACAGCAGAGAAGAATAAAGAAAAAGAAGGAAAAGAATTGAGGAGAGTCTCAGTGACCTCTGGGACAACATTAAATGCACCAACATTAAACAAGATGGACATAATTGATATTTATAGGACATTCCATCAAAAAACAATAGAATAGGGCTTCCCTGGTGGCGCAGTGGTTGGGAGTCTGTCTGCCGATGCAGGGGACGTGGGTTCATGCCCCGGTCCGGGAAGATCCCACATGCCGCGGAGCAGCTGGGCCCGTGAGCCATGGCCGCTGAGCCTGCGCGTCCGGAGCCTGTGCTCCGCAGCGGGAGAGGCTACAACAGTGAGAGGTTCACATAAGGCAAAAAAAAAACAAAAAAATAAAACAATAGAATACAGTTTCTTCTCAAGTGTTCATGGAACATTCTCCAGGATAGATCATATTTTGGGTCACAAATCAAGCCCTGGTAAATTTAAGAAAAATGAAATTGGGCTTCCCTGGTGGCACAGTGGTAGAGAGCCAATGCAGGGGACATGGGTTCGTGCCCTGGTCCAGACAGATCCTACATGCTGCGGAGTGGCTGGGCCTATGGGCCATGGCTGCTGAGCCTGCGTGTCTGGAGCCTGTGCTCTGCAATGGGAGAAGCCACAACAGTGAGAGGCTCACGTACCACAAAAAAAGAAGAAAACTGAAATCGTATCAAGTATCTTTTCCGACCACAATGCTATTAGACTAGATATCAATTACAGGAAAAAAACTATAAAAAATATAAACACATGGAGGCTAAACAATATGCTACTAAATAACCAAGAGATCACTGAAGAAATCAAAGAGGAAATCAAAACATACATAGAAACAAATGACAATGAAAACACGATGACCCAAAGCCTATGGGATGCAGCAAAAGCAGTTCTAAGAGGGATGTTTATAGCAATACAATCCTTCCTCAAGAAACAAGAAAAATCTCAAATAAACAACCTAACCTTATACCTAAAGCAATTAGAGAAAGAAGAACAAAAAACCCCCCAAAGTTAGCAGAAGGAAAGAAATCATAATGATCAGATCAGAAATAAATGAAAAGGAAATGAAGGAAATGATAACAAAGACCAATAAAACTAAAAGCTGATTCTTTGAGAAGATAAATAAAATTGATAAACCACTAGCTAGACTCAACAAGAAAAAAAGGAGAAGACTCAAATCAACAGAATTAGAAATGAAAAAGAAGTAACAACTGACACTGCAGAAATACAAAGGATCATGAGAGATTATTACAAACAATTATATGCCAATAAAATGGACACCTGGAAGAAATAGACAAATTCTTAGAAAAACACAACCTTCCGAGACTGAACCAGGAAAAAATAGAAAATATAAACAGACCAAACACAAGAACTGAAATTGAAACTGTGATTAAAAATCTTCCAACAAACAGAAGCCCAGGACCAGATGGCTTCACAGGCGAATTCTACCAAACATTTAGAGATGAGCTAACAGCTATCCTTCTCAAACTCTTCCAAAATGTACCAGAGGGAGGAACACTCCCAAAACTCATTCTATGAGGCCACCATCACCCTGATACCAAAACCAGACAAAGATGTCACAAAGAAAGAAAACTACAGGCCAATATAACTGATGAACATAGATGCAAAAATCCTCAACAAAATGCTAGCAAACAGAATCCAACAGCACACTAAAAGGATCATACACCATCATTAAGTGGAGTTTATCCCAGGAATGCAAGGATTCTTCAATATAAACCAACCAATGTGATACACCATATTAACAACTTGAAGGAGTAAAACCATATGATGATCTCAATAGATGCAGAAAAACCTTTTGACAAAATTCAACACCGATTTATGATAAAAACCCTCCAGACAGTAGGCATAGAGGGAACTTACCTCAACATAATAAGACCATATATGACAAATCCACAGCCAACATCATTCTCAATGGTGAAAAACTGAAACTATTTCTACTAAGATTAGGAACAAGACAAGGTTGCCTACTCTCACCACTATTATTCAACATAGTTTTGGAACTTTTAGCCAAAGCAATCAGAGAAGAAAAAGAGATAAAAGGAATACAAACTAGAAAAGAAGAAGTAAAACTGTCACTGTTTGCAGATGACATGATACTATACATAGAGAATCCTAAAGATGCTACCAGAAAACTACTAGAGCTAATCAATGAATCTGGTAAAGTAGCAGCATACAAAATTAATGCACAGAAATCTCTTGCATTCCTATATGCTAATGATGAAAATCTGAAAGAGAAATTAAGGAAACACTCCCATTTACCATTGCAACAAAAAGAATAAAATACCTAGGAATAAACTTACCTAAGAAAATAAAAGACCTGTATGCAGAAAACTATAAGACACTAATGAAAGAAATTAAAGGTGATACAAACATATGAAGAGATATGCCATGTTATTGGATTGGAAGAATAACATTGTGAAAATGACTATACTACCCAAAGCAATCTAAAGATTCAGTGCAATCCCCATCAAACTACCAATGGCATTTTTCACAGAACTAGAACAAAAAATGTCGCAATTTGTATGGAAACACAAAAGACCCCAAATAGCCAAAGCAATCTTGAGAAAGAAAAACGGAGCTGGAAGAATCAGTCTCCCTGACTTCAGACTATACTACAAAGCAACAGTAATCAAGACAGTATGGTACTGGCACAAAAACAGAAATATAGATCAATGGAACAGGATAGAAAGCGCAGAGATAAACCCACGCACATATGGTCACCTTATCTTTGATAAAGGAGGCAAGAACATACAATGGAGAAAAGACAGCCTCTTCAATAAGTGGTGCTGGGAAACTGGACAGCTACATGTAAAAGAATGAAATTAGAACACTCCCTAACACCATACACAAAAATAAACTCAAAATGGATTAAAGACCTAAATGTAAGGCCAGACACTATAAAACTCTTAGATGAAAACATAGGCAGAACACTCTATGACATAAAACACAGCAAGATCCTATTTGACCCACATCCTAGAGAAATGGAAAGAAAAACAAAAATAAACAAAATGGGACCTAATGAAACTTAAAAGCTTTTGCACAGTCAAGGAAACCATAAACAAGATGAAAAGACAACCCTCAGAATGGGAGAAAATATTTGCAAACGAAGCAACTGACAAAGGATTAATCTCCAAATTATACAAGCAGTTCATGCAGCTCAATATCAAAAAAACAAACAATCCAATCCAAATATGGGCAGAAGACCTAAATAGACATTTCTCCAAAGAAGATATACAGATTGCCAACACACACATGAAAGGATGCTCAACATCACTAATCATTAGAGAAATGCAAATCAAAACTACAGTAAGGTATCACCTCAAACCAGTCAGAATGGCTATCATCAAACAATCTACAAACAATATATGCTGAAGAGGGTGTGAAGAATAGGGAACCCTCTTGCACTGTTGGTGGGAATGTAAATTGATACAGCCACTATGGAGAACAGTATGACGGTTCCCTAAAAAACTAAAAGTAGAAGTACTATATGACCCAGCAATCTCACTATTGGGCATATACCCTGAGAAAACCATAATTCAAAAAGAGTCATATACCACAATGTTCATTGTAGCACAATTTATAATAGCCAGGTCACAGAAGCCACCTAAGTGTCCATCAACAGATGAATGGATAAAGAAGATGTGGCACATGTATACAATGGAATATTACTCTGCCATGAAAAGAAATGAAATTGAGTTATTTGTAGTGAGGTGGATGGACCTACAGTCTGTCATATAGAGTGAAGTAAGTCAGAAAGAGAAAAACAAATACTGTATGCTAACACATATATATGGAATCTAAAAAAAAAAAAAATTGTCCTGAAGAACCTAGGGGCAAGACAGGAATAAAGACGCAGACATAGAGAATGGACTTGACGACATAGGAAGGGGAAGTTGGGGTGAAGTGAGAGAGTGGCATGGACGTATAGACACTACCAAATGTAAAACAGATAGCTAGTGGGAAGCAGCCACATAGCACAGGGAGATCAGCCCAGTGCTTTGTGACCACCTAGAGGGGTGGGATAGGGAGGGTGGGAGGGAGACGCAAGAGGGAGGGGATATGGGAATATATGTATATATATAGCTGATTCACTTTGTTATAAAGTAGAAACTCACACACCATTGTAAATCAATTATACTCCAGTAAAGATGTTAAAAAAGAAAAAAAAGATGAGTGTAAGAAAAAAAAGAGCTAAAAAGAAGCAGACATGGATCAAAGCAGTTCCTTGAATTCAGGCAGTAAAGACTGAGGAACAGTCTCTTCTCCAGAGAGGGCTCTGGTTTGGGATGCTTCAACATCATCTGTTTTCAGCAATTATGTTCCTCTGCTCAACCGTCAACCTCCACGGCAAGACTCTGAATGGTCTCACTCATGTCACCTGCCCACTCCTTGGCCAGGGGAGAATGGGCATCATGAGTGATGGTCTCACCAAAAGTATAGTCATCAGGATGAGGTAGCCCCCAAAGTGAAATAACGACACTCTTCCTAGAAATAGGGGGAATGGGCACTGGAAAGGCTAAACAAGAGTCGTCCCCTATGGCAGAATGCAAAAGAAATGTATGGCCCATCCTCAATCTACCAAAAGCTATAGCAGCAACACAATACCAAACATGTACTTCTATCCTCTCACTGCACTCAACAGAGCCCAAGTTTAAATCCCTCCTTTGTTCAATAGGATTGTCTCTCGCTTGAATTTGGGCTTGAGTCTTGTTCTCCAACTTATCAGCTATGTCTCTGGGAATCTACCACACCTGTTAAAGTCTCAGCTTCTCCACCAGAAAAAAAGATGTAGTACTTAGCCCGTGTGCCCAGCTTACTGGGTTGCTGCGAGAATTCAACTCAATTGTGAATGAAGAGCTTTTGGCACATCACTTAGAACATTAAAAGAATTCCATAAATATTAGCTAATACTACCACTGTCACTAAACTACTAGAAAGCAATTTCAGACTCTCTTCTGAGCTCAGACACCTATGGGCAGAATTAGTGGTTTTTAAACAGGAGTTCATGGTCGAGTATTCCCCCATCTGCAACAAAATGAGAAAAATAAGTTCAGTGAAGTTAATTTTTCAGGAAGTTAAATATATTGACACTTGAGGTGGGGTGTTAAAGTGTCCTTTACGAATTCTTGGTGATAGAATATGGAAGTTGTTTGGGTGATTTAATGTATTTATGTATTTTTATGAAAATATTTACAAATCAAAATGTCAGCTTCTATGTCTGCCCATGAATTTTTCCATAGTTATACTGAGCCATGAAACTCAAGATGTGAGAATACCTTGCACACACCACTTCATCAGCAGTGTTTCTAGATGTTTCCCCATGGTGTCCTTGTGTCAGAAGAGTCCTCATTCTCTGCCTCCTTGCTCTGGAGCCTCCTTGCTTTATTTTCCTCTGAAGCATCACCACTCTGTGAAATTAAATATGTATTCATCTCTCTGTTTATTGTCTGTCTTCCCCCTTAGAATGTGAGTTTCATGATATCAGGAACTTTTTAAAAAAATTTATCTCTGTATCCTCAGCTCTTAGTGTAGCTCCTGATCCATGTTAGTGTGTTCATTCCAAATAAATAAATAATTAAATACATAAATAAATAAAACTTTAGAATAAATGAATGGGTGAATGAAGAATTCTGTAACTGAAGGACCCTGGACTTTAGAGCCAGATAGATCTCACATGAATGAGTACCAGTTCTGCCACGGTCCTCAGAGCCTCAGTTTTCTCGTCTGCAGAATGGCCATAAAAGTTATTGTGAGGAGGGCTTCCCTGGTGGCGCAGTGGTTGAGAGTCCGCCTGCCGATGCAGGGGACACGGGTTCGTGCCCCGGTCTGGGAAGATCCCACATGCCGCGGAGCGGCTGGGCCCGTGAGCCATGGCCGCTGAGCCTGCGCGTCCGGAGCCTGTCCTCCGCAACGGGAGAGGCCACAACAGTGAGAGGCCCGCGTAACGCATAAAAAAAAAAAAAAAAAAAAAAGTTATTGTGAGGATTAAGTGAGAAAAAAAAAGGAAAGCTTCTGTAAATAATAGCCTCCCCTCCATTGCTAGTGTATTTGGTCCTGGCTTGACTTTAGTATTGTATCAAAGCTATTTTCCAAGTTTGATGTCCTATTCCTGCAAAATAAGATGCTACCCCGTGTAAGGCAGGGAACACATCCTCTCCTCCTCCTACATCCTGCTGCTGCAACAAGCACAGCTGGGACGAGAGAGGATGCCCCACGAGCTCAGTGCAGACAGCTCCATCTGTCAGTCACAGGAGTCCAGAGACACCCGAGAGGGATGAAGGCAAGTGATTTGACTTAACCTCCATGTTGCTCAGTTTCCTCACTGTAAAGTGGGTATAACAGAATCTCTATCATAGAGTCTTTAGGAAGAATAAATATGTTGGTGCACCTAAAGCACAAAGCAGAGTAACTGCCTGGGTTAGAGGCAGCCCTCAAGAAGGGAGGATACTGGGCTGGGGTTGTGAGTCCAGGTTCAGGGTGCCCTAAGAAACATTTCTTTACCCCTCTGTCTTCACTTTCCACATCTGAAAAAGGAAAAAATAGCACAGAGCTAGTTCCAGCTCTAAGGCTCTTTGTATCATTTGTATGCATAAGTCTGTGGGTGTTGATGCAGAAAAATACATCCTTCTCATGATTTTTATATTCATCCCTTAGAAGTCCCTAACAGCCAATGCTCCAGGATTACTGGGGAGAGATTATTGTCTCAGTAATTTGTAAAGTGGGGAATAAAGGAAGGAAGAAGGGAAACGGAGAGAAGGAAGAAAAAAAGGAAGAGAAGAAGGGAGAAAGAGAGAGCGATGGAGACCCAGCTCTATTTAATTGGCCCTAAAAGGTTGATTTGCCCCCCACTTTGACCTGGGAATCTGCTCTAGAAAAATAGATAGATACATGATAGATAGATGATAGATAGATAGATAGATAGATAGATAGATAGATAGACATAGACAGGCAATAGGTAAATTGATGGGTAGATAATGGATAGATGATTGAATGTATGGATAGATAGGAGATGAATAGATGGGTGGATGGATGGATAGATTGATAAAGGATAAGTGGATGGATAGATAATGGATAGATGGATGGATAGATAAGAGTGTTGACTGAAAAAAAATGCACAACCTGAAAGATGAGAATTATGTTTTATTCAGTGGACTTGCTGAGGACTTAAGCCCAGGAGGCAGCCTCTCAGGTAGCTCTGAGGGACTGCTCCAAAGAGGTAAGAGGGGAGACAGGATATATAGGAGTTTTTGCAAAAAAACAAAAACAAAGAAGTCGTCAGGACATCAAAAGACTACTGTTAATTAAAGAAAACCAGATATCTCTAGTTAATGAATTTAGTGCTTATCTCTGTATGGAAAGATGCAAGAGTCTGGGCTTGTTTAAATCATTCCTTTGATACGTACCTTTACTACCTAGGGCCAGTATCCTGTCTTTCTCCATCCCGAATCCCCTCAGTGTGCACAGTTGGGGGCAGCTGCAGTGGTTGATGGCTTGATGGCTGCAACATCCTTTGTTTACTGACATGGCAGGCGACATTCTTCATCTATAATAGATAGATAGATAGATAATAGAAAGATAGAAAGATAGATAGATAGATTTTTTTTAAGTCTTCAGGCACAAAGATGTTCTTGCCAGCATTACTTAAAGAGCCAAGAAGAGCAAACAATCCACATAACCAACATATTATGCTGAGGTAGGTTAAATGATAGCATAACTCCTCTGCAGAATTAAATAATGTCTCAGGATTATCCAGCAACTTTTTTTAAAAGATGCTTATAATGTTACATTTTTAAAAACAGACTATAAAACTGAGCAAATCGTATGGTCAAGGAACCATACTTCTTCCTAATTTTTTACATTGTCCAAATATCCTCTTACCCTCTAACATATTTTATAACAATATACATACATACTGATGTGTGTGTGTATGTATTTTTTCCTATCAGGATCCAATTTAGACCACTGAGTTTGGAGGTCACTCAAGTCAAGAGTTCAGGTTCCCCTCAGCTGTGTTCAGTGCCTTTTCTTCATTTCTCATTTAAACATGAGCTGAGAGCTGGGGATGCCAACATTCTTGCCATGGATGGGAGGAGGATGGTTCTTCATTGCCTGGGGATTCCAGCCCCATCCATCATCCAAGACAGATCCATTCACATTCCTGAGAGAGAGAGAGAGAGAGAGAGGAGCATTGCAGAGCAAGCAACTAATAGCCAACTAATCAACTGTCTTAAAGATTACCAGTCACACTACAGACAAATTGATCCAGCCAGCTTTGTGCAGTCGACTGCCTGAAATTCCCCTCAACCAAGAGCGTTTGGTTTGCTCGGATGCCCTGTCACGTTAGAAAGTGACTCATTTGCTCTCTGCCTCACTCTGTGATGCACAGACCCAGTTGTTGTGGGTTTTCTTTAGACTTAAGATTAAACATGATGGAGGGGAAAGGTTGGGAAGTTGTTAAGGATTAAAGATTTGGCCTAACTTCCTAATGGTTCAACTAACTTTTAATTAACACCAGAAAAAAAAAAAAAAGGAAAGGAAAAGGCTGTACCATCAATCCGTCCAGATGTTAGTTGCCATTTAGTTGTTAATGCTTATTTTTTTGTTGCACCGAAAACTCCCAAGATATATTTTGACATTATTTGCCCTCCTTTATAATTAGAGTTAGCAAGACCAGCATCTTTTAACAAGAGAATGTTCTTAAAATACCTGACATCATTTTGAAGGCTTCTCCCTTTGTGAAACCTATAATTATAACTTTCACGGTATTATGCTGCTAAGATGGAAAAAATCCTTTGACTCTTAGTCCAGAGTCACTGAAAACAGGCTGTAAGAATGACTGAGGTTATAAAGGCACATCTACTTTTTTTTTTTTTTTGCGGTACGCGGGCCTCTCACCGCTGTGGCCTCTCCCGTTGCGAAGCACAGGCTCCGGACGCGCAGGCTCAGCGGCCATGGCTCACGGGCCCAGCCGCTCCGGGGCATGTGGGATCTTTGCGGACCGGGGCACGAACCCGTGTCCTCTGCATCGGCAGGCGGACTCTCAACCACTGCGCCACCAGGGAAGCCCCTGGCACATCTACTTTTACGATGCAAACTTAGTGTGAACGAGGCTCTGTACTACAGGGGGAAGGCCCTGACCCTTACAAGTAACCAGCTTGTTACAAGTTACTTGTACAAGTAACCAGTAATAGGTTAAATGGTGCCCCCCTCCCCCCAAAATGAAATGTCCCTGTTCTAAGCTCTGGGATCTACGAATATGACCTTATCTGGAAAAGGGGTCTTTGCAGATATAATTATGTCAAGAATATCAAGATGAGATCATCATGGGCTATATGGGTGGGCCTTCTATCCCATGACAAGAGTCCTTGTAAGAGACACACAGAGAAGACACAGGGAGAAAAAGGAGAAAAGGCCGAGACTGGAGTTTTGCAGCCACAAGCCAAGGACACCTAAAGCCTCCAGAAGCTGGAACAGCTGCCAAGGACAGATTCTCCCCTAGCACATTCAGAGTCTTGTGGCCCCCTGACACCTTGATTTTGGACTTCTGGCCTCCAGAACTGTGAGAGAATAAATATGTATTGTTTTAAGTCATCCAGTTTGTGGTAATTGATCATAGCCACCTTAGGAAACTAACACACCATCTGCATCATCTTGGATGTGTTACTTAACCAGCCTGGGCCACTTTTCCCCTCATCTGCTAGATAAGGACAGGTACACCTAGCTATAGAATTTTAATTGGGATTAAAACTAAAATAACATAAAAAACCTGGTACTTAGTGGGTGCTCAAAAAAAAAAGTAGTTGTAATTATCACATTGTTGTTACTAATACTATGAATTTCACAAAAATTGAAGGGAAGCAATAATCAGAGATCTTGGAAGGCTTGCAGCCTTTTTATTTCCTTTCCCCAAGATACGTGATGAAAGACTGGCCTGTTTTTAATGGAAGGTTTAAACTAT
Organism: Phocoena phocoena; assembly: GCF_963924675.1. Taxonomy (NCBI): domain Eukaryota; kingdom Metazoa; phylum Chordata; class Mammalia; order Artiodactyla; family Phocoenidae; genus Phocoena; species Phocoena phocoena. The sequence continues at coordinate 69,055,478 of NC_089235.1, read as the reverse complement.
TGAAAGTTTACATTCAGGGATTTCTTTTCGATGGCCTCACCCTATACTGAGATAATGATAAATGCTAAGCTGAGTAAATATTAAACTAAAGAAGTGGTCTAGGAAACAGGTATAATTAAGCTGGTGTTACAGTCTATTAACCCCCTTTATAGGAAGAAAACAATGGTCTTTCCATAATTGAAACCCAGCTTGAACCACAGGCTGGAAAATCTTGTGAGCACAGAGTCTAATTTGATTAGCCAGTCATGTCTCTCCTCTCCGTAAACTCTATGGACTCCCCATTTCAGAGAGAAATCCCATCTCTCTCTTTGTCTTGCTCTTGTGTCCTGTTGTTACCCTCCCTCAATTATGATCCCCCATCCTCATTTCCCTCATTTCCACCACCACTAGCCTGGTCCAGGCTTCAAAAATGCTTCCCTGGATGACAGCTGCTCTCTCCTCACTGATCTTATTCTTCCAACCTGGGCACCTCTGTAGACCACTTTCATGCAGCAGCCAATTGAGTAAACCTTTAAAAACACAAATTACTCCCTGCAGACTCACAGCAATGGCTTCTCATCTCACTTGGAACAAAATCCAAGCATCTTGCCCTGAACTCTGCAAGCCTGACATCCCCCAGGTCCACTCGCCGCCTCTCCTTTTAGCCTCTGTCTCACTCCAGCCTCCTCCTTGCTCCCCAAACACTCTGAGCTCATTCCTTCCTTTGAGACTTCCCTTCAAGTCGTCCCTCCTTCCGATGGTCTCTGAGCCAATCCCTCCCTTTCCTATGGCTGGCCCCTCTAGATGCTCAGGTCTCACGCCCATACCACCTCCTCAGAAAAGCTATCTTTGACCATCTACCACTTTCAATCCCGTCACCCTGTTTAATTTTCTCCTTAGTGTTTACCACCATCTGAATCAGTGTGTTTGTTAATTTGACACTTGGTTTCTGCCTGTCTCTCCCTATACAATATAAACTTCTTAAGAGCAAGAACTTTGTCCACCTCATTTACTGCTGTGTCCCCACCGCCTAGAATGGTACCTGGCTCATTGAAGGTGACCACAAATACCTACTGAATGTTCAACAAGTACTGACTCAGAACAGTACTAAAGGATTTTGCCCCTCAGGGGATATTTGTCAGCACCTTGAGACTGTTCATACTGTCACATCTGAGGTGGGTACTGCTGGCATCTAGTTAGTGAGTAGAGACCAGGGATGCTGTTGATGGTTGATGCACAAGATGGTTCCCACAATGAGGAACTGTCCAATCTGAAGGGCCAACAGTGTCGAGGTTGAGAAATCCCGACTTTTAGTCCACAAGTCGTCTACCAGACGTGGTACAAAGTGCCGACGATCAGTGCTTGACACAAAAGCTTTTAGGAGGGAGAAAACAGTAACCACAGTGTGTGATAACTGACTAATTACGGGTAGGTCCACAGTATATGGAAGTTAAGAACTGGCACATAAACCAGTCAGAAAGAACTCAGAAATTGTTTACAGAAGGGGAAGGGGGGCAGGGGACAGCCAAACTTCCATGACCACGTCCACATACCACCTGTTCTATGATGTATACAATATTTTTCTCTAAATCCACTCAGTTTTGAACTAAATACATTTAAGATGTTGATCCCGCTAGTTTTATGTAATTGTCATTTTCTATTAAATCATTTTTTAAAGAGCCTCATTGAGATGTAATTTACATGCCATACAATTCGCCCACGTAAAATGTCCATATAAACATTTTTTCCAAAAAGAAGCAGACTCACGGATATAGACAACAAACTAGTGGTTACCAGTGGGGAGAGGGAGGGGGGAGGGGCGACATAGGGGTGTGGATACAAAGGGTTATTATGGGATTATATGAAATCTTGTGTGAAAATTTTGAATATTGTAAAGCACAGTAAAACTTAAAGAGGTTTTCATTCAATTATAAAAACACTGCTCACTCCCATGAGGAAAAAAAAAAAAAAAGAAACCATAACATTTTTCAGTGTATTCACAGATACAGGCAACCATGACCACAGGCAAACTGAGGACATTTTAATCACAATTAACTCCCTTTTTAAAATGCTCATCCAGATGTTTCCTGTGGGCATCTTGCTAACTAACAGTGCTGGAAAGTCCTGCCCTGGGCTTCCCTGGTGGCGCAGTGGTTAAGAATCCACCTACCAACGCAGGGGACACGGGTTCGAGCCCTGGTTCGGGAAGATCTCACATGCCACGAAGCAACTAAGCCCGTGCGCCACAACTACTGAGCCTGTGCTCTAGAGCCCGCGAGCCACAGCTACTGAAGCCCGTGCGCCTAGAGCCCGTGCTCCGCGACCAGAAGCCACCGCAATGAGAAGCCCACTCACCACAAGGAAGAGTAGCCCACCTTCACTTTAACTAGAGAAAGCCTGTGCACAGCAACAAAGACCCAACACAGCCAAAAATAAAAACAAATAAATAATTTTTTAAAAGAAATCAACACATTAAAAACACCCCACATAAAACAAACAGAAAAGAAAGTCCTGCCCTTTTGGAGACACTGTTTGACACCCAGTCTCTGAGGTGTAGCACAAGCCAGGTGTGGTCAGGCATCTCCCGATGCACTTGGCCTATGGTTTGGGCAGACAGGAATGAGTCAGAAAGGGCTAAGTCCTAAGGAGTAACATGATAGGGCTTTGCGGTCTGTGGAGAGGCCTGAGGTCGGGAAAGGAGTCAAGAGCAAAGTCTTTCGTTTGAGGTCTCGGGTGCCCGGATCATGGTGAGAAGGTCTGGGGAAGCATCAAAGGTTAGGACCCAAGGGTGAGAGCAGGGGTTAGCAAATGCAGGAAGACGATTATAGCAGCAGAGAGCAGAGGACTCAAGCAGGGCAGCCCAGCCCCTCCGCTCAGGCCCACCTTGCCTGGCCAGCCTCCTGGAGTCAAGGGTCCATCCCAGGTCTTCTGACTGCACTTCCTCATTCCCCTCATCCTGCAGCAAGGTGACAGGTAGGTGACAATGCCGCTTTCCCTAGAAGGCCAGGACCCAAGCCCTAGCTGTCTCCTTATCATCCTTTGTGTCACCCCCGAAGGTCCAGCGTGATCTGTTTTTACAAGGACCCTGACAGCTCCATTCAGACAACCAGAGACTTTACAAGACAAAAATAGAACACTCAACCTTGAGATGTGAAAATACTGATAGAAATGGCACGGTTTCTACATTGGCACTGCTGTCTGCTGAGAGATCAAGCCCTCTTAGCCTTGTAGAGGCGGCATGATAGGCATCACGTCAATACAGAGCTGGCATCTGAAGCTTTCATTTCTGTTCTGACACCAGACAGTCTGTTGCCATGGAAATGATTCTGTCACCTTGCAGATGCAGCTTTCCTTCCAGAGATACAGAACAACCAAGCATGTCTGCATTTGGTAACCGAACATGGCCAAGGGTTGTCATTCCGCCCCGTAGAGAGCATACCACTTGCATCTCTCACTTTGAGCCTTCTGACCGCATGGTCAAGGATTTTGTCACATTAAGGTAGTTTAAAAAAAAAAAAAAAAAAAAGAGTAGTTTCTCCTTTACTGACAAAATCACCTCCATCAGTCTTATCTCCTCTCAGCCATCAAAAAGATGACTGGTACCTCATTAACCTCAAGGAACCCAGCACCAACTAGCCTACTTCTGAGTCTGGGGGAAGATGCTCTTGAGATGTTTCAGAGCTATTTGGCTACTAAGAAGACATTTAGTTGTCTCCTAAAAATATTCCTTCGATATCCATCCGGTAAGACTGCTAATTCCCAGGCACAGTTCAAAAGTCATGAAGCTCACTAAGATCATCTCAGCCCACAATTTGTTTCAATGTGTTTACACACCAAGGTAACAAACTTTGTAAACCATGCTTCCAGTAACAAAGTACTAGCTGCATGTTTTCTGATTAGGTGTCACTGAGGAAGATAGCACCGCTACTAGTACCACTTACCCAGTGAGTCTGGGAGAAGTCAAACCGTTGTCTTCTGACTCCAAATCCCTCGCTCACAGAACATCACACAGCCTCAGAAAACCATGGTGCCTGGTAGAATAGGATCAACGCAGAGAATATTACAGCCAGGTGGCTTTGGGATAGAAACGAGGGGGGAAAAAATCATATTTCAGGAGAAATGAGAACTACTTCGGTGGAGGAAGCAGTATTTGATGAACAAGAGGTTTGCAAGTGGAAACCAGGAGTAAAATTCTTAGTCAGAAGGAATATTTACAGGTTTCCCCAAGGCTGGCTTCTCCATTACGGAGTGCGGAAGAAGTTTGTCTTAAAGGCTTTCCAAGCCTGGAGGGGTGGGTTTGGGAGAGTGGGAGGGAGGGAGACACAAGAGGGAAGACATATGGGAACATATGTATATGTATAGCTGATTCACTTTGTTATAAAGCAGAAACTAACACACCATTGTAAAGCAATTATACCCAAATAAAGATGTTAAAAAAAAAAAAAAAAAGGCTTTCCACATTCTTTACTCCTGTGCTTTGCATTCATGTTTTGAGGATTAAATGAGTTAATCCAATAAAGTACTTAGTACTATATCCAATGTGACATAAGTGTTAAGATGTTACCTATAAGATGGATCTGTGATTCTGACGGATGAAAATAATTGATGATCACTGAATTTCTTCCCATACTTGTCACTATTTGTTTCTTAAGAGAAAAACAAACTATTCAGGAAAGGAATGAGTTTATCTGTTTAACCTAGATTTTATGTAGTTGGTGCTTTACTTGTTGGCTGGAGAATGGGCTTCGTCAGGTCAAGGCAGTGAGCTGGTTTATAAACATTTGCATAATCTGTATAGATAGTAGGCTTCGGCCACTCCCACCACAGACTTAAGATGCAAGAGCAAAAGCTTTGAGGCTGTCATAAAACCCGTGCACGTTATTACCTTTAATTCTTGTCAAACTGCAGTGAGCGCTTCAATGTTTATATTATTGCTTTAGTACAGAACAACTCATAGAATTCTTAGGACCTGACTTGTCTCCAATATGAGAATTCTCTTCTGGTTCACAAGGGGAAGGGGAGGGCCTTGTGCCTTATGACTAAGACTCAAGTATCACCCCGATTTTCTTTTGCCTACCACTTCCCTTTTAGAATACAATGAAAATAGAAGAGCAATGATGATTAGCACACACAATTAATGTTAACCAAGTACACATTAAGACAATCACAGATAAAGGGCCATGAGCAACACAGACGTCAGCGCTTGGTATGGTCACTTACCTCCTGACATCAGGACACCTCTGTCCTCGGAGGCTGTGGAGAACGTCTTCGCAACAGCTTCAGTCTGGAGAGAGGTTGCACTTCAGAAGGTATTGATTTTTCTACAATTTATAGAGTTCTCCAGAAACTTGCTAGTAGGATTTAGTAGATTAATCCCCTTGGAGCATGAAACAAGGTCTTCAAGATCTGGTTTCCTCTTGAATATAGCAGACCAGAAGCATCATGGCAGGAGGACTTCTCAGGAAAGTCTTGACAATATCACCTAGTAACAATTAACAATGAAGGAGAAGCATTCCCATCTCAGGGGTAGGGAGTCACTGTTACAGAAGATTTGGCCTTAATAGGGGAGACACTGACTCTTTGCAAACAAGCTAACTCATGTTCAGAAACAGTATAGTGTAATGCTTAAGCCCTTGGGTTCTGAGACCAGATAGCAGAGTTGAAATGCTGAATCTATAACTTAATCACTGTGTGACCTTGGGCGAATCACACACCCTCTCTGTGCTTCATTTCCTTCATCTACAGAAAGAGCTCATTACAAGGATCAAATGAGTAAATTCAATAAATCACTCATTACTAAGAGAAATAAGTACTGAAAATCTGATCTATTATTATTTAAGCTCTGTTTAGGAACTTAGGGGATTGGCTAATATATTCTAAGGCATTTCTAGCACACAAAAAGATGCGCTTACTTGTATTTGTTTGGTTTTGTTTTACATAAAGGAATAAGCACCACTTACACAGGAAATTAGTAGTTCAACTAAATAAACGAATAATGGTTAGTACATACTTAATACATGCCAGGCATAGCGCAGAGGAAAAACAAAATTAAAAAATAAAGTCATATCTGCTCTCATGAAGCTTACAGATCTGGGGATGGGAGTGGAAACATGTAATAATCAAGATAAATAAGGAAAATGGGTGGAATGTCAGGGAGTATCAAGGACTAGAGAGGAAAGATGATGCAGGGAAAGCGGGCAGGAGATCTCCTGCATTTAATCAACCAACTCGGCTAAACCCCTAAAGAAAGTCAGGTCTATTCTGGCCTTTTAAACAGAAATACATGTCCTGGTTTCATGGACTAAATAAGGTAATAGGGTAAATGTATACAGCTCCTGGTTGTGAGATGGGACCACCTGTGGTTGAATCGTCTGAGGTTGTGTGTAGAAAGCTCCAGCTATCTATGTCCAGCCATCCTTGGCCTGTCACACATGTCACGCATGTCTCCGTAGAAAAAGTGCCATTTTTAGACCACTGCGCTGTTTTGGAATGACTTCTTACCCCTTCCCTGAAGTTAGACAGAAACCCTCTAGCCGTGAAGGCAGGACAGCTGTTTCACCTGTGTTGATTCAGCCTGCGGTGGTCCAGTCTCATTGTATTTGCCTCTTGCAAGTCCTATGGTGCAGTGCTGGCTGGTCCAAGTTATCCTCTGAACTGCTCAACTACTCATGAACTCTACCCCAGAACCTAGGATGGGGACGGAGAGTAGCGGACTCGGGACTGGAATGAAGATGCCAGCAGCTACAATTTCTAATATTTTTTATAAAGTAATGAGAATAGGTATGAGGCAGAAAAGATTAACCTCTGAAGATCTGCAGTCCGTCATTTGTCTAGAAAACATTAACGGAGCACCTTCTAGGTGCCTGGCACTTTGCACAGGCACTGGGTATGCAGCAGTGAAAAGATGGAGATGTTTCCTGTCTTCCCTGAGCTTCCAGACTAAGGCAAGAGAGAACACAGACTGTCACAACAATATCTAACATTTGAATAGACTTAACATTTTAGAAAGCCTTCCTTTGATCCTCAGATGGCCCTATGGAAATAAGTATTATCATCTCCATTTTAAGTGAAGTAATCAAGATCCCAAGACTAAGTAAGGAAAGCCAGAAGGTAAGGAGACCATTTAAGACATCCTTATAATGGGAAATTGACAGCTCCCATTATTTGTATGCTAAGAGGATTGACCTCCCAGCCCCTCTGGAGCTGAGGAGATACGGTACTTTAAAAACGAGGCAAGGGCTTCCCTGGTGGCGCAGTGGTTGAGAGTCCACCTGCCGATGCAGGGGACATGGGTTCGTGCCCTGGTCCGGGAAGATCCCACATGTTGTGGAGTGGCTGGGCCCATGAGCCATGGCCGCTGAGCCTGCGCGTCCGGAGCCTGTGCTCCGCAACTGGAGGGGCCACAGCGGTGAGAGGCCCGCGTACCGGAAAACAAAACAAAACAAAAACAGGCAAAAGCAACACTTTAGCCCACACATAACATGCATGGGCCAAAAGAAAACATGAAAACAAAGAGTTTCTCGGGGAGGTTGATGTGGAGGTATGGGGGGGTGAAAAGCAGAGAGAACCTATACAAGCTCCCCAAGGGTGAACCTCTCCCATGGATCACCTGCTACAGGGACAGGGGGCAGGCAGTAGGGGACTCTAATTCCTAATCACCAACCTTGGCATCACTCCCCAGGAGACAAGATCTAGTGGTGAAATGAGTTTCATCCCTTGCTGATGTGAGACAAGGAAGAGAAGGAGGTGGGAGGAAATGGAAGGGAAATCCCCAAGTCCTCCATCCTATGCCAAGCCCTGGGAGAGCAGTCTGACTGTTCTCCATGGGTGATACTATCAGCAAGACACATCGATGAGAAAGTGCAGGCTTGGAGAGATGAGGCAACTTTCCGTAACAAAACTACTTTCTTGTTTACACTGGGCTGGTCAGATGGCAAATGGCAGTACACCTGGATTTATTGAGTTTCTGTTACTCACCACCACTGGGCTCTGTCTGTGGCATGTCTGCAGGGCAGCCACCACCTTAGAGGATGTTTCCACTGTCACCTGAAGGAGGGGAAGATCCGGGTTCAGGGAACACTTGGAGCCTCTGACCATGGGTAGAGCTCAGAGGAAGGGAGAAGCCGTCTGCATGACCTCCAGGGTGCCAGGAGCATTCCCTAAAGTGCCTCACTCTCACGAAGCTCAGCAACCACCAGAGCGATTAGTCAACATGATTTTAATGGAGCCAGATACCATCAAAGGAACAAGCTTCCCCTCAAGGTTACATCCATCAATTGTTCCCATGTAATGACAAGAGAGGGCACGAATCTCCAAAGACTTCACTTTGGAGTAGGAAGGGGGAGGTGGGGATTGGGGAAGTGGCGTTTGGATTTGTCTATAGCTCCAATTTCCTTTCATGAATATTTCATATAAATCCTGTATTAATCATTAAGTAGTAATGACTGTCTCTGTCTCCCCTGCACCCACTCTCTCTGTCACTCAAGCATCCTTTTCTGTCTCCCATCATCTTTCACTCCCTCTTCTCTGTCTTTTCCCCTATCCATTCTTTATGCCATATCTCTGATTTTCTTTCTGGGTTTCTCTCTCTCTCTCTCTCTCTCTCTCTCTCTCTCTCTCTCTCTCTCTCACACACACACACACACACACACACACACACACCTTTCTCTCCGGCTCCATCAACTCATCTCACCTTTGGAATCAAAACGTATCTAAAGCCACTGACTTCTTAGCCACATGTCACATATGACAAAGCCCATTATAAAAGATGTGTGGGATGGGGGAAGAATGCCCCAGCTCCAGAAAGCCAGGAGCCAGAAAAGTCATTCTAGAAGATGCTCATATGTATGGGAGGGCTCAGGGCCTGATGGTTCCAAAGTCTTCCAAGGGGCAACCCACACAATAATCCAGCACAGCCCCACAATTTATTTTACAGGAGAGGACTACTCACTCTGGCCCAACAATTCCACTGGGGACGGAAGGGCGCTCAAGCTCTCCGTTCTCTTGGCTATAGGGAAAGTCTGCCTTTTCCTTGGCAAATCATGTCAGTATGTTTGAGAGAACCGATAGTGATCAGGAGGTGAGAGAGCAAGAAGAGAAGACAGGAAGTTAAGGGTTTATGACTTTCCTTTTAAAAAAAATGTAGGAAGGGAAAACTATGAGTGCCTTTGCATACAAAACCCATCTGAATTGTCTCCAACTTCTTATCTTCTGCTGCATTTTCCCACCCCTGTGACCCAAATGCTGTCCTTGCTCAAGCCAAGCCTCTGTGTTCAAACAATATTAAATGACCAGAAATTTCTTTCTCTTCTATTTCACCAAATTAAGTTATATATGATAAAGATTTCCCAGAAATGTTAACAAGCATTGTTTCTGAGTGGTAAGACTAGAAATCACTTCAGTTTTCTTTTTTATGGTTTTCCCCCCCAATTCTTCACAACGAGCATGTATTACTATTGTAATGTTAAGATAAAAACTTAAAAATCGGCAAAAATCCAATAAATCCCTTGTGTCTATAGCCCACCTTCTCCTCCAGAATCTCTGGTGACTCCCCATCACGTTAAGTGCTCAGAATTATCAGCGCTCTTTTGTCTTTATAGCATTTCACTTTAAAGACTTTGGTCTTTAACTGGAGACTTTTATGCCTATTTTCTCATCTAAACTCTATAACAGCCCTGTCAACAAAGACGATTGCTCCCATTTGACAGATGACGAAAAGGAGGCTGAGAGCGATGAGGGGTTTTCCTATGTTCACATATTTAGTGCCAGACTCAAGTCTCCAATTCATCCCTGCTAGACTTTTCTGGCTGCTTCACAGTTGAGAGAGTGGCCACAGGACCTTTCTTAACGGTTCTCCACTGGTCCTTATTTTCAGGTGTCAGGCGCTAGCTAGCTCTGAATATGCTGAACATATTCACAAGACAAAACAACATCTCTAGACTCACTGCTCTCTTAGCCCTTTCTACCTCTGAAATGAATGACCCTAGAATAGGTGCCAAGCACCAGTGACACACAAGCCCAGTCCAGCAGTGCACACACTCCTTTTGCCTGGGCCTCAGCTCTATCTACGGCCCCCTGCCTGGGATCCTCAATTACAGGGCCCCCTGCTGCATCACACTTGCTCAACATATGTAATCACCATGTCACTGGCATCTCCACAGCCACAGGAAATTTAAATTGCATCTTTCGGGCCTTGATATGATGTTTCTGGACTCTTTCTCACGAAGCTCCTAAGAGGAGGACGTTTTCTCGGCATGCTCAGCAGTTACACTAATAACAGGGGTGTGCTGGCACGCCACCGCTTATAGCACAGGGACAGCTGCATCTTTGTGAGCTGCAGGTTCTCCCTAGGAGTGGGCAGGAAGGTAGGGAAAGGTGCCCTCTTCATGTGAATGTCACTCACCTCTGTGGTTTTGTGAAGACATGGGGAAAAGAATTATAACTTAGATCGAGTCCAGATACCCTGAGATGTTGGGAGTTGGTTTGTTAATATATTTAATCATCAGAAGGAAGGGAGGAGGGAAGAGACATGCTGTCACAAGCCTTTAGGATAAACCCAAACTCCAAGCAAGGCGTCAGAACTTCTATGGTCTATACTCCATCAACACCAGCACCAGCGCTCCCTCATTCTCCTTTCCTGGTTCTTAGTACCTTTCTTAATGCTTACCCTATGCCCCAGGCAGGCTGGGCTAAAAGCAGTCGTCTGAACAGGCTGTAATCTCTCAAGACCCCTTGTATTTGCACATGCTCTTTTCCCATCTTCTTTGCTTGCTGAATTCTCCCCATTCAGCACCACTCGCTTAGATGACACCTCCTCCAGGAAGCATCTTTTGACCACCCCAGTAAGCCTTATCTAGATTAGGGATCTCTCCTTTGTGTTCTTCCAAAATGCAGGCTCACTATCATCGCTGCACCTCTCATGATACAGGGCCAGTCTCAATAATCTCCAACCCAATAGATTGTCATCTCTTTGAGGCGGGAAATTATATCTTTATCTCTTCATTCCTAGCACACTGGGTGGAATATGACTAGCTTAATTTGAAAAATGAGGGACAGAGGGATATATGAAGGGAAAGAGGGAGAGATAGAGAGAAGAAACATTTACTGAATGAAGTATATGAATGTTATGGATTGGATTGTGGCCCTCCCAAAATTTATATGTTAAAGCCCTAACTCCTAATGTAACTGTATTGGAGATAGGACCTTTAAGGAGGCAATTGTAATTAAATGAGGTCCTAAAGGTGGGGCCCTAATCCAATATGATTGGTGTCCTTATAAGAAGAGAGACACCTGTAGTGCACACACACACAGAGAGAAGACCGTGTGAGGACACAGGAAGAAGAAGCCAAAGAGAGAAGCCTGACAACACCTTGATCTTGGACTTTCAGCCTCCAGAACTGTGAGAAAATAAATTTCTGTTGTTTAAGCCACTGAGTCTACGGTATTTGGTTATGGTAGTCTTAGAAGACTAATACAGTAAGTGATAAAAAATCTTGAGCCCCATAATATGAACAAGGAGAGAAGAAAGAGAAGTGTATGGTAGCTATGGCACTGTGCGTCCAGGTGTGCCCTCCACAGAGAACCTGCTGGGAGGACGTTCCAGCTGCTACACCTTGAGAATGCTTCCCAGCTGCTCCCAGCTAATGACTGAGTCAGCAAGGAGCCCAGAGCCAGGCCACTTACGCCCAAGGCAGGATGCCTCTAGTGGACAGTCTTTGCTCTGGGCTTCCCCGCCTGCTGGTTCAGACTACCTCAGAGTAGGTATGTGGTCTCAGGCTCTTTGTACCCTCCTCCTCCTTCCCAGGGGCCAGACCCACACAGAAGTCTGAGCCTCTCTCCACCTACCCCTCTTCCCTCTTCCTTTTTATCTTACATCAATATTCCGCATCAAACTTCTTACCCATTTAATTCTGTCCTGACAGCGGCTTTCCGGAGAAACACAAACTGACAAAGCGTGTGGGAAAGGGGGCCCCACTAGTGCTCTTTGTGTTAGAATCATCACCTATTTATATTCTCTTACTTTGAGAGGACAGAGTTTTATTCTCACTGTACAAAGAAACCAGGCGTGGTGCAGGTGAGCAGCTCGCCCTGCAGTCACGAGGCTGGTAAGGGAGCAGCATCCTGTCTCCAAAAGTCAAACACCTGTGCTGTACCGTCTTCTAGTTCCCCACCTGCCTTTGGCCTCACAAGTACTGCTTCTTCCTGAGCCTGTGATCTGCTCTTTTCCATGCTGGGCATCTCTTGTCAAGTTCCCAAGGGGATGTCTCTAGTGGTTTCCACAACGTCAGGCTTCAAGCCTGGCAAGAAGCCGGGGTGGTCATTCCTCGAGGTAAGACTAGAAGGGTAAAGAGATGTCTAAATGACAGACCAGGGTACAGCAGGACCTTCTCAACAAATACCACAGCACGTGCCAAGGGCTGTGGTCAGAAGGAGACTAGCTTGCAGTCTGATGTGGGGGGAGAATAGGAGTATAACAGGACTAATCATGGAGCCCAGAGCCACATTGCAGAGAAAATGGTTGATTCCCTACTGCCCAGGTGATATCGATGCCTAGCACTTGGCAGGCACTGGATAAATATGCATTATAGTAATCAGACAAGAGACATAACCATTGAGTTTATTAGTATCAATTTGACTCCTGGGTTAAATGCAGTCAGTGTAAAAATGGACAGTGCATTTATCTTCTTTCCTTTTCCTTCTTTTTTCTTCATTCAGTATCATTGAGTTTTGGGGTGAATGCAAGGCAGATCTGGGTCAGGAATGGGCAGGGCTGCTCAGGAGAGTATCCTTCTGATAACTCCCTGCCAATGCTCCCTCCCTCCTGTTCTGAAGCAGTGTGGTCCCGCAGCTCCCAAAGAGTTAACTCCTGGTAGACTGCCAAATCTGCAGCCCTGAGGTCAGCAGCTTCCTCCTTCTCCACCTCTAAATCAATCTCACCCGAGATTTTCTGGAAGCCTCACTCTAAGTTTTCCTTTGATCATTATCTTATCCCCTGTTATAAACCCATTCTCTGTCTTGCCCTAGCAGCAGGGGAGACAAGCTGTATGTTAGCAGACTGACTGGGGAGACCTTGGAAGAGGCCGCCTGCAGCTACTTTCGCCCTGCAGGACTTCAAAAGGGACCACTGTACTTTCAAACACCGTTGGGGAGAAATGCTGGAAATAGATGTAGACTCTACCTAGTGAGGCCTGGCAGTGTTCTCTTTCAGCTTCTGGCAGAGCCATTCCCTAAGGAGCCACCATGATGAAAAGAATTGGTTAAGTAAAGTGGGAGGTAGATGCAGTGAGCAGAAGTGGGATTTTAACCAGCACTGAGTGTCTCTGGGCTAGAGATTGCTCTCAACTGGGTCTCAATTTCCTCACCCATACAATGACTAGATTACTGACCTTTTAAGTGTCCTTCAGTGTGGCGGGGTGATGTATTTATTCCTGGGGAGACAGATGGATGGATAGATGATAGATAGATAGATAGATTGATTGATTTTTTAAAACCCAGAAAAATAAATTACATAAAGACAGATGATAGATGATAATAAACATGATGATAGAGATAGATGGATGATATAAGATAAGAGGGAGGGAAGGAAGGAAGGAAGGAGGGAAGGAAGGTAGGAAGGAAGAAAGGAAGGAAGGAAGGAAGGAAAGGGGGGAAGTTCATAGCAGAAATGGCATAAGAAGATTTAGATCCAGACAAGAGCAAGACCCAGGTTTGAATCCTTGTTTCATCCATTATTAGCAGATTTTTACCTAGTTCCAAAATCTATGCATTATCTCAGATATTTATAATAACTTCTCTGGCTCCCAATTTGCTCAACCGAAATTAGACAAGAACATTTCACTGCCTATTAGTCCTAAATAATATTTAGAAATTGACTTGTATTACCTCATAGATGTATATTAGATGTAAAATAACTAAAAACTACTCAAGTAGTAGAGAAGCTCATTGGCTCTCAGAACCTGCAGAAGAAATGAGATATATGCAATTGCCAGGTTTGTCTATTTAACTGCCTACTTGACATCTCCACCCAGACATCTCATAGCTATCTCCAACCTGGTCCAAACTGACAGCTTCATCTAACCCCCTAACCTCCCCTTTGTCCCCCTTCTCTCAGTGATAGGAGCTGCCATCCATCAAGATTCTTAAGCCAGAAATCCAAAAGACATTCTCCTTCTCATTAACACTCAAGTTAAGTTTTTCACCAATTCTTATCAAGTTGACTTCCAAAATATTTGAATCACCCACTTTTCAACTCTTCAATGACCCTAAGTCAAGGTGCCATCGTTTTTTTCTGGACCACCTTGGGAGCCTTCTAACTGTCCTTCTTGCTTCTACCCTTGTCCTCCCACTTCTTTAATCCGTTCTCCATACAGCAGCAGAGATTCTCTGGATGTGTTCATCGATCAGGCCACTTGCTCTGTAAAAACACTTCAGTGGCCCCTTTTGCATTTCAGATATTATCCAAAGAGTTCACCGTAGCCAGCAAGGCCCCCGTGCCATGGCATGTGATGTATCACACTACCCCTAGCTCCCGGGCCCTAACCACACAGCTCTTCTTCCATATCTGCAAACACACCAAGTTTTTTCTCACTTCAGGACCTTCATTGCCATACTCGCCTATTCTTCTAATCTAACCCCACCCATCCCATCCTGTAGGCTGATTAGTATCT